>NC_133771.1:203549484-203884772 GCF_003597395.2 Chelonoidis abingdonii
GTTTGCCCCCAGCATGAGCTCCTGCTCAGCACGGGTGGCGATTGGCAGTTCCGAATCCAAAAAGAGCTCAAGCATGGACCGTACGGAGATACTGATCTGATCACTTGTAATGGCGGAGACAAGATCTGTTGCTATCAGAGGCTTCCCCATTAATGGGAGACAAAATGCCAAAAGCATTTGAAAAAAAAAAGCTCCAGGTACACAGTCGCTGCGTGACAAGCGTTAACCGGAAGCAGTAGATCAAATGGATGCTAATGGGAGGAGGGACCATGGACGCACACCACCGAATTACTGTGCCTAGTGTGGCCACGTGAAATTGAATTTATAATATCTGTTTTATAAAACCAGTTTAATGTAATTCGGAATTATCCTGTAGTGTAGACGTAGCCTTAGTCAGCAAATATCACTGAAAATATTGTAAACGGTAAATCACATTAGAGTGACACTGTACCATCTCCTGCTGCAAGGCTTTCACACCTGAACACAAGGCCGCAATGGGACTAAGTGAAAAGTTCTTTAAGCAGAAAAAAATGTAATGCTAGGTGGCTGAGAGAGCACCCTGATGTTCGTTGACCCAGAGGAAGACGTCATGCAGCTATGTAAGGTTGCTTTCTCATTAGCTCTATGCTGCAGTTCAAAGATCAGGCCATTGATGGGCCTGAAACACTTGTGCTTATTTTCTGGACCAGTAAATAAAATTTTAAGACATGAAAATAGCTGCTGGCGTTTCCTATGTGCATCTCCATAGCCATGCTGAAATCTCACGTGCCCAGCTGGGCTTCAGGGCTCAAATAAGGATACTTTGAGTGGCCAACAGGAGTGCTAGAGACAAGTCCACAGTGACACGTGAAAATGGGACCTGAGTTTTGCTTTGGTAAAAGTGGGGCATGATGGTAGACAGGTCTGAGAACCACTGCATTCGGGGCTCATTGCTGCAGGGTTTTCCCCAGGTGAGGGAACCATTTTTTCTGATTTCAGAAGGAGGCAGAAATAGGAAAACACGCAAAATCTAGGCACTAAGTCAGCATGAAGGAACTATAGGCACTCTCACCAAGAGGTATGACAACTGCAGCCACATGGAGGCTTTTAGACAATGAGGCGTTTTACCTAGCACAGGAGACCACAGGAACAGAGATCAGAGTTTATTTTTAAAAAAATATGGTGAAATAGCATAATAATGTTCCCAGAGTTTGTTCATTGTGACAGCAGGTGTCAGTTTGGCCAGTCAGACCCCATCATTGCTTCAAATGAATGTCTGTGAAAAGCAAATTTACAGTCTGTTGCTGTGAATCATTTTGGCCCCAATCATGCAAACTCATACGCTCAGGTGGACCATACACCTGCACAGACTCCCTCTGACTTCATTTGGGGGTCTTCCAATACGTAGGAGATTGCAGGGCCTCAGGAAACAACATCAAAAAGAAATTTGTTCTGGGCGGAAACAGAAGAACCTCGTAAAAGTCAAGTTAGGCAATCAGCAAAGAGAAAACAAGATTTAGGTGACCTAACCTATAGAACAAGGAGAATTCACTTGTTCAAAAGTCATGAGTCAGTCCCCCAAAAGTCATGAGACTGGCTTAGAAATCATGAGATTAAAATAACTGTAAATTTTGAGTTCTTTGCTTTGCTTTTTGAGCCTTGACGGTGCATTTGGGTCACATGTTCAAGCTTCAACCATGAAAGCTAGAAACATTTTTTTAAAATGAAAGCTGAGATTTCCTCATAATTACATGATTCCAGGAGCTGTGGCTTCAAGAAAACACACCAAATATTGTGGGGCTTGTGACAAAATTGAGAGTGGGTGACACTGGAATTCCAGAGTTGACCAATCACAGGCATACTCGCTACAGAGTTCTAGCAAAGATTCCAAAGCTCAAATGTGTTCATTAATCAAAATTATGTAATGGGTTTAATGAAAAAAAATCTGTAAAAAAAAAAAAAAAAATCTGTTTGCAGACACTTTACCAACAGGAGAAAACGGTGAAGTTAGTTCAGATAAATTACTCTCAAAGAACAGCTCAGTCATCTCTAGTTTGTACCTTGTACCTTGAAAGAATGTAGAATTATATTATGACGGTTACATCATCTTCAGATCTAATGATTAACACACTCACTTTCAACCCTTTATTTACAATGAGAGCACATGTCACAAAGCTATAAAAGATATGTCCGTGTAATGCATTTATTCCTCATACAGCAATTATATTCGTTCATCCAAAGAAAAGCTGAGCCAGACCCTCAATAGCAGCAAACCAGGATAGCTCCTTTAAAGCCCTGATCCTGGAAGCCTCAAGGCTGTAGGAAATTGTGCTGGCTTGTAATAACAGCTTCCCAGGTGCCTTTATGCCAGCTGAAAAATACCCAAGCACAACAGCACTCAGACCAGGCCCTCTTCCCTGTGATAGGCCTGTCCCATCCCCTGCACTGGAGCAGCAAGGTGTGTCAGGGTACTCTCTAGCCATCCAGTTAAGCTAGCTTTCTGCCTACTTTGCCCTTCTGTAGCAATACATAGCAGATGGAATGGGGGCCAGGAACCGGGCCTTTATATACATAATTTAAAACAGATTATCATTCAGCTGATGCTTTTGAAGGAAAAAAATGCTGATTCTCGAAACATGATTCTCCTCCTCATTTTGAGAATTTCCCTGACCTTTGATACTTTAGATCACAATATTTCCCTTGGCTGATTACAGAAAACAGGTGGCAGAGACTTAATTTTGGAAGCTCTGTTCTGCTTGACAAAAAAGGAAAAGAAAAAAAAAATTGACCCTCTCCCTCCCTCTCTCTCTCACCGCTCTCCCTTTACCACTTCCATTTAGAATAATAATTGATTAGTAGTAGTGTTGCAGTCTTGTCTAAGACAACGTGCCATGGACCATGTCGCCACTGTGCTAGATGCTGAACAAACACAGACCAAAAACTGTTATCCTGCAATGTGTATGTAGAGAAATGTTTGTAGTAGATTATAATTTTGAGACACTCTGTCATAAGGGACAGTATTATGAACATAGGAATTTGGAGGAGATGTGTCCTGGAGGCAGGAGGTGTTTATTTTTCTTTAAGAGAGATGATGTAGAGATATGTTTGCAGAAGATTATAATTTAAAGATGCTGCCTCATAAGGGATTGTGTTCTGAGTGTGGGAATTTGGAGGTGTGCCCTGAAGATAGGGGTGGGGAACACTACATGGCCGTGTGCAGTAGCTCACTGCAGATGCTCTCCAGTTTGATTTATTAAAATGTTACTCCTTTCTCACTCACTTTGTTTGTTATTTGAAGATCATTATGGTGTACAAGGTGATGGGAAAATCTACCCCACCAGAGTGGCATAGCTGAGTGTGCTATTGGACTAGCCTCTACTCTGGCCTGTCCAGTTATCCTGGGGAGGGATGGGAAGCACTTCAGTAAGGTTCACAAGGAGCAGGGTCACTGGCCACCCACTAGAGCAATCCCTGTTCCACAGAGAAAAGTGCTCTTGGAATTAGCAAAATTGAGGTGGATAGGGGAGGAAACATCAGCAGACTTTGAACTTCCCCATCCCCTGACAAGATCAAGACTACGTTCTCCTTGGAGCCTGACATTCTAATACAAGACACCAATTTTGTTATGGAGCACTGGGCAAACCAGATGCTAAGCTTTCTGTGGAGAATGAAAAGGTGGTAGACCTCCATCCGCTAAGGCATGACTGCACTTCGATCTCAGAGGTGCACAGATCCACTGTTCTGAGCAAGACAGAGAGATGAGAGAGGTAAAACTCAACTCTTCGTCTGCAGGGTTGATAGATGAAAGGTCTTACAACTAGCACATGAGGTCCTCTGTTCAGGACACTGGGAGGTAGGGAAGGGGGAAGACCTTTAAATAAACTGGTGGCCTGTTTCTACTGGTCCAGCACAGGCAGAGATGTCAGTGACTATTGCACCTCATGCCTGGAGTGCTAATTATCTGGCCCCAAGGGACTCCCCCAAACACCCCTTATCCCACTCCCTGTAGTCAAGATCCCTTTTGAACGGATGGACTTAGTGGGACTCCTGGAGAAGAGCAATGTGGCATACCAATGCATTCTAGTCAGCCTCAGCTATGTAACCTGCTATCCCAAGGTCATCCCCCGGAATTCCACAAGCACACCTCCCTACCACTGTGGCAGAACTCATGAAGCTCTTCATGCGGGTAGGGATCCCCTAGGAAATTTTATCTCATGAAGGGACTAGTTTTACATCCAGCATGATGAAAGAGCTGTGAAACCTAGTAAAGGTTAAGACAGTAAGGACTTTGATCTACCACCCCCGGAGAGATGGACTGGCAGAATGATTTAGCCAAACTCCGAAGAGGATGCTGAAGAAATTCATAGCTTCAGACCCCAGACACTGGGACCAGCTGCTTCCCCCTTTATTTGCCATACAGGAAGACACCCAAGCCTCTACCAGGTTTTCACCTTTTGAGGTCCTGTACATCAAGAAGCCCTGAGGCATCTTAGACCTGCTTCAAGAAACGTGGGAAGAGTAAGGATCATAAGTGAAAAACATAGTCCAGTATCTTCTCCAGCTACAAGAGAGACTCAAGATATTATGTGCATTCACTAAAGAAAACCTGCTAAATGCACAGCACCCCTCCGCCCCAAAGTCCAATTATGGGTGTTCAAAGAGGCAAATGAGTGTTGTTATTGCTCCTGAGGTCAGAATCCAAGTTAGTAGCCCGAAGGCAGGGGCCCTTTAAGGTAGCGAAGCAGATGGCCATGCTGATTACAAGTCCGACATCCAGAGAAAAGAAAAGAAAATGAACTAAGAAACAGATCTACCATGGGAAACTTTTAAAAGCCTGGAAGGACCATGAGGGAGTCCTTTCCTACTGGAGCCTGCAATAGGACCCCAGGCACCTGTGACACAAATGATCAAACCCATACAGAAGGGAAAGTCAGCCAGAAGAGACAGCCCAATTGCAGCAGCTAGCTATCTCATTCCCCACTGTGGTTTCATCCCTACCGTGACACACTCACCTAGAACACCACCATATCGAGATAGCTCTGCGACTCCTCAGCTGCTTCCCATAAAAATGTCGGGGACAGTTTGGGATGAACTACAGACAATGTTGGCACTGGGAGTGGTAGAGCAACTGCACAGCAAATAGAGAAGTCTCATTGTGCCAAAGCCTGATGGCATGGAATGCTTCTGCAATGATTATTGAAAGGCCCATGAAATACTGAAATTCGACGCTTACCCAAAGCCAAGGGTAAATGAACTGTTAGAACAGCTGGGAGCTGCCAGACATATATCCACTTTAGACCACATGAAGGAACATTGGCAAATACTTTGGACTCTGAAATCCCAGGGGTAAAATTACTCCTTCTGTACCCTTTGATTTATCTCCGTTCCACCTCTTGTCTTTTGCTCTCCATGGAGCACCAGCAACTTTTTAACATCAAGATAGTTATCGCTAAGAAAAATCCTAATGGAGACAAGGCACAGGTAGTTTTTACCTCAGCATTGCTAGCCAAGGCCAATCCACCTCCTTAAAGCCCATATCTTCCAGGAAGCTCTGCTATGTAGTTCTTGCTCCCTCTGACATACCCATCTGACTCTTGGGCCTGTAAAAGTAAAGCAAAAACTAACATAAATTTAATTTTTTTTTTAATGCAAAACAGTCTCTTTTGTAAGCAAGAGTCAGGCTAGCTGTAACCCTAATAACGCAAAATGTAAAAGCAAAAATTGTGTAAGGCAAGTAAAAAAAACTGTGTAAAAAGTTGTTGCAACCTTGTGTAAATAAATATTAAAATGTAAACTAAAGTCTAAATAAATGTAAAAAATTAAATATCAAAACAACAAAATGCAGCTGTTGCTAATTATTGTATATAACAAAGGGTATAAATGCTTGCTGTAATTGTTTACCTGTAAAAAAAACCTGTTTAGCTCTCCCTCCATGCAACTGCTAAAAATAATGAAGTATCTAATTTGCTGCACCCAACCAAAAAGTAAAAACCATGTTTTTCTCCAAAAGGGCCCAACCTAAAATCCACTGAACTCAATGGGAATCTTTGTGGATCAGGCCTCTGAACTGCTGCTCGTTCTTCGTTCCTGAGATCGTAAACCTTTCAGGGAAGGGATTATGCTTTGTAAAGCACTGAGCACATTTACGAAGCCACATAAATAATATGACCATCCCTAGCACATGAATTATGCACTGTTAGCTGCTACACTTCACTCCAGAGCTGGTGAGATTTTAGTAGTAGGTGAAGTGATTCAAACATCATACTGAAGTCGTTATTCAGTGGCAGGTCGTGCCTGGCTCATTTGTTATCAGAGGGAGAGGTGGAAGGAGCGTCTCTCTCCTTGGGGCTCTCCTAGGGCTAGGCAAATTTCAGAGGTGGTAACATTTCAGACACTACATGCCTAATTCTTGGCTGGTATAAACTGGATTGATGTTAATCAGTGATGGTGGGATCTGGGCCAGCCAGGGCAGACAAGTCGCTCCTCACACAATCGGTGGTGAGCACCAAACCTGAGTGGCGCTGGGACTCCATGTGCCAGGTTGCAAAGCCTCTCACTCACATTTGGCTCAGCTAACCGTCCATCATTTTGGGGGCCCTTACAAAAGGGGTGAACATGGGGGCAAACTGCCCCTTTTGCCCCCTCCATCTGCGCATCCTAAACATACACTAACAAATATCCCATGCTCCTATGTATGAGGAGGAAGAGAGTTGGCATCAAACTGTGTTAACTAAAAATAAATGTGTACACTCATCCCAACAAAATAATAGCAATAATTAATCGATATTCAGCACATCTACATTACTCTTCATCCAAAGATCACAAAATTATTTACAAAGGAAACAGTAACTCCCATTTTACAGACAGGGAAACTGAGGCACTGAGATTAAGTGTTTTGCCCAACCCCACACAGCATGGCAGAAATGTAATACAGTTTCAAATTAGCCATTTGTAACAATAAGGCTCTAAATCCCCGAGTCTGTACAGCAAGACACTAGATCTGCAATTTTTGTCAGCGGTAAAGCTACTTAGCACTGTTCAGCTTCCTAAAAAGCCTGTATGTGAGTGGGGCCCCATGTGCGAGACTGTGGTCAACTCTCTCTCTCTTGTTATTTCCTCACTAAGTTTGAGTCCTGAGTCACTGAGCTTTGTTCTAAAACTCAAAAGCCTGTTCCTTCTGTTTATGCATTCTGGGAGCAGAGTGATTTCTGACAAGTAATAAAACACCATAACGCTCATGAAAAATAAATGCTGAGCCCCATCTCCCTGTTCTTCTGCTCCTGCAATTTTCTCAGATGCAGTCACCAGTCTGGCCTAAGGCTTGTTTACCTACTTCCAAAACTCGACAGCTAATGATGCATTAATCACATTCAGAGCATGATCTTTGGTTTCTCCTGCTCGGTAGACATCCGCTAGAATCACAAGAGATTCATCATCACATCAGCTTGATTCAGAAATGTGGATTCTCTCTGTAGACTCATTTGCCATCAGGCATCTTATCAGCACATTTAGAAACTATGGCCATCCTAAGACAAATTAACTGATTTTCCCCATTCATTCCACAGCATTCAATGTAAAACAGCCCACCTTGTGTTTCAATAGTTTTGTTCCACTTAATGGACCTGAAGTCCTTTCCCTCTTGTCCCCACCCTCTCTGCTTTGTCTAACACCAGCCTACTGTCTGTCTTTTCACTGTTTCACCATTGTTGGCATGAGAGCCTTCTCCTCTGCAGCACAAACCATCTACAGCAGCCTGCCTCTCATTCCATTTCTGTTCAATCGCATCTGAGAAGGTACCTTTACTCCCTTGTGGACCTATCTTGGTTTACTATTCATTTTGTTCTCAAACTGTTTTACACTCTGGAGCATTTTGGGTTTTTTTTGAAAGATTCAGACCAAAATAAAGATGCTCTCTATTCAGGTATCTGGGGTGATGAACAAACCTAGCACCAAGTTTTGGGAGGCATGTTCACCTGAGCTTGCCCATGGTAAAGGAAATAGCTGCATCTCTCCTTACTTCACTGCTTAAAAGAGCTTCGACAAACGGGAACGTGTTTGTTCTTGGACTTTGAGACATGGGCTCAGCAGTCCGGAAGGGCCTGACTCGGCAGTGAGACACCAAGAGTTTGTCTGTGCTCAAAGTTGTGCAGGGGGTCCCTGGTGTACGTCTCCCCCTTAGCCATCATTTTGCATATCCATCACTCATCAATAGGGGAACGTGTGTGAATTCATTTAGGTCCCGATCCACAAACCCGCCGCTTCACCTTTTGTGTGGCTTTTCTGTAGGTGCTTAGCACCCACTGGCAGCCAGCGCCCGCCCCCCACCACAGTGCCTCCCATCCAACATGAAACAGCTGTTCCCCAGCTTGCTGCAGGCACTGGGAGGGAGGGAAAGGAGAGGGGACAGGGCACACTCAGAGAAAGGGGTGGAACTGGGCAGGAAGAGGCGGGACAGGCCATTATTTCTTTGGGGAATAATTCCCTAGTATCTGTCGCCTTTTTCAACAATGCAACCCCAACATATACCGAGGACCCCCTGTGCCTCTTTAGCTATACAGGTATTGTTATACTGATACAACCCCCTTCTGTGGATGTCTTTACGTCCATGTAGATGTAGGTGTCTTATATGGGTATCACTCTTCCTGTATGTGAAGGAGAGGAGAATAAGCTGTACCGTGTAAGGACCGTTATACTGTTGTAAGTGTATCCTCAGTAGGGGGGTTGTACCGGTATAACTTCTTTTCTGTCTGTTTAAAAAATAAATAAATAAAACCTCATACCGCTACCCAAGAGGGGTTTGTGCTGCTATAACTGTGTTTAGATCAGGCCCAAGAATCTAAGGGGAAGATCAAGAGGTCACTCAGAAGAGAGAGATCGGGGGGAGCATCTCTCTGGATGACTGGGGAAGGTCAAAGGCTCTGAAGGGGTCTGTTTATCTACTGGCCTGAAATGTTGGTGGATCCAGGCCCCATTTAGGAGTCAATTGTGCCCGAAATCTGCTCCCAATGGGAAGCACTGGGAAGCCTCACGACAAGGACGACTGGAGTTATGTGACAATGTACAGCATGGGGAGGCTTCTTGTACTCGCTGGTCCCCTGCATATCCGTACAGTAGTCATGAACAGTCTGACCCTCTCTCCATCCACTCCTTACCCCCACTGGTTCCTCCTAGGGAACCCTGGAGTTTTCCCCCCAACCCTGCAGGCATCTTATTACAACCACCATTCTTCTAGCTGAGGAAGACTGGATGAGGCTCTTTTGCACACCCATCAACGCTGCTTCTTGATCACCAGAGGTATTGCTGACTGGAAAACGGTGTCTGGCAACCTTTTCTCCTCCTCCAGGAGCTAAGTTGTCCTCCCACTGTATCCAACTCCTGCCAATCCAGAGTGATCCATACAGAGTAACAGGGACTTAAATGCAGCACTTGGCAGTGCAAAGTGCCATTGCCAGGCATGATGGAATACACCCCTGTATTCACACCTCGCACACTATTGTAATAATCTTTGTACAAAGTACATCTTGTAAGGTATCATTGGAAAACTCATTATTTGCTGGTCAATATTGTCCAGGGGAAGGGTCCTGACCTTAAGAGTCTGGTCAGTATTTTGCTGGAGCATGTGGTGAGAAAGATTGCTTGGCAACTAAGATAGTTTAAGTAAATACTAGTGAATATTATATTGTTATTTTTCTCAAAACCATTTCTGACTTTAATGCCTCATTATGTGCACTCACTTAAAATCTCTTTGTAGTTAATAAACTTGTTTTACTGTTTTATCTAATGCAGTGCGTTTCAATTTGAGTACTCTATTTAAAATAGCAAACTGGCACATTATTCCCTTACAGGAATAACAGACTTCATATATTTGTATTGTCCAGGAGAGGGGTGGGCGGTACAGGACACATATTTCTGGAGGAAGATCTGGGACTGGGGATGTGTTGAGGTCACCCTGCAGCATTACCCTGGCTGGTAAGAGCCAAGTTGTGGCTGGGTGGCTGCAGCACACACATAGCTGAGAGTGCTTTACATGCCGGAGGCTGTCTGTGACCAGTCCTGGTTGAAGTTTACAGCAGCAAGGCATTGCAAAGGGCACCCACAGGTTAGAGGGCAGGGTGGCATTAGTGTGAATTGTGCCTTGGTATGTCACAGCAGGCCACTGGGATAGCTCTAAAAATGCTAATTTTAATGCACTGAAACAGTAACATGCTTTGTGTTTTGATGGGACTCTTTCAGAGCCCAAAGGATGTTATTTAGTAATAGCAGGATTTTCTAGCTGCTGGAAAAGCAGGCATTGCCCCCTTTCCCTAGCCACAAGTGACATGAGAGTGCTCTCATCTGGATTTTCACTTCATTACAATTGGAGGAAGTGTGAGACATCATATCACTTCTTTGCTCTAAAAAGGCCATCATTCTGCCTACTATCATAGCCTTATAGGGATTTAAAAAAATGCTGTCCAAAGCTGTATTTAGTATTAACCTGATTTCATTTTAAATATTTGTTACATCAGATAGAGACAATACACTTTTGATGGACCCTGCACAATTATTTAAATGAAGAGGGTCTAAATTAAACATTGTTTTTACACCATTTCTGAATTATGTATATTATTTAAATGTTTCACATTGATCTTCTTTACAGTAAACTTCTGCTCAAGTATGTATTTTCGATGGGCCAAACCTTGAAGTCCTGACTCAGTGCCAGATTGTGCCTGACCTCATGTGAATATCAGCGTTACCGACTCTCATCACAGTACCCATGTTAAAAAAAAAACCCCAACAAGTAAGATTGTGTGTGTGTGTGTTTGTTTTTTTAAACCCAGCTCCTAGAGCCATGTTGTTATGTGAGAATCTCAAGTTTTCATTTAAAACACAAGAAGTTTTTAGCTCCCATGGTTGTGGAGAAAAGCTTGAAAACACGAATCCTAATGGCTCAAGCACCAAAAGCCCCCCCCTCCCAATATTTATTATATGTAAAATCAAATTATTTTGAAGCCAGTTTAATCACTTTTGAGGGTCTGATGCCTTGTTTTTGGATCTGGCAGTACTGGGGCTTAAATACTGTAGCCACAGCACTATAAGGGAGCATGAGAAGGGGTTTACTCACTGCTTGTGGCCAGGTGTGGCATAGCAACTCTCTCTCCATATGGTGCCCCCTGCTGATGGGCACGCCATCCCTGGGGTAGTCCCTTTTCCTGTAACCTCTGGCCAGGTCACGATTTAATCTACATAAAACAGTCCAACATCCTCACAAGAGGGTCTTTGGCCCCAGTGCCCCACATCCTTGCCTCAGGTCTTTCCAATGTTCATGGACCCTTCTCCCAACTCATGTCACCTTACACCAGTGGCTGGTAGGGGAGCCCAGGCCCTCCCACTACTCTGGGTTCCAGCCCAGGGACACTATAACCAGTCACCAAGGCCTTCACACTCCCACTCCTTGTTGCTGTTTCCATGGGCTCCTTCTTACTCAGCCTCTCTCAGGGTTGCCCTTTTAAACCTCTTATGCTCCCCATACCAGTCCCTCCACAGAACCACTCTTGTCTCTCCCAGGCTGTCCAAGTTCTACCATACGTTCCGGGCACACCACCAGAGCCTTCTCCACCCCAGTGGCTGCTTTAGGTCTTCCCAGCTACTTGCCAGCCTCCTCTATCCAGGCTAGGATCCCAGGGCTTATTCTCCTCCTGCCAGGCTTTCACCTTACACTTTTCTACTCCCAGAGAGTGACTGCAGACTCTCTGACTGCAGCCCCCTTCTATTACAGACTTCCTCTTTTTATACTAACCAGCCTGCTCCTGCTCATCAGGGCTTCATGATCGGCTAAGCCTGGCTCTCCTTCCAGGTGCAGCCAGATGGCATAACTGGCCACTCAGGCTCACATTAACCCATTCAGGGCCTAGCTAGGGTACACATCCCATCACAGAACAGCAACTGTGCCTGAAGTCTGACACAGCAGCACAGTGGTTTTCACTGACCAAAGCCTCCCAAAGTGTAGTACTTTTCTAGTGTCTCCCAGAGAACTACTGATTTAAACTTTCAGCCAGCCTTGCTTTTAATACACTTAGAAGTTTTAATCAATTTGTCTGTCTCTTGTTGTCATACAAAACAGTGGAAGGAACAAAGCGTGAGATCCGGTCCACAAAAACAAACCTTAAGATCCAGACGAAGCAGAGCAGTTCTCTCTGTGTGGCTGGACAGTGTTGGGAAATGAATCATTTCATTTAAAAGGGTCTGCTAGGAAGCTTCAAACACCCTATGAAAGAGGTGATGGATACAAACAGAATGGATTAATGTCGGTCCATGTTTGAAGGTTCTCAGTGAGGATTTTCAGAGGACTAGAAATGCTTGTGGAGAGGGGAAAAAAAAGTAATAAAATCATTTTTACCCTGACAGGCAGGCAAGCTAGAACAGTGGGTCCTTTTTCAGATTGACCGCTCTTCTTGCCTTGCCTTTTCCTGACCACTAACACCCCAGATCCTCAGCCTGGAGGAGCCTCATCAATGCAATGCTGGAGTAAGGGATGCTGAAGAGAGTTTAAAAATTAATCATTAGTGTTTACACATCTACTTTGCCAGAGATGGAGGATACTTTCTACACTAAGCTCTAAATTCGGACTCAGATGTGATGCCCACACAGGAGAGCACAGGGGAATAAACCCCAAATACCCTTTATTCCCCTGCCTGTGTTACCTGGACCTTTGGACTGGGTGCACAAAGCTTAGGGGCACTGGATCACCTTACTTCTGCAGTAGGTGACCAGGGAAAGGTGGGGAATGGATGGAACCTTGACTCTGCTTCCCCCTCCCCACTACACCCAACAGAGCTGAGCCCTGAGCCGCACACTAAGTAGAGGCCAGAAATAAATTACTACCCCCTGGAGCCACAATTCCTCCCCTGCACTGTTACATGAGGTATGCCCATAGGACACAATCTAGTCTTGCATTCGAAGAACATTTTTTAACTGTCCTCACTAAAATCATTTTGCACATTTCCCCAGGAAATTCTAGACTGGTAATGTATTAAAGTCCTCTCCACAATGTGCATGGGAGTTTGGTCATCTCAGGTACAAACTTTGGTGTGTACAGTGCTTTTCACACTGACTTGAGGTGTGATCTTGGCCAAATCACTACAGGCCAGGTTTTTAATGATATTTAAGTGCTGAAAGATGCACCTTAGATAGGTACTTAGTGGAATTTTCAAAAGCACAAGAGGAACTTGATGCATAGGCTCACTTGCATAACCCACTAGATGCCTATCTGCATCTCTGGGCACCTAGCTACATTTAAAAATGTGACTTAGGCACCTAATCCTATTGACTTTCAATAATACTTAGGGTTTTAACACCTATGCCACTCTTGAAAATTGAATTTAGGCACCCAAGTGACTTGGGCACTTTAGATGATTTTTCCCCAAATTCTTTTGCAACAAATATTTCATCCAGCTCGAGCAAAATGAAAATAGAAAACTGGAGGATACACTTCTTTAAGGCACCGGCTTCCACAACTCTAGAACAGAGTATATTTTCATAAAATAACAAAAAGTTAAGAATACAAAATGCCAATGACTGTAACCATTTCAGTGCAGTTCACCTTCTCCATTAGACTCTGCTGGGGAACAGAATGTGAAGATTGAGTGTTAAGCATGAGGTATCTGGGCTAAAAGGCAAGTGCGTTTATTAGGCCACGATGGGGTTAGGAATTGGAGATATCAGATACAGGCTCATATGCAAGGTGCTTCTAGTGACAGTAGGTTCAGTAGGTTTGCAACATATGAACTTCATCCCCATTCACCATTTTGCATGAATCAGGAAAGACCTGCAGATTGGTGTGGACATTTTTTTGGCGGATTTCATACAGATCTTACACTGACAATGTCTATAGTATTTGTGACCAAAAAAGACTGAGTACATTCCTTTCACATATCATGCAAAGGCAGCCTCTATGGAAAGCTGAGGGAATGCAGGCAAATGTTCAAGGAGCTGTGACTAGAGTAAGCTTTTTCTGAAGTCCTGTAATCACAAGTAATAATTTATTCTTTTTTCTCTTAAGACTCAGAAACCATATTTTAGGTGCCTGCCACAGACTGTCAGCAGCAGCATTTCAAGAAGCAGTTCAGCTTTTATCAACATTCAACAGCATTGTAATTCAGTAATAATTAATGTAACATTAAAATACACTCTTACCTTTCTAGATAACAAAGCGTTCAGTCTTTAATTAATTTCTTCTTTATTGCCATAACATGATCAGCAGGAAGTAATTTAATATGTCAATTTCCGTGGAACTTCTAGTGGAATTCAGTCGCAGCTCAGAAAACTACCACCTGCTGTCTGGTTGGTACCACATTCTAGCTCTCTAGAGTTCTTCTTCACTGTACCTAGTGAGTCATCTTTTGATTTTGTCTCGTGTGTCTGTTTTAAATAAAATTCAGGAAAATATTTCTGTAAAAGCCACAAAGTGCATTCTCCCTTGCTTTACAGGTTTTATTTATTTATTTTTTTAACACCAGGCTTTGTCTCAGAATGAAGAAGAAACAAGATTAAAACTACAATTTTTAACCTTTGAAAAGAACATACAAACTTGTAGGGCAACTAGATGCCTGTTTAGCAGTTTGAGGGCCTGATTCCTACACCCTTTTACCCACAACAGTAGCTTCATTAATATCAATAGGATGAGCAGTCAGATTTTTTTAAGGGATTTAGGGATTTTCAAAAGTTTGGGGATTTGAACTTCCAAGTGTTCAGTATTTAGTTCATTTAAACGTGATTGCTAAAGAAATCACTCCATTTAAAAATTCACTTCAGTTAAAGTTAGGCATCTAGAGGGATTTTCTAAAGCCGGGGCTGCTTATCTGTATCATTAGGTGCCTAAATAACTTTAAAAATCTGGTCTTATGGACATAAGAACAACAGGTAAGATTTTCAAAGGATCCTATGACAGTTAGGAGCCTGACTCCCACTGAATTTCAATGAGATTTGGACAAAACTGCATAAGATGGCTTTGAAGCTTCAGTCTACATGCAGGATTGAGGCATCTGATGTCAGCCACACCTGCCAGGGCTCACTTTCTCCCATTCAGTTCCATGTGGTCTTAACCACTATGGAAATGTGGCTGCTCCAAATCCCAGCCTCCTGATTGAGAGAGTAATCACAGCTCTGACTACTGATGAGAGACAGCAGCAATGGTGCACCAAGACTCAGCACACCTCAAGTTAAGCATTAAGGCCTGATTCTGCCTTGTCAACAGGACTACTCACGTACACTCGGCTTACTGGAAGGTAGGAACAATCAGGCCCTAGGGTAGGAAGGACAAGCTTATGATACAACTCCTAACCACCTGAAGTACCATACTAGTGATGTGAATCAAAACCATTGCTGTACCAGTGACTTTAGTAAGCTATCTGAAGCCAAGTAAGTATTCAGTGTTGTTGGAGCCACGTCGGTCCCACTGTCCCAGGCTATTAGAGACAAGATGAGTGAGGTAATATCTTTGATTGTGCCAACTTCTGTTGGTGAGAGAGACAAGCTTTCAAGAAATTGGTCTAATCAAAGATATTGCCTCACCTACTTCATCTCTCTGAAACCAAATAAATCTATTACATGCATATCATATTTGTCTAAGCCAACACTTCTCATACAAATAATGGTGATGTTAAACAGTTTACTGTGCCTTTAGTTCACTTCACCTCCTGTTGTCTGATACTGCATACAGACATGTGACTTCAGTACACTGGCTCTCATGTGGGACGGAATGCTGGACAAGAAACTTCATTATGATCAAATGACACTCTTATTCAACTACATGTCCCAGTCCTTTCACTACACCCATTTTGAAAAAATAAACAAAACAAACAAACCCTTTACCATTTAAAAAGCCTTATTACCACTGAATTGGAATTCCATCAATTTACTTTTAAATAGCAAACAAATGAAAGGAACGCATAATGTTGGCTATTTACAGACCAAGTGCCACAGAAAAATGTAAATATTTCCTTGGTCTCACTTGCTTAAAAGAGAGAGTATCTTTGGCTAAATAGAAAAGAATGTTACCCACCCACAGCAAATCAGATATAATGAGAGGCAGAAAAGCAAAGTATTTCTTTAGCTCGGGAATGGAATCTTGTGTATTGTGAAGCCAGAGCCATTCAGTAAATTCTAAGAAATGGCATTAGAAGTCAATAAGACACAGATAAATACAAATTCCACAGCACACACAAAGCAGCAGCCTCACTCAGTCTCTGTGCAGGTTAAGGGCCAGATTTTCAGTTATTTAGGCACCTAAAGACGTAGATGTTGCCTAGTGGGATTTTGAAAAGCCTGTAAGCAGGTTAGGCATCTAAATGCCTTTGAAAATCTGGCACAAAATCCGCACCTTGAGGCTGTGTGCACAGCTCGGTTCTGCAGGAACCTCATCTCTAGTTTGGTCTAATCTAGTCACTCTTCCAACTGTGCCTAGGTTTGTCTCCTGCACTTCCCAGAGTGCAGGTACTATGAATGCCGCCCTGTAGCCATGATCTATTTCCCCACTTGTGTCCTACCATTGCCAATTCCACTTGCCATGTTGCTCCCCTGGACTCTTATTTCCAAAGGAGAGATTCTACCTTTTCTCACCACACCTTGGAACATTCTTCTTGACTCTGTAATGCAATCACAGCAGCAGCTGAGCAGTGTTACTGACTCAGCTATTGCGACTCGGTGACTTTGAACCTAAATCATCAAAGAAGAACGTGTCATAGACCGGTGAGGTTGCATAGAGCACACAAGCCTGAGGAGAGATTTTAAGAATCAGTTTCCCCATTGTTTTAGCCATGTAACTGCATATGCAGATGTGGTAATTTTGCATGCATTTGATTAGCTGTGACCATTTACTAATGCAAATACCAGCTCTGCGCACATAGCTGCACACGCCTCTACTTTACGGAAATCTGACCTTTAATACACAGTTCAGTTTCTTTGTAAACTATGTATTTGTCTTGATTGTTTGTACCAATAGAGGGAGAGCCACAGGAGAAATAATTTGGCCTGGGACTTGGGATCAAGACATTTTTATGTGGAGTCACTTGGGGTCTGATCCACTATTATTCTTCCTTATCTCAATTCTCATCCTTATTTACTTCTATGTTAATTTGTGTGTGTGTGGTAAATTTGGTGCTCATGAAGTTAAGAACAGATTGCAATGGCTAAAGCCAAGCACAGCATGCCAGCACACAGCCAGCTTTTGAACAACGCTCTCCCAATATATCTCACTCCTGATCTGCAATACTTTGTAAACCAAAATGCTAAACCTTTCCAGTAACTGCCACTAACAAATAATAAACTGGGATTCAGACTGCTGTATTGTGAGTAGCTAAACTAGAGCATGATCACACATGACCATATGGTCAAGGACCTTTACTACCTCACAACTACATTATGGATCATGCTTCATCACATCTGATCTCTCTCTCCCCCTTTCACTCTCCAAGTGCATGGGCCGTTGTTTATCCCTTTATAACACCGGAGGTGTCAGAACACCTAATAGCTGTGGTTGATGAGTATTCTGTGGAGCTTGGGGGTATGAGGCTGTGCTAAAATGGCCTTTGTGCCCCTCCACCTGCAATTCTGGGTCATCTATGTGCTGGTCCAGTCCCTACATGTAATTTAGAGCAGACTAGAGGCTGCTTTATATTCCTGCAGCTGCTACCAGCTTCAAAGGGCTGATCAACAGCTGGAGATCGCCGAGGTACAGGGACAACATGGCCAGATCCTCCACATTGACTGCGAGAGGCTGAGGTTGGTATAGGAGCCAGTCTGGAAGATGTATGCACCTGAGGCTCCTCCTGTGCTCCATCTATATCAGCTTTATCATTGGCTTGCACCATTGGTAAATTGTGAAACAGCCAAATACAGCGCAAAGTCTGGCATGTTATACTCAGAAAGTCCTGCTTGTCAAGAGGGTCCTAAGTGGGGTCAAGCTCAACACAGAAAAAACAGTTTTTGTTTTGAAAGTCAGCTCTTCTGATCCTCCCCTTGGCCTCAGTCCATTTCAAAACAGCCCGGAGAATGTTGGCAGCTGCTCCCTCTATCCAGAGAAGAATTTAAAACTGCTCAGCAAGGCCACACAAAATAACCCTCCATCAGAGTCAGTCCTGTTGCCATCCACACACAGAACTCCCACTGACTGCCAGCAGAGCCCCATGCACATAAAAGCTGCAGGTTTGCGCTCTGAGTTTTCCATGATGGAAAGATATCAGCTTAACACAGACGTGTCTTCACATCCAAATTCAACAACTACATTGACGTGTTTATCGACGCACACTCCACCAACTCCTGTTGTTTACAGTCATCCAAAGAAACTCTTTCAGCATATACTTAATACAGACACTGATTGGCAAAATATGCAGCCCATGCCTGTTAACTCCTGACTAAGAGAAAACCACTTCTGTGCCAAAAAATAAATAAACCACACGTCAGCAGCAAGAACATGAGCAGCAATCCAGCACCACCATCAGTCCACAAAGCCAAAGGCAGCCTAGATAATTTTTTCCATGCTGTGCCTCTTGTGGCAAAGTTCAGCTGAACTTTAAAAACTCTTATTTTATACACTCTTTTCTATTCAGGAATTGGAGCCCCAGCCACGCACAGCCTGTATCACAGGAATAATCTTTTCACTTTGATGGATGTCCCTGACATCACCATAAACCAGGATTTAACGCCACTGAAGTCAATGTGTTTTACACCAGTGTAAGGAAGCCCAGAATCAGGCCTGATGGGACTGCACGCTGGGATAAGCCTTCATCAGGCTAGTAAGGCTGTGCAGCATCAAGACCCATTTCACTACACATTTTATTATTCTAATTAAAACATTTTCAAGTTTTCAGTGATTAACACGTTCACATTGAACTCCAAAGACTGACTCATGCTGGTCTAAAAATGTTAATGGTTTTATCATCTAGGCTGTTTAACAATTGAAGGCTGTTTCTTCAAATATCAATTCTAGATTTTTTTTTAGATTAGGCATCAGGTTCTTTCTTTCTCTTAGAATTATTTTGTAATACTGTACATTTTTCTTTATGCAGAGGTCATAAGAGCAAGTTACTCATAAATGGTAACATCCCAGTTCCTATTCAAGGACTCCATTTCCAGTAACTGCCTAGAGCTAGAAACTCTGTGGGTTGTTTGCATCCCAAGTGCAACTGCATTGCCGTCATTGGAGTTACACCGGAGCAAGTTCAGTTCTATGTTAATATAAGAATATCTTATGTTGAGCCACTGTTCTAGCGCTCATCCTCCCATCCCCCTTTCTTTGTCTATTGGCATCAGTCGCTGTGCTGTGTGTATTAATGGCCTGATCCTTCTCCATTTGATGTTAGTGAGAGTTTTGCCTTCAAAAAAAGAGCAGAACTGGAGCCTTAAAGTCCCAGTCTTGCAAAGACATCCACGTGTGTTTAACGAAATGCACAAACCCAGCTCTTTGCAGGACCAAGGCCTCAGATGGTAAGCGCCTGGAGTGTGGCACCATCACGTTTTTAACTGTCTGCAAGGCACCGTGCACATATGTGGCACTGAATAACCAACAGTAATGCTTATGCAGCTACATCCCCTTTGCTATCTTAAGCAGTCTTCTTGGCTTTCTAGTTAAGAATTCAGATTTGTCTGGCTTCTTTATCCCACACTTTTGGGGGGCAGATTTACATGTGCCAGAATTATAGAGGCATTTAGAAGCTCATCAGCATGAGTCTCATGAAAGATTCCCCAGCTGCACAACCTCCTCGTGTTTTCATTTAGGTTTTACACTGACTCGTTATCTTCCACTTGCTATTCATTACTTCATTTATACTTTTACATAAACCACATTTACTGGATAGGTTTCTCATTTGGTGTGCATAGGACTTGTGAAACATATTTAAAGCACTACTACCTTGTGCTGGAAACCTGCTAGATCACACAAGCTAAGCAAGACAGGCTGGCTTCACACATGGGTGAAAAACCGTGACCTTACTCATAGAAGTTTTGTCATTGACGTTAATGGGAGAATGATTTTGCCTCTAGGTTCTAGCACTGACCCAGTGCCCCAGTATCATACTAGGGGACATTGTGCTTTTTTGAATGTGACATCTTTCAGTGGTATGTAAAACTGAGGCCCTGACGACTTGTGATCACTGCCAGTCAAAAATAATTGAAAAGCTATTGCTGCCAAAAATGTCAAAGTTGTTTACATTTCAAAATATCTGAAATGGGCCCCATATTGTTTTCCCAGCATTTTTACACAGGGCTTTGGAGCTGTGCTCTGGCTCCGCTCCAGCTCCAGGCAAAAACCTGCAGCTCCACTACTCCAGAGCTGCTCCGTGCTCCAGCTCTGGGCTCTGCGCCAAAGCCCTGTTTTCAAATGATTTTTTTTCCTCCCTGCAAAATTCTCAAAAACCCTGAAAACAGAAATTGACAATTTTCTTTTGCTAAATCAATTTTGCTAAAAATGTTAAAGCACTACATTCTTTCGTGGAAAATTAAAAATGCTGACGACAGCTTTATATAACAAATTTCATTTCCAAAAAAAAAATTGTAAATGAAAAAATGTCATTCAGAAAAGGTCCCTCAACTCTCCTTGGAATCATTAGGGGTTCTGTAGGGCCTTTGTAACAGTCAGTGTAGGGAGGTTAACTGAGGTAGTCCTGTCCTAAGTCCAGCTCAGGTATTTGCATTCTCCTTTATTCCAATGAAGTTTCAACTGGAAAAGTCATTATACGCTTCCTGCCCTAAACGCTACTGCTGTTAAACAGTTGGTGAATGAAGCAATTCTTCTGTATGGTATTACACATCTGTTAAGCTGATGTGGCATTTTAGAATCCTTCAGGACATAATGCATTCTATAAATGTACAATCATTATAATTTCATTTTATATACATATATTACATGATGATGTAGTGTATTATAAAGTGCATCATGAGTGCTGACAAAAAAAACAAACATTTGTATCACACCAATCTTAAGTATTCTTTACATGTCACTGCTACAGAGTAAGTGTTGAGAAAAGTTTTAGAACATTTTAAAAAGTCAGAGCAGGAACATTTCTTGTATCCATCCAAATGTAGAGTGCTCAGAGGGAACCATAAAAATCTCTAAAATTACGTTTTCTGTACTTAAAAAAATATCACAACCTTAGTGCTTGTCTTTAAATATATTTATCTTGTCCCCACTAGCAAATGCTTTGGGACATAATTTTGACCATTCTTAGGGTGGTCTTGCCCAGCAACCCAGTCTGCTGCTGCTGTTGCAACTGGCAACACGCAAACAGAATAAGAGGCGCTTAGTCACAGCCCTTCGTAAAAGTCAGAGGCATGCAGATCTCTAGGGTGCAAAGGGGGGAAATACCTGTTTTACCATCCTGTGGGACATCACTGCATGCTCATGTTGCCATGGTTGGCCAGCTTGTGGGTTGGTAGAAAGAGGGGAGGGGTCAAGCACCTGGATCCTGGGTGCTCTTCCTGGTCTTAGGAATGCAGAGACTATGACTGGCCTGCCCTGATATAGGTCTCACATGGAGAAGGAGGAAGAACCTTGCTCCCTAACTACTGAACACCCTTGCTAAGAACAGAGACAATCTGGCTTTAAGTTATTAGTCAGATTACTCCTTCATACTTGTTTTACTACCATTGAGGGCACAGAATATCACCACTGTGCCATGACATTCTTATCCTTTGTATGGCAGTAGGCCCCAGTCAGGATTCGTGTCCCTTTGGGCGAGGTGCTGTACCAAACACATAGGTAGATACAACATCTGTCTTGAAGAACTTTCAATCTAAGTAAAACAAAGTGAGCATGATAAACAGAAAGAGGAGAGGGAGGCAGAGGTCAAGAACAACAGTAAAACAAGAACCACTGCTCTTCTTTCAGAAACTCATATGAACCACAAGATTTGTCCACTGCACAGCAATCATTTCACTACTTCAGGACAATTGTTTGGCTCTTACACAAAGCATCATCTAATTTGCCTGCTTTAGCAGAGAGGAAATTGGCAAAGCTTCTGACAAATCAATTAATTCCACTGATGGTTCATCTAAAATAAGCAACTCATTCGTGAGGGTTATTGATGTGTACTGCAACAGCGGATACGGGTTAACCTGTCAGTTGGTTATCAGTAGGAAACTGAATTGGCACAGGACTACTCAATCAGTGAGCAATGAACAAAGAATAGGAGAGGTTTGGTACAGATAGTCCACCTATAAGTGTCTCAATCCCTGGAGCCTACAAAACTGGGCAAAAGGGCTTTTTGGATACAAGTTTCTAAGGTGTTTCTAGCTTAGATATGGCATAGCAATATTTCAGTACTGTACCTTCTGCTTCTAGTCTAGGATATGCAGAGACATGCCAAAACAAACAAACAAACAAACAAAAAAACCGTGAAAGTTTGAAAGATTCATTTTGAGTTTTATGCAATAGTCTAGATCGGTTCTTGTTTTACTCAAACAGTTTCATCTATCTGTACCATCACTTTGCTGAACCAACATTTTTCAAAGCCAACTCCTGGCAATCACAAAGCTTGAGGCAATTCCATGACATCTGAAAGTATGAGACCTCCTGCATCTGATGAAGTGGGTATTCACCCACGAAAGCTCATGCTCTAAAACGTGTTAGTCTATAAGATGCCACAGGATTCTCTGCTGCTTTCCCTGTGTATTGATTACCAACAAAGCATTACAGTACAAGAAGTCAATCAGAAGTCATGTGTCTCTTTGAAAAGTTCGTCATGTAGGGACTTTATTTTCATGGCTGCAGTTGAACAAACAAGCAAGATTGATTCCTCGCTCCCCTCCCAATCCAAAAGTCATCTTTAGAGTATAACCCCCCGCACCCCTAACAGTTCTCCTTGTGTCCCTCTTTACTCAAATCTGGTCCTGGATTAACAGTGTCTGAAATGGCTTCTTCCACCTTTGAATGGCCAAGAATGGAGAGTCTCTTGTCAGAAAATGACCTCTCTATAGTCCTCTCTACGTCTTTGTCATCTCAGGGCTAGGCTACAGTGTACTCTGCTTCAGGCTACACTTGACGGTCAGCAGGATGCCGCAGTTACTGCAGCAGGTGGTTGTTCACTTTCTGATCAGACAGAGCAGAGAGCAGCGGCTGCTGGCCGGGTGCCCAGCTCTGAAGGCAGTGCCACGCCAGCAACAGCACAGAAGTAAGGGTGACAATGTGAAAAGTGATATTTGTCTGTACTGCTGCTGTTGCCGCCCTATGGATTACGGCCTGAGCCCAGGCTGCCTCCTGGTGAAGGATTGCAGGGGATAGGAGAGCCCCAGCCCAGGCAGCAGGGCTCCGGCTGTCCTCTTTGTCCCCACCTCCCGAGTGTGCATAGTCCTTCTGCACAAGCCCCAGCCACCCAGGGCAGGGCCCTTTAAAACAAAGCAAAACAAACAAACAAAAACCAGCACACAGCTCATGCCTCCCTTGACACATTCCTTGGGAGGCCCGCCCCACAGATTGAGAACTGCTCATCTCAACCAATCCACTGCTGTGTTTAAACTGAACCGTTTGGTAACTTCAGTTCAATAGCAAAGTGTTGAATATTGACCCTTTCCAGGGGTAAGGGACCTTTAGTATCTGAACAGTCCAGGAAAGGGCTGGAGAAAATTGACTCAGGACTCCTCAATCAGTGAGCGATGAACATCAAAGAGTATGAGATAATCCATCTACAGTACTTTTAGAAGAAAATTCTGGACTGAGTGTGTGTGTGTGTGTGGGTCACCCTGTGAATAGTAACCCAGGCTGGTGGTAGCCAGGATACGACTGGTGTGTGGCTGACAGGTGAAGAGTTGCTGGACCAGGGCTGTAGTTATACATAGACACTCTGGGTGTGACCTGAATGCTAGTAGACTGTGAGCAGCACAGGTTGGGAGCTACAACAGCAGAGCATTGTGTGGCACCAGGGTTATGGAGCAGGCAGTGACAAACTATCACTGGCCTGGATTGCACCCTGGAATATCACTCCCCCCCATGTCCCACCTAGACATCACCTGTATGACTGAGAACTCAAATTTAAATGCAACATTTTTCTTTCAAACAATTTAAATCTGTGTTAATTGCAAAGCATATAAGTGAAAACCCAAAGCTATGGCATAAGAATTCCTTGCTAACAGCTGAATTTGGAAACTAGTGAATACAGATTTCAGTGGTGGTGGATCCCAAATGTTTATTACCAAGGATCTGGTGTTTTACATCATATAGTACTCTTCATTTAATAGCAGATTGAACCATCTAACAGGGCAGTTCAGATAGGAGCTTCGCTAGCAGTACTACAGGAATAGGAAATGAACCTTCTAAATTAATTCTGAGAAGTCTGACTACCTGTACTCTAATCTTGGGCCACAGCATAAATGCTTACTTCTTGATCGGAGGCATTTGTTCTATTTTCTAACTTGAATGATTATTTTTCTTCATTTCAAGACCCTAATGTAGAGGCTTCTGCCCAAATCAAGAGATTTATGTAGACTGATGAGATTTTATCTTGCTGTTCCGAGAATGTACAGACACTTCCTATAAAAAGTTATTACTACAGCTGGTATTGCTGAGCCTGCTGCCATTTTGCTGAAAATGAGTCCCAGCTGGCCCTCTAGGCGAACTATTACTGCATAGGCAAATGGAAACTCAAAATGTGAACATGTGCACTCTCTTTCACAGGCTTCCAACTGAGGGAGGGATTTGGACTTGGCAGCTTCTGAAAACCCCAGATCCACTCGGGTGCTCCATTCCTTCATATTGCTTATTAGTCCCAGGGAAGTACAGCTCCACAGCTATGCTCTTATAGACTCCCAGTTCACTGCAGTTCCCCAGACTGCACCCCACAAACAGACTGGGTGGTGGGGAGAACAACAGTGCTGTGGAGTAAAACCTGAAGATCAGAACTGGAGCTGGTCCAAAAAAAACCCCAAACAAACAAAACCCTTTAAAAAATAAAATTTTAAAGTTGTTCCTATTTTGCAAGTGTCTAAATGGAACAAATTTTAATTATTTTTAAATTGTGAAATGTTCTCAAATTTTTAGAATTTTTAATGTTCAAAATTTCATTTTTCCTTCTTTCCCTCCAAGTACGATAAAAAATGAATGACAGGCATCCAGATTTTTTCATTTTCTGTTTTTTCCTTTTGCTACTCTAATTTTGCCATGATGAGAGAAGTTTTCAGAAATTACAAACTGGTGAAAGAAAAAGAGGAGCGGGGGAAGTAACGGCTGGGCAGCATTCATTCTACTGCAGTTGGAGTCAAAAGAGCTTGAAAAAAGATGGTGGAAATAAAAATTTGAAATTTCAAAAAAAGGAAATGGTTTGCAAAAAATGAAACCGAATGTGTGATGGGTTCGGTCACAGAGACCCCACTGGGACTGTTACCTGATGTGCTGAGACTACCTCTGAGCCCGTTTTCCCTGTCAGCTTGGGACTCCCAAACCCTGCCTTGTTGAACCAGACACGCTAGCCTGCTGCAACACAGACCAGATCTGGTCCACACCCACAAAGCTGCAGACTTTAACCAAAAACTGCTCAGTAGGTCACCTATCTCCAGCACCCAGACACCCAGCTCCCAATGGGATCCAAACCACAAATAAATCCATTTTACTCTGTATAAAGCTTTTACAGGGTAAACTCATAAATTGTTAGCCCTCTATATCATTGATAGAGAGATATGCACAGCTGTTTGCTCCCCCACGTACTAATCACTTACCTGGGTTCAATAATAAACAAAAGTGATTTTATTAAGAATAAAAGGTAGGATTTAAGTGGTTTCAAGTAATAACAGACAAAACAAAGTAAGTAACCAAGCAAAATAAAGCAAAACCACGCAAGTCTAAGCCTAATAACATTAAGAAACTGTTTACAGGTAAAATCTCACCCTCAGAGATGTCCCAATAAACTTCTTTCACAGACTAGATTCCTTCCTAGTCTGGGCCCAATCCTTTCCCCCTTACAGTTCTTGTTAATTGCAGCAGCCACTTTAGATGGAAAGCAGGGGTGTTCTCATGATTGGCAGCCCCCTTTGTTCTATTCCACCCCCTTTTATAGCTTAAGCACAAGACGGGACTTTTTTGTCTCTCTGGGTCCCCATCCCTCCTTCTAAATAGAAAAGCACCAGGTTCAGGTATGCAGTGTCAGGTGACATGTTCACATGTTCTGTGAGACCCCAGCCTCCATTCTTCCTGGGCTGGCTCACTTGAACATAGGAAGACTTACAAGTAAACTTCAACCAGCTCTAGTCAGCATTAGCCCAGCTCTGCCCCTGTTGAGCTTAATAGGGAAACACTGCCAGGTGCATTCTCAACCCCTCCAATCCAGATACAAAGAGGGACTCCAGTGGGGCCCAGGAAGGTGGAAGAGCATGCTGTGCAGTTAGCACTCTCTGTTCCTGTGCCTCTCCATGATAGCTGGAGTCAACTTGGCTTTGCTTCCCTCCCCTCCTGGAAGCAAACAGTAGCATTGAGTCTTATGTCACCTGCAACCCTGACAGCGTGGAAGGAACAAACCAGAAATCTTTTTTAGATAATGTCAGTCATTAAAAAGAAAACCTGAAAAAAAAAAATCAACCCTTGTTAAAATATCAAACTCTGAAAGGATTAAAGGTTTTCTTCACTAGAATGTGTCAGAATGAGCTAGAAAGCAAGTCTCTTCCACTGTCACTTTTCTCAGATATATTGTCCTAATCAGCTATTATAGTTCCATTAAGGAAAGGGATTGCTTAGCTGGTTACCAGCCGAGCTCCTGATCATTAACTGAATCTGTCAAGTAAGGGCAGATTGCTATATTAGTGATCACATGGCAGAAGGTATCATTAAAAAGCAGTCATTTCAGTCTGTTCAAATTCATCTCTTTCACATCAATGGGATCTCCCCCAACACAGGTTGGCTTTTTTGGCCAGGTGAGAGTCTGCTTTATTCCTGTCATCCCCCTAAAGGCCTACAGTACTGAGTTTAATTCCAACAGGCAGAGTCTTCCTGACTGACACATGAAAGTGAACCCATGAAAGAGCTAGATACATGAGAGTTTTGGTCCAAGCTGCTTCTTCAACAAGGTCCATCTGCTGCAGCTGCCAAGAGAATATACTGTGACAACCTCCGAAAGGGACAGTCTATGTATTTTGAAAGGCCAGGGCAGTTCCTGAGATTTGCTTTTCTTCCACCCGACCCGTCCCACCATCAAGGACCATTTGTTTCCTCTGACTCTGAAATCCATAGAAGAGAAGAGAAGTAGGGAAGAAGGGAGAGGAGAATTCCTGGGCTCCCTCAGTCAAAGGCTGGGAATCAATAGCTCTCTAGCGCTACACTCCTGCTTGGGGAAAAGGGGAACATTTCAAGCTGCTGCCACCATGGTGGAGAGTGTGGTATAAACACACAGAAAGAAAGGCTCCCTAGGGTTTGTCTACATGAGAAAGGGTTTGTCAGCGCAGTTGTACCAGTTCCCCAAACAAAACAGGCTATAGCTACTAAGGGCTTTTGTTGCTGGTAGACTGCATCTACAGCAGGATGTTTGCTATGTCGGTTAGGGGTGTAATTTTTTCACACCCCAAATGAACACAGCTATTTCAGCAACACCTTTAAGAGTAGGCCAAGCCTTAGAACGAGCAAACTCCTTCAGAAGTGATGCACGCTTCCCAGAGCTTTCAAATGGCCGTTTCCAATTAGATTTCAAAATCTGGACCAACCTGTGCTGCTGCTGCCAAGGGTTTTATTTTCAGGGCAGTGAGCTCACAGGCATCGACAGCCAGGGGAAAGCTCACCAAAGGCAGCATGGAGACAGCAAGACTAGGGAGAGGACTGGTAGGGAACAACATGGCACACGAAAGAGTAGGAGCAGGAACAGGTGACATCCTTTGTCAGTGCCTGTCCATTTACAAATGGCACAGCAAATGGCTTTTTTGGGGGGGGTGGGGTGGGAAAGGGTGGGTAAAGTGATGGAAATGCAAGTGTTTCCTGATGTAAGTGTTGCCAGGAGAGTCTTGAAAGCTAAGGACGCTGGTGTATGGAAACACCAGCTATTCCCACCTGTGTCTGTCTGTCTCCTCCTGGGATGTGTTTAACGAAGTAGTGGTGAACTGATAGAACAGCTCCTCGGTCTGTCTTTGACAAGTGAGTTCAATCCAGAGGCTTGGAGTGAAACACTCTTCCACTCTGGGAGAAGTGTGCTCTGAACATTGTGGCTTAGGCCTTTCTCTCGTTAGGTTTTCTAGTGTCCTGCAGCCCCTCTCCTTTCTCTCTCTGTGGACTGACAGTTCATGAGGACACAGACAGAGTGACCTGCAGATGCTTAGTCTCAGGGCCTGCTGCATTTGCCTACACCAAGACTGATGGGAAAGCTTGCTGCAAAATGTTAGTGATCCAGTCTCTTAAGAAATATACATTTGACATTTAATCTGCATCTTAAGGAAGGAGGCTGTGCTAGCAGACAGGAGATATTTTGTTTCATCCTGCAACACTTGCTGCTGACTGGGGGAAACAAAACAAAAAACCAAACACCCTTTACTTTGTAACTGATTTGACGTGTGCCACGTTTTAGCAGGATAACCATAACCAGAGACTGCTTGTATTCTTGCTTCTGCAGCTTAAGCCTCTTGTTGAAATGTATAGGAATCCATCAAAGACAGTGAGCAGTTTTGCCGTGAAGATAAATGCTCTTATCTTAAGTTTCCCAGCCTTGCTTTTCTGAATAAGCACTGAGGATGGGAATAGAGAGGGAGTTTAACCCTTTGCAGCCTATATTAAAACAGACTTCTATGCAATAGGAATCATTAGGTGCTTGTCACTGAACAAGATTTTCACTGGTATGCACAGGAAACAAATATAACCTTGTGGGAAGGCAATAATTAATTAGGACTCAATACAACAAATCACTTAAGCAAATACATAACTTTAAGCATGTCATTTGTACACCTGGCTTCACCGAGACTCATTTTGAGACAGTTTTTTGTTGTGTCAAGGCCTTAATGATTATCCATTACTCTAAAGACCTAAAATGTTACGTAACTGCTTCATGCTCCCGATAAGCAAATTCAGAATTCCTAACTGCATAAATGGTCCTAATACCATCTCTCTCTCAGGGTTTCACAATTGTGAGTAAATTAATCTTACAGATGGACAAGCTAAGGCCCAAAGCAGCATCTCAGCCAGCAGCACACACTGGAACAGGTATAGATTCAAGTCCCAACACTCAGTCCAACTCCCTCCCCAATCGAATAGTGGGGAAATGTAGCTTTGTGCTCTCTATTCCTGTCAGTTAGTATGGAAAGCTGACCACAAATCAAAGATTCTGTGTGAAATCCTGGCTCCACTGAAGTCAATTGCAAAAGCTCCTATTTATTTCAATGGCTCCAGGATTTAACCCTCTGTCTCACCTTTAAATGAAGCAAAAGAAATATTCTGTCCCTGTAGTATAAAAATCCTACAGGGAAGCTGTAATAGTTTATAGCTCCATGGCAAGGGATGAGTCATTGAGGACCCAAAAGTATCCTTTTGTACAATGTAAATCCAGCCCAAGTGTTGCTAATACAATGGAACATAAAGTTTGGCAGAAAAATGGAGATTAAGAGGAAAATGGGAAGAATAAATGCCAAACTGAAATAATAATACAACCGTACTCTAAGTAGGTCAGAAAAAGAGAAGCCTATGGAGAGTCAATGGGTGTGCTAGAGTCCTGGGGAGGCGAGGGCGCCATCAAAGATAAGGAGATTGCAGCCAAGCTAAATGATTTCTTTGCAATCAATCTGCACCAGAGAGGATGATTGCGGTTAGGGTGGGGAAGAAGCAATGCCTATTCCAGAAGTCGCTATTTGCGGTGAGGCACTGTCAGAGACACAAATATTAAAAAAGAAAAGAAGGTGATGGAAAAATTCAAGACATTCAATTGCAGTGAATCAGCAGGGACTAGATGACAGCAAATTCCGAAGGAACAAAACAACAAAACAGCTGAGCTACTAATAAAAATATGTAATTTATCATTAAACAGCTATTACTGGAAGGGGACCAAAATTACACCCATCTTTTTAAAAAGGAGCAAATGCATGGTGATTCCAAGATTTATAAGCCTAGGAAAAACTGCTGAGGAAAAATCAAGTTACAGGACATCTCAGACAAAATGTTTCTATCAGTTATACTGTAAATCCAGAGTAATTATAAAGTTATTCTGCATTTACACTGGAACAAATGTGTTTAGGATCTGGCTCCTACTAGCCAAAAGCTAGTGTTTACTCATTATTCAAGAAAAATACTCCTACTGAAGTCAATGAAGGGAATTTTGCCTGAGTAAGGACTGGAGTATTTGATAGGACTAACGAAGTACTTTCATTTAGAGCAGTGGTTCTTAAAGCCAGTCCGTCGCTTGTTCCAGGCCAATGGGGGCTGCGGGAAGAGGCGCGGGCCAAGGGATGTGCTGGCTGCTGCTTCCCGCTACCCCCATTGGCCTGGAGCAGCAAACTGCAGCCAGTGGGAGCTGCGATCAGCTGAACCTGTGGATACAGCAAGTAAACAAACTTGCCGGGCCCGCCAGGAGCTTTCTGTGAACAAGCGGGGGACTGACTTTGAGAACCATTGGTTTAGAGTACTAACTGGTCATTGTGACTTAAAGAAAAATCTTTTTCAAATAAATAGATAAAGATGGACTATGTATGCTCTAAGGTGGAAGAAACAATTGACCACATTTTATGGGTATGCAAGGGCTTTGACAGAGAAAGGGAAATGCTTTTTGAGAAATTCAAATGTCTTAAGTTAAAAAATACATTATGTTATTTAGTAAAACCATCAGGGAAATAGAGTATTATTAAAAAGGCGCTGTTACATTACCGGACAGACACAGGGCAGAGTGAGAGGATATAAACGGTTAAGCATTGAGGAATTATAGTTGGTGGCAGCTGTAGATTATTCAGTCAACTCTGCTTTGCTATTAAAAAAAAAGAGAGAGAGAGAGAGAGAGAAATAGAGACAGTTGGCTGCAGAGTGGAAGCCTGCAGTCACTCTTTGGGCTTAGAGAAGGAAAGGAGGAGAGATGGAGAAGATTAGAAGCCTGGCATTCCAGTCATCAAGGAAGAGTTTACCAAGAAGGGTGGTAGAGCAGAAGCCTGATAGAGGTGGAGTACGAAAAGGTTCAGAAAAATGGCAGTAAGGTTTAGGATGATGGAGACCTTGGCCTCTGATTGGAGAGTCCCTGAGTGGAATCCAGAGTAGTGCGCAGACCCGGGTTCCCCTACCAGCCATTGGTGAAGTGGCATAGGTTGGAACTGGAGTACTGCCAGGAACAATATCCGGACAGATAGTCTGGTGAGACTTTGATACACTGGAAAAGGAAAACTATAGTGCCCTGGGTGGAGGGCCAAGCCACAAAGAGGGAGCATTCTGATTCACAAAGGGAGCACTGCAACTCCTGAAACATCAGAGGGGTCACAGCACTAACGAGAGACAGCAGGGGGCATCAGACTGGGTGGAGCTATTCCTCAGACATAGCCATGAAAAGGGGCCACAGCAGCGCATGTGCCCTGTTATGGCAGGACAAGACATTCTGACATTATGTACACCAAAGTCTTGCCCTTTACTGATAGACTGTGAAATGTTAGAAATTGTCAGGACTAAATGCTATTTAAGGATCTGACTTTCCCTCAGTTAAACAAATGGCAGAAAATATATTACATGCTTTGTAACAAAGCAATTTTAAATTCTAATCACATTCTGGAATAGGAAAGAAGCATTTCAGTTTTACCCTTTAACAGTGCTTCAGTGAGGGCACTACAGAGCAAAACTACTCCAGAACTGCAGGCTCCAGGGCCACATCCTCAACTGGTATAAATTGGCACAGTTCTATTACAGAGTGGTGCAGCTCCATTGATTGTATCAACTGAAGATCTGGCCCATAACAGTTTTTTCTACCACCCTCCCTATGTTGCCATCCTCCCTGTTTTGACAGACTGCCAGCATGGAGCTATGGGATCAAACAGGAAAGCAATTTTTGATTCAGTTTTATTGTTACAATGAGCAGCTTCGAAAATAACAATGAATACAAGGGTTTGTACAAGGGCAAGTATGCAAAACTAATGACAAGCAAGTGCAATTTATTAGCAGCAGCGGATCTGCCAGGTTTACTTCTTTTTCCTGCAGACTACCAACTTTTGGTCCTGTCTACAGATATATTGGAAAACTAGACCAAGCGACTGCTTTTTCTCATTCCAAGCTCTGTGAATTGAAAGTGATTTGTGTGTTAAGTAATTTTGCCATTAAAAAGTTTAAGAGTCAGCTTTTATTTCCTTGCCGTCTCTCATAATTTACATAATCAGAATCCAGATTCTTCACTCTCTCACAAGACAGAATTGTAAGCAACTATTTCCTCTTTTGTTTTAATGCTCACATCTCTCAGATTTCCCTGCTTCAAGCCATTCAAGCTTGATACTTGTTGGAAAAATTTTCTTGAGGCTATTGGAAATGTTTCAGCTTGCTCCTTAGGACCAGAGAGCTAACTGCACAAAGCAAAAACACTGCAATACATTTTTGGATCCTTGACTTTCCACTGTATAACCTTAAGGTGTCATCATCAGTTCTTCAAACCACCACAGCAGAGACCATTGAAAGTGGCTTGACAATTCTGGCATTAAGTGATAACTGAGAGCTGGATCTTGAAAACGCTGAGACTGGTAATCCATACTTGGGTGAAAATAATCCTACTGAAATCACTGGGGCTACACACATAAAAAAGGGATTATTTTTAAGCATTTTCAGGATCTGGCCTCAAGTTACCCATCATTCTCTTATGACTCTGCCATAAATCAAAGGAACAATAGTGGGAATATTACATGGACGTTTATTTATAAAAATAACCCTACATTTTCAGATTCATGATTTTAGGCACTTCAGTGTTTTGGCTGCCTAACTTCAGACAACTTGAAAGGATCAGACTGTCAGAAGGGACAGATGCTCAGCACTTTTTGAAAATCAGGCCTCTGTAAAGTATCTCAAGTTGGGTACCCAAAAATAAAGGCAGCCAAAACCATGAGTCACTTTTGAAAATTTACACCTATACTTGCATGTGCAGAAGAGTATTTGCAAAAAGCTACCTGTGCAAGTGCCCAGCCTGCAGACTCCTATCAGTTTGCATTTGCAAACTGACTTGTGTGCAAAAGTGATGAAAGCCATGTTTTAGAAAGTCAGGGTCTAGAGGGGGGGTAAACAAACTTTTTAAAATGGTTATTTCTTGGCAAGTGTGCTCAGTTAGTTGGGTTTTTTTAAAGTTTACCTGAAAAGCAACAAAAACCAAAACCCTATTGGGGTTTTTACCTTTTTCACCAAACAGATATATGCCTTGACTTCTTCCCCTCATTCTTACACTGGGTTTCTTAGCAATGCTTAAAGTTGGGACCTGATTCTGGTCCCACTGATGTCAAAGGGAATTGGTAATTGATTTCAGTGGGAGCTAATCAACTCCTATGTGCTGAGTAGTTACCTCTAATCATCTATCTACCCCCAGTGAATTAGTGTATCAAAAATCCTTTATGTATTTACCCCTGAATCAGCAAGGTTCTTAAGTATATGCTTAACTCTAAACATCAAGACTGGATGTCTTTCTAAGAAATATGCTCTAATTCCATTCCGAGTTACTAAACTAGATGCAGAAATTAATGGGTGAAATTCATGGCTTGCATTAGACAAGAGGTCAAGGTCCCTCTTGCACTTCAGATCTAATGATGTGCTTAGTCCATCCATCTTCAGCTAAATGTTCAGTGCTGTGCTGAACTGAAGCCTTTATCAAGCTGAGAATTGAAAGTACTTCTACCCTTGCTGGTGTCCATTTTTATGGAAATAAATTAGCCCTAAGACATTAAAGCCTTCTGCTTATCCCAGTAGAAACAGTACGTGATGAATACTTTTTTCTTTAGTAATGCGACATTCTGAAATTAAGTTCACCTTGGCACCTCTCCCCTTAAAATGCATCCTGTATAAATAGCAACAAAATATTTGTCTAACAGGAGTTCTCTGCTGCAGAGGAAAGAGAGTGTATTGTAAAAGCAATGGAAATACCACAAGTCATTTGATCCAAAGACTACAGTGGTTATGACACAGGTTAATTCTATCTGTCATTATGAGGACTTAAGAACTAAACGTGGAGTGCGATTTTGTGATTAGAACCATAGGTGCCAACTCCATGCGTGCACCAGCCCCAGAGCACCTATGGGGAAAAATTAGTGGGTGCTCCCCTCACACCCCAGCCCCCCCTGCTCCCCTGAGCACTACGTGTCCCTGCTCCTCTGCCTGCCTCCCAGTGTTTCCTGCCTGGCCACCGCCAAACAGTGGAGGGAGGGGAAGGAGCAGGAATGCGGAGCACTCAGGGGAGGAGGCGGGGCCCGGGTGGGGATTTGGGGAAGGAGTTGGAATAGGGGCAGGGAGGGTGCAGAGTTGGGGCGGGGACTTTGGGGAAGAGGTTGGAATGGAGGTGGGGCCAGGGCAGAGTGGGGGTCCAGCACTCATGGGAAAGAGGGGAAGTCAGTGCCTATGATTAGAGCAAGATTCAGGGGAATCTGATTCTTCAGACCGGCTGAGCTGGGGTGAGGAGGCAAAAGTGTCTCTAAGTCAGGTGCTAGGCCCAGTCCCTAGGCTACTTTACTTTGTGTCAGCTGCCAGAGGCTCCCAGGAGCTGTTCCAGCAGACAAGGATCAGCAGGATGCAGGAAAACTCCAGCTACACCCTTTCCACCAGCCATGTTCACTGCAAAAAATGCTCTGAGGTGGCAGCATAAGAACAACGTCAGCAGCTATCCAAGGATTTCACTATGCAAAGTCAAACATGTAGTGTTCTTCAAGCAGTCTGATGCCTTTGCATAAGTGAATTCACCTGCCTACAGTAAGAAAACATGGCTCAGAGAGAGACGGTACACTGTGTTGTGTACAAATGTGGTGTGCATCTAGGAAAGTGATTAAATTTAAAAGAGAGAGAGCAAAAAAGATGATCTAATTCTGCAAGGGAATGATCATGAAAAAATTTTTTTGAGTTAGACTCCAGCCTTTAAGGATTTTCCTTTTACTCCTGAATGCCTTTCTATTCATGGCACTGTATTTTCTCCTATTCCTGTGTTAGCACACACTGTCCTTTAGAGAAAAATACATTAGTACTAGACCACTGGCCATGATTTCATAACATTTATTTATGAAGTTAATCACATTCTGGTCTCTCAAGGCTTCCATTAATCAGAGAGTGGCAAGTTTCTAATTATCCTAACAGGACAGGAATATCAATCATGAATTCTAGTACACTGCAGTAGGTTGTCATGTTTGATATTCAAGGAAAGAATAAATGACACAGACCTTTAGGCATGATCAATGAAGGCTGTTCGGTACTGGAATGGGGAATTTACAAAGGCTACTGAAATCCCCTCGTAATTTTTCCCCCTTTCGGTCCACTAAAGCGTCTCTGTTTCTTAGAAGAGGAGAAAGACTTAGCATTGAAGGGTCAGAGCTCATCTGGTGTAAATTTACCTGGCTCCATCAAAATCAATGGAGAGAGATCAGTTTACACTAGATGAGGCTCTATCCCATGATTTTTTTTAATAGATTGGGTGACCAAACAGCAAATGTGAAAAATCGGGACGGGGTGGGGGGTAATAGGAGCCTATATAAGATCTAAAAATCAGGACATCTGGTCACCCTAAAATTAGAACTACCAAATCCAGTGCATTGCTAATATCTACTCTCCCTTTTCATTGCCTCTGGATGATTAGGGTTGTGTGGCATATATTTGGCCCAAATCAAGAGAGTACCTAACACATATATGGAAAAGTTCTCTATTACTCCATTGCAGCTTCAGTGGAGTTACAGCAGAGGACTGCAGTGAGTTTGACCCAAAGTGAATTAATTCAAATTAAAGTAGAAAGTCAATGTATAGTGCTACTTCAATACAGTCTTCAATTTTCCCAATAGCTCAAGCATGAAAGGTCAGAGCCATACTAAGAACCCTTTATTTAAAATGTGCTCACGTACTTGTCTCTTGATCTAATAACTGAGGTTTAGAAACCTCTCTTTACAACTGCGTTTTATTGGGACGTGGGTTGAATTGTCCAAGAATTCAGTGTGTTTCTAATAAGAGTTCCTGTACTAGCTTAACGTTTATGACCCAATACGCTGCTGTAATCTACATCTGCAGCTGTGCAGTCAATAGTTCACAAAAGCAGACAAGATCCTGTTGATAAAGTCGGAATGGGAGAGAGTTTCTTTTCAGAGTCCTGTCGTAAACAATTTCAGAGAAAAGCAAGAACACATAGCACTCTGGGTTAGGTGTTTAATCTTATCTCCATATCCAAGAGAACAAGGTGGAGTGCAAATTCCAATTCCAATTTCTATTTCCAGAAAATAATCACTTGTCTGTGAACTCCACGTTCCCAGTTCAAGAGCACTCATTAATCTTGACTTACCTCTCAGACTTCTCTGGTAGTTTACAGACTTTTGTTGCAGAAGACCAGGAAGGTCTTCAGAAGTATGTGGAGGTTTTTACATCTTTGAAGATCGCAAGTTGTATAGTTAATTAGTCATGGTACAGTAGCATCAAGTGCCACAGGTGAGATCAAGGCCTCACAGTAGGAAAGGATGGTTCAGTGGTTAGGGAAGTAGCCTAGGACTTGGGAGACCAGACAGCAATTCCCTGCTCTGCCACAGACTTTCTGTGTGACCTTGGATAAATCACTTAGCCTCTGTGAACCTCAGTTCCCCATCTACAAAAGTATTTCTTCACGCAACACACAGTCAACCTGTGGACTTTTTGCCAAAGGATGTTGTGAAGGCCAAGACTGTAACAGGGTATATTCATGGAGGATAGATCCATCAGTGGGGTTATTAGCCAAGATGGGTAGAGATGGTGTCCTGGCCTCTGTTTGCCGGAAGCTGAGAATGGGCGATGGGATGGATCACTTGATGATTACCTGTTCTGTTCATTCCCTCTGGGGCACCTGGCATTGGCCACTCTCGGAAGACAGGACACTGGGCTAGAGGGTTCTTTGGTCTGGCCCATTATGGCCATTCTTATGTTCAAAATGAGGACAATAGCACTTCTCTACCTCACAGGGGTGATGATAAATACATTAATGGTTTTGAAGTAATGGTTTTAGATCTACTGATGGAAAGCACTATGTAAGAGCTAGGTATTATTGTGCTACACACTGTACACATATGTTGTAAGTCCATCCCCCAAATAACTTACCATTTAAAATAAGAGAGACGAGTAGACAGAACTAATACCCTTTCAGGAGCTTAATGATTGTTAATGTCTTGCTCCTGCACCACTTGATGGGAACTTTGACCAAGTTTGCTTTGTGTGGACACAAGGTACCATAGAAGAAGAAGAAAAAAAAACAATTTATTGATTGTAGAACAAAAACAAATAGCCAAATCCTGGTTACACTGGTGAAATCCCCTTGGTTTCAGTGGCATTGCATTGATGTAACTGAGTGCAGAATTTAGCCAATTATGTTTAAAATTAGAGGCTTTGAACTAGCATTCTACTGTCATGCCTCAGCCATAGACAGTGCCTCTCATGGGATTTTCAGGCACTCTCAAAAAATCTTTATTGTAACATAAAGAGGAACTGTAGGTGCAGGAATAAAGCACGGTTAAAGAAAATCCATTCACTATAGACCAGTCAGCAAACAAGACACCTAACAGAGTTTGCTATTAGTTAAGAACCTACATTTCAGGAACCAAATCCAAATGTAAGCATCTAACTGGTCTGATTTTCAGGGTGCTGAACACCTGCAATCCCCACAGAAGTCATGGGTGTTCTGTGTACTCAGCATTTTTGAAAATTAAGCCATTTACACAGATGCCTACATATAGATTTAAGTTTGAAAAAAATGCTGGCCTAACCCCGTAAGTCAGTGGTCCCCAACCTTTTCCAGGTGGCGGGCACCGGACGATGAGCCACCTAGGACCGTGGCTGGTAGACAAGCATCTGCTGAAATGCCACTGAAAAGCAGCATTACCAAGAGGCATCGCCACCGAAATGCCACCGAAGTAGCATCATCAAGAGGCATCACCCCCGAAAACCAGGGGCATTTTGGCAGCGACGCCTCTTGGTGATGCTGCTTTTTGGCAGCATTTCGACGGATGCTTCTCCGCCGGTCAGTACACGAGTGCACATAGATGCCTCGGTGGGTGCCATGGCATCCACGGGCACCGTGTTGGGAACCACTGCCAAAAGTAGTTCCTTACCTAAGTAAAAAATAGTCCTCTTTGCCTATGGTTTTTTTTAGCAATCAGATTACAATTGTTCTCCTGCATTATTTATTTAAGACCTAGGCCTGACCTTTTTGCCATGTGTGTGCATAACGCATGGTTGCGTTGATCCGTCTCCACCAGCTGCAGGTACACAATCTGCTATGCATCCGGTCCTTGCATGATTTTAATCACACACTCAGATGTATGTCAGTTTGGAGGGAGATTTTTAAACATTATGTATTTAACCATTGTGATTGGAGTCTGTAATAAAACAGAACTCTCTCTCTCCTAGCACTCCAAAGCACAGCTCCCAAGAAGCAGTCTGCATAAGTGGCTGTGCAGAACACAAGTAAAGCTTCTTGATTCTTCCTACACAGAGGGAATCATGCTGTACTGGTCCTTGCAATCATGAGATTGGTGTGGTTCTGATGTGCAAGGGGCAACATTTATTGGAGTCATACAGGAGATGCACACCCTAACGTGACGTGGAGCTCAGATCCACTATAGCTCCTTCTTTACTCTATTCACGGGGCAGGCCACAGGTGAGGCTACAGGATTTGCTGCTATGCAGATCCTCCCACTTTCCTCCCTCCCTACTGCAATTTAGGGCTGCAAAGTGGTTTCACAGCCTGGACAGAAGCAGAGATTTCCCTGCACACCCCCTTGAACTCCCCCATCCCCTGCCCCCAGTCGTCAAACCAACCAAGATGAAGAACACATCAACAATATACCAACATGTCATCTGAAAGTTTAAGTGGTGTATCTACATCCAAACAGCCCTAAGCACAAATATAACTATCTACTGAAGAAACAGTGTCTTCACAACCTAAAGGAAGTTCCTGATGTTAGTAGGTCAAACTTTTCCCATTTATGGAAGTTACAAAAGATGGCTATTGGTGCACGTCTTTCAAAAAAGCTTATGAAGAAGGAAAACTTCCCACTGCTACAATTGGTAAAAGGGGAGGTCCTTGATTTGCCAAACTGATCAGCAAGCCAATGCTGACTAACTACATGAAAAGGCTGCAAAACACCAAGCTTCTGGACTGCAACCACATGCAGAAAGCCTTACAAGCCAGACACTGTAATAGCCAATTTTAGAAGTAATTTAGGAGGCTGTTAAGAATGCTGGAGACACAACACAGTTTATGTAAACAAACATGGCTGTCGCATCATACTTTCCATTTAAGCAAGAGATACCACGCGCTACAAACAGGAGGCCAACGTTAAGTGTTAATCCTGAGTTGGACGCTGGTTCTGAACACAACCAGCAAACGCTCACTATCTTTCTGCAAGAAACTCAACTGATTGGTTAGAAGCACATGGTGCAACAGTGAAAGACTCAGCAGTTGAAAAAAAGAACTCTCTCAACCTTAAAAAAATTTGCATTCATGGCTGATGAATGAATGCACTGATGCAAATGAGTGTCAAGTATTAAGTCATTGTTTATATTACCTTGATGATAGTGGCAGGCCAGCACATGCATTTCTAGATCTTCAGGTTATAGAAAACACATCAGCTGTATCTCTGACAACCCACATCTTAGAAGAGTTAAATGCTTTTAAACTGGACCCCAAACAGATGGCTGCTTGTGCATTTGATGAAGTTGCAAACTTCTCTGGAAGACATGATGGAGTACAAGCTTTGCTCTGAGAAAAATGTAACCCTAATATCTTCTATACACACCGCAGAGGCCATCTTAACATCAGTACCCAGACAGATAATGGAGTTAATAATTAAGCAATCAATTGGCAAACACCTAGAAGATAATAACGTGATAAGAAACTGTCAGCATGGATTTGTCAAGAACAAATGGTGACGAACCAACCTAATAGCTTTCTTTGACAGGGTAACAATGGGGGGATGTGGTGGTGGGGGGAAGCAGTAGATGTGGTGTATTTTGACTTTTGTAAGGCTTATTATACTGTCTCACATGACCTTCTCATAAACAAACTAGGGAAATACAACCTGGATATAAGGTGGTGGCACAAGTGGTTGGAAAACCATTTCCAGAGAATAGTTATCAGTGGTTCACAGTCAAGCTGGAAGGGCACATCAAGTGGGATCCCATAGGGACTGGTCCTAGGTCTGGTTCTGTTCAATATCTTCATCAATGTTTAAGATAATGACAGAGGGAGTACACTTATAAAGTTTGCAGCCAATACCAAGCTGGAAGGAGTTGGAAGTGTTTTGGGGGATAGGATTAAAATTGAAAATGATCTGGACAAACTGGTGAAATGGTCTGAAGTTAATAGGACGAAATCAATAAGGACAAATGCAAAGTACTCCAGTTGCAGACATACAAAATGGGAAATGACTGCCTAGAAAGAGTATTGCGGAAAGGGATCTGGGGATCATAGTGGATCACAAGCTAAATATGAGTCAACAGTGTAACACTTGCCAAAAAAAACCAAACAAACATCATTTTGGAATGTATTAGCAGGACTGTTGTAAGCAAGACACAAGAAGTAATTCTTCCACTCTACTTTGCGTTGATAAGGCCTCAAGTGGAGTATTGTATCCTGTTCTAGGCACCATATTTCAAGAAAAATGTGGACAAATTGGAGAAAGTCCAAAGGAGAGCAACAAAAATGATTAAAGTTCTAGAAAATATGACCTATGAGGAAAGATTGAAAGAACTGGGTTTGTTTACTCTGGAGAAAAGAAGACTATGGGGGAACTTGATACCAGTTTTCAGTACATAACAGGTTGTCACAAGAAGGAAGGAGAAAAATGGTTCTCTTTATCCTCTGAAGATAGGACAAGAAGCAATGGGCTTAAATTGCAACAAGAGAGGTTTAGGTTGGACATTAGGAAAAACTTCCCTGACAGTTAGGAAGTTAAGTGCTGGAAAATTGCCTAGGTAGGTTGTGGAATCTCTGTTATTGGAGGTTTTTAAGAGCAGGTTAGACAATCACCTGTCAGAGATGGTCTTGATCAGAGATCAGCAACCTTTGGCACATGGCTCGTCAGGGTAAGCACCCTGGTGGGCTGGGCCACTTTATTTACCTGCCACGTCCAGAGGTTCAGCCGATTGCGACTCCCACTGGCAGCGGTTCGCCGCTCCAGGCCAATGGGGGTGATGGGAAGCAGCGGCCAGCACATCCCTCGGCTTCCCGCCATCCCCATTGACCTGGGATGGCCATCGGCCGAACCTGCAGACGCAGCAGGTAAACAAACTGGCCCGGTCTGCAAGGATGCTTACCCTGGCGAGCCGTGTGCCAAAAGTTGCCAACCCCTGGTTTAGATCACTGGTTCTCAAACTAGGGCTGTCATTTGCTCAGAGCAAGCCCCTGGCGGGCCGGGCCAGTTTGTTTACCTGCCACATCTGCAGGTTCATCGGATCGCAACTCCCACTGAACAAGCAGCGGCCCTAGTTTGAGAACCACTAGTCTAGATAACACTTAGTCTCGCCTTGAATGCAGGGGACTGGACTAGAAGACCTCTCTCAGTTTTTACTATGGTGCTATACAGCCCACCTTCGCCCCCACAGTCTCACCCTTTGGCCCTCACCCCCCTGTAAATTGAACACACCATCTAATTTCAATTTCTGGGGAAAATACTGGATAGAAGGATTCCTGCTTCATAGCTCCCCACCAAGAGCATAGCCCAGCCATACCATGATGTGGATTTGCTTCTTCGAGAGCTGCCGATAGCCATCTTTGTACAAATGGAAAAAGAATAAATCTGAGTAGACACCGTGGCCTGGATTCTGGCCTTAGTCATAAGTAGCTATAGAATCCTGTGACAGTGAGGATGCACAGGTCTAAATGAGGGCTGAATTTGTCTATGCATTTTTAAGACAATCTAACACAGGGATCGGCAACCTTTGGCACATGGCACGCCAGGGTAAGCACCCTGCCGCGTCCGCAGGTTCGGCCGATCATGGCTCTCACTGGCCGCGGTTCGCCGTTCCAGGCCAATGGGGGTGGCGGGAAGCGGCAGGCAGCACATCACTTGTCCCGCACCGCTTCCCGCAGCCCGTTGGCCTGGAGCGGCAAACCGTAGCCAGTGGGAGCCAGGATTGGCTGACCCTGCGCACCGGCCAGGCCTGCCAGGGTGCTTACCCTGGCGAGCCACATGCCAAAGGTTGCCGATCCCTGATCGAACACAAATATATACATGTTAACACAGATGTTGTGGTAGAGAAGCATGATTTAAGATACAGAGTGTGCCAACAATAGCAGTTAACCTTTGATGGATGTTCCAAAGCCACATTTTAAAAATTAAGGGCCTGATTCTCATTTATACAACGGCCCCTCTACACATGTAAAGAAGCCTTAAAATTGATGTAAATGTAAAAGGCTCTATGTATAAATAAGTTTCTGGCTCAAAATATTTATGCTTACGATAGCTCTCTGAGCCATAAGGACCTTCACTATTTCCGCCACAAGAATGTCATTGCCTGTTTTAACCATTTCCCAATAGACTTCAACAAAACTAAAAATCAATAATAAAAATAATAAAGTAAGTACTAGAGTCATTTTAACTGAATACTGAAGCGGTGAAATCCATCATCCTTTGGACTTCTTCAGTGCTGTTGACTTCAACAGGAGCAAGATCCAGCCTTATTTGCCACCTCCTTGATGCTGATTTTAGATTACAATAACAGAGATATATTTAACACATAGCACTGTGTGTGTCAATATAAATAAATAACTGGTGGAAAAAGGGGACTTCAAGCAGGCCTCATCAGTAGTAATAATTATTGTTTACTAGCCCAAAAAATCCTGTGGGTGTTAAATGAGCACTAGACACCAGAGTGCTAGCGACAGAGAAAAGTAAATGTACTGTAAAGCAGGAGCACAGCTGTAAAATTGCTCTGGCAGAGGCTGTCAAGCTAATAACATGATCTTTTCAAACATGCATATTATAGTCTTTGTGGTATTTGTAATTCGTTAAAACTCTCAGCCTGTCACTTCTTTACTCCTAACAGTGGAAAAGAGCCAGTCTTTGTACTCTAAGCTTGTATGTGCTGACCAACGCTGTATCCATTTTACAGTCTTTATCTTAAAAAGGGAGAAGTTTATTAAAGGAAAACCTGAGATGGGAATGATTTATACTGCATAGAGCTATGACTATGACCTCACACTGGAGGCTGGGATGTACTGTACCCACCCAGAAGAAAACAATGTCAGTAAGACCCAAATCAAAACATTTTGCAGTACAGCTATAATGATTCAGGTGGAAAGATAAGCCTCTGGTACCATTTAAATGAACTCTGTATTTCTAAAATGCCAAACGTAGAAACTGCTGATATTAAATTTTGTTAGATATACTGCATCTGGTGTTTATGGCTTAGTTTTGTTGCCAGAGAGCCCCAGGAGCATCAGTCTGGGAGCACAGCCAGTGTCTCTCAATTTAGTTGGACAACTGTGGATACACAGAGATCCAATATTCCTCTGATTTAAAGTTCACAAGCAGATTGTCGGAGACTTTTGTTTTATTTATAGTTAGCATGTGTGGAGAGAAATAAAACAGTAATTTAATATGCTGTGCAATTAAGAGTTTATTTCTTCCTCACAGTTTCTCATTCCAGTAGCTTATTTCAAAGCATAAAGAACTGGAATCCCTGGGTACTTGTGCCTCCATTAATATGTGGATAGACATGAAGAGATACAGCAATGGAACTCTTTTCCATTAAAAAAGAAAGTGACTAATATCCAGGCCTACTATAAAAGTTTAACACTTACAATGACCATCTGTATAAATATTGGAACTGTTCCAGTTATGTGCAGTTTAATGTTCTTCCTTCTCTTATAGCCCACTTTTATATAAAGCACTAAATTACCAGTTCAGCTGCTGTTATTTAAAAATGTAAGTTCCCCTTTTGCTTGAAATGGAAGAATCTGCTCACTAAAAAACACACTACATAAAATCAGAGGAAATCTCCTGTTCATTAAATTCACAAAAGATGGGTACATAAGCCACAAGACAACTAAACAAGGTTAGCTGGAATACAGTCATATTCTATCTTTGGGGAATATTTTATGCATGTACATAAAAATTAAATATTAAACAAAGGTGTGAATTTTTTTCACCGAGGCAAGTAGGATGCTTGCCATCTGCTAAACACACAGCCCTGCCAAATATTACAGACTCATATCCTGAATTTGGAAACCAAGTGCACAGGGCAAATCCATGCATTTCTTTTGGTATCTGCCTTCCACTGGCCTTTCCTCTACTTGCTGCTCAGTTTTACCACTTCGCTGATTGTTAAGCTGTGCTACCTCCCACTATTTTTGGGAACCAAGGGCTCAATTTTGCAAATCTTCCCTATGTCAAGAGTGCTTCATCATGTGACTAGTCCCATTGCCTATAATGGAGATACTCATGTGATTAGAGACTTCATGCTTGACAGGTTTGCAGAATTAGGCCTATAAAATTAGAAAAGTGGAATGGGAGATCAGGGTATCTGTGCCAAGTGACTGGCAAATGAGCAGCACATCATCATGCAACTTATAAGGAAAAATGTCCTTACTTTTACTGTGTGTCTACCTGCTCCTTTCATAGGGTTACCTCAGAATAGTAGGGATACTGCATCAGTAGCTTAAAATGCATTAAATTATCCAAGACCAAAGTAACAACAACAAAATGAGGTTTCAGGCAATTCAGTTCAAAGTGTACTCTAATGTTCTGAGACCCGTTCCTTTTTATAATGTTTTCCCAAATGTAAAAATTATCTCTAGAATCACTCCATACTATTTATATTTGCTTTCACAGGTAGTTTGTCTAGTCTTTGGAGCTTGATATTGGGAATCTTATTCAGGACCCCTGGATTCTAGAAACAAGCTATATCATTTTGTCTTTTAAAATTTCAAGTTGATATTTTATGAGGAACGTTTAAATTGATGGGCTTACCTTTCTTTTCATATCTAGGACTTATACTGAACCCTCTCTCAGCTTCTACATTTCAACAGAAGGTGCACACAGCATTTCACAGGATCAGACCCTAGTGGTGTTTCATCAGCTTTAAAATAGGCACAGCACTTAACTACCTTGTCAGTTTTAATTAATTGCTAGCAACTCCCAACCACTTTCACTCTCACTCAGGAATATCACTCCCTTCTGAACCTCCCCCTCACCCCGGTTACCTCTAGCTTTCTCCAGGCTGCCCACACACTCTTGCTCCTCTACATCTCTTCTGAGCAATTCAAGGAATAAGGTCCTGCCTGCCCGCATCTATTCCCACGGTTCAGGGAAACTCGGTGAAGGCAATCTAGTGCCAACATCTTTTACTAGCACTATACTTATGTTTACGGTTACATGTAAAAAAAAAATTCTGTGTTTGTACTGCAGGGATTGAGGGGGGATTAAATGTAAAATGGATATAAAAATTCTATACAGTCACAAATAATCTGTGGAACTCACTCCTAGAGGATATTATCAAGGGAAAGAGTTTAATAGGATTATTTTAAAAAAAGGATTGACATTTACACGAATACACTCTGATGTTACACCAGCTAGGCTAAAACTACAAGTGTTATCAATACTCCTGCCAAAAGTCATAAACTTATCAGCTTCAGACAAGGGAAAAGATAAATTGTATTTAAGGATCCCTCATTCTTCTCTGGGAAGATCGGGCCCTGAATATTTTGGTGAAAATCTTAGCAAACTATTATTCCTTACTAGGTCCTGCAGACACATGTATGTAGGATTAAGGTGACCACGTTTTCAAAATAAAAAACAAAAACAAAAGAGGACACTTTTGCAGTAACATTTTTTAAGGGTCACGAAATACTCATTCAAAAGTAGTTTAAAAAGTATGTACTGATGTCACTACTGCCAGCTTCTCATTCAGGAGGGAAGTGTCTCAGAGTGGAGGGCATTTTCTAGTAAATTTATAAGTTGTGAATGAATTCATCATGAATCGCTGAACAAGTGTAATGAACATTCAATCTAAGCCAAAGAATGGCTCTTACAATGTCAACACTTGGCTTTTCTATCCACTCCAATCACCATTCATTATTCATCCCATCAAATATTCCTTCTGCTGCACTATTCCCATAAACACAGAACTCCTGCTTAGTATTGTGATACTCCTTAAACAAACATGGAGTGATCATAATACAATTTTTTTTTAAACTTTTAGGAAATGGAAAACTGGAAGGACTCAGGTGCTCTGAAAGCAACTCCTGGGACAGCAGTAGACTGTGTGAAAATCTAGGCTTTGGGGTGGCTCTGGTGGGTGGGAAACACCCTGCAGCCACATGCACAGGCTTACCAGGGCACTAGCACCCCCCCAGCAGGGCTGGATTAACTCTTCTGTGGGCTCAGGGCTATTAGATTTTGTGGAGCACCGGTATATAAGTCTTTTTCTTAATTTAAAACAAAATGATCACAATTATGACATTGGGCTATTAACGCTATGTTAACTTGCCTTTTAATTAACATAAAGTCATACTGTGGTTACATTTCAATCTTAAAACATGTAGAATATAATTCAAAATAGCCTACTTCTTACCTTAGAACAGCTCTTATATTAGTTTCTTTCGAGGAAGGAGTTTAGGTGCAGGCTCCAGGCTGGGGCAGAGTGTTGGGATGCAGGAGAGGGTGAGGGGTGCGGGCTCTAGGAGGGAGTTTAGGTGCAGAAGGAGATTCTGGCCTGGGGCTGAGTGTTGGGGTGTAAGAGAGCGTGAGGGGTGCGGGCTCTAGGAGGGAGTTTAGGTGCAGAAGGAGATTCTGGCCTGGGGCTGAGTGTTGGGGTGTAAGAGAGCGTGAGGGGTGCGGGCTCTAGGAGGGAGTTTAGGTGCAGAAGGAGATTCTGGCCTGGGGCTGAGTGTTGGGGTGTAAGAGAGCGTGAGGGGTGCGGGCTCTAGGAGGGAGTTTAGGTGCAGAAGGAGATTCTGGCCTGGGGCTGAGTGTTGGGGTGTAAGAGAGCGTGAGGGGTGCGGGCTCTAGGAGGGAGTTTAGGTGCAGAAGGAGATTCTGGCCTGGGGCTGAGTGTTGGGGTGTAAGAGAGCGTGAGGGGTGCGGGCTCTAGGAGGGAGTTTAGGTGCAGAAGGAGATTCTGGCCTGGGGCTGAGTGTTGGGGTGTAAGAGAGCGTGAGGGGTGCGGGCTCTAGGAGGGAGTTTAGGTGCAGAAGGAGATTCTGGCCTGGGGCTGAGTGTTGGGGTGTAAGAGAGCGTGAGGGGTGCGGGCTCTAGGAGGGAGTTTAGGTGCAGAAGGAGATTCTGGCCTGGGGCTGAGTGTTGGGGTGTAAGAGAGCGTGAGGGGTGCGGGCTCTAGGAGGGAGTTTAGGTGCAGAAGGAGATTCTGGCCTGGGGCTGAGTGTTGGTGTGTCAAAGAGCGTGAGGGGTGCGGGCTCTAGGAGGGAGTTTAGGTGCAGAAGGAGATTCTGGCCTGGGGCTGAGTGTTGGGGTGTCAGAGAGCGTGAGGGGTCCGGGCTCTAGGAGGGAATTTAGGTGCAGAAGGAGATTCTGGCTTGGGGCAGTTCCTGGCCAATGGGAGCTGTGGGGACGGCACTGGGGTCAGGGCAGTGCATGGAGCCTTTCCCCCCACAGGGGCCGCAGAGACGTGCGCGCAGCCAGCCGCTTCCAGGAGCGGTGTGGGGTCGTGGCATGCAGGCAGCCTGCCTGAGCCCTGCTGCGCCACTGGACTTTTAGCAGCCCGGGAGATCACGATCGACTGGCAGAGGCTCCAGGGTCGACCAGTCGATTGTGATCGAGTGGTTGGTCACCACTGAACTGTACATAACTGTGGATTTATTTTTGCGGGGAGCCCTTAGCCTGAGTCCCTGGGCGGCTGCCCCTAAAGCCCCCGTGTTAATCCGGGCCTGCCCCCAGCCCTGGGGCTGACACCAGCCAGGCACTGCCTGGGGGCAGCAATCCCGAGTCCGCCTGAGCGTGGGGCAGGAACGAGCCTCCCTAAGGCGCAGCGCCCAGCCACCCACCCAGCCTTTGTGCGCTGGGGATAGCGATTCGGGTACCGCGTCGGCTTCAATGCTTGCTACTGCGCATGCTCGCGTCACTTATTAACGGACAGGGGGCGTGGTCCCTCCCTGCTCCGTCGGCGCCTGCGGCCTCGCGTCTCTGCCCTGGTTGCCATAGCAGCGGGTTGGACTCGCGGCCAGCATGGCGCTGCCGGACCCGGTCAGAAGGAGGTTGGGCTCCTTTAGCCGGACTGTGTTCAGCGACAGCAACCGCACCGGCCCGGAGCGCCGAGGCAGCGGCGGCACCCTGGGTAAGGAACGGCTCCCGTGCCCGCAACAAAGATGGCGGCGGCAGCCTCACTGTGGGAGAGAGGGTCGCCGCCAGGAACGAAGATGGCGGTTCTCGCCTCGCTATAGCGTCGGGGGCTGATGAGGCAGCGCGTTCCTGCCTAGTTGCGCGGTGTTCCCGCGCTCAGAGGCCCTGGGGCTCCGTGCCAGGGGGAGGGAGAGAACGACCCCCTAGTGCCAACAGCTTCCCCTCACCCCAGGGTGGCTGCAGCCGCAGCGCGGGACCTCCCTGCTCCACCCTGGCTTGGGGAAGCGGCTCTGTCGGGTTCGACAGTGTTGGCATCACAGGTGCTGGAACTAGGGGGGTGGGGGGTGCTGCATCCCCTGGTTAGAAGTAGCAGCCATAATACGTGGTTTTTGCCCGAAGTTCCCCCACTATAAAAATTGTTCTCGCACCACTGCTTGGGTTAGGTACCAGCAGCCTGGCCCAGAGCCTGCCCTCATTCGGGGCTAGACCCTAGGTAGGGGCCAGACTGTATTGCCAACCCCACGTGCTCAAAAATCACAAGTCAGGCCTCCCACCCCTAAACTCAGGAGGCCATCATCAAAATCATGAGATTTTTCCCCCCCAGCTTTTTGTGATGGGGGCTAGAAACATCTTAAAAATGAAACGAGATTCTCACAGAATCACAGGATTCCAGAAGCTGGGGCTTTAAGAAAAGCATCAAAAATTATAAAATATGGTACATTGTGGGGTACCATTAGACATCAGCCTAGGGCAAAACATACTGTGTCTTTCTGTGAAAATATTACTGTTCTGACAACCACTGATCTCTTCACACTCAGCCAGGCACTCAGTGTAACTTACCAGATATGACTACCTAGCATTTTTCATCCAGAGATCACAAAGCACTTCAAGAGGTAAAATAAATCAGGCTTCTGCTGCCACCAAATTTAGCTGATATTTTAGGTGTTTAAATTTGGGTTGGACCTGCTGAAACAGGGACGCTTAACGAAAAGTACAGGTGAGGCAGTCATAAAGAGGACCTTCCACACTCACAAATGGTGGTGATTGCTGATTCTTCTATGAGCTGCACTTTGAGTAATGTGAGAAACTTCCAACAGTCAGTTTATTGATCATTAATTCAAATAGATTTAATGTGATATCAATAAATTGGACAATGGGAGAAGGAAACTTGCCAGTTGAAACAAAACCATTCCCTGATGTTCTCATTTTTTAAGGCCTTGCTTTTTATACTTTTGTGTGTCTAGTTTTTTGAGCCTCTGTGCAAATGCTGAATACTGTAGAACTTTACCTCCCACTTAATATTGCAGGGGTCAAAGTTCTGTGTTTCTGGGTTTTAGCATCTAATTTTCTTCTCTCCATAGTGTTTGATTTGTAACTCCATTTTCTTTAATGTACTTTCCAATCTGGTGGTTCTCTTTTTAAAAAAGCACATTGGATTGACATGGCTGGAGTCTAGAATTTTCTGTACAAAAGAAAAGTATTGTATGGAGACCATGCGATGCAAGCTTCCCCACCAGCTGAGTTCTGATCTTTAGGGATCAATTTTAATTTGAGGGTAATCATATATATATGCTCACTTAATCCTAGGCCCTGTTGATGAGACTACTACATTGCTACACTTAGACCTCAGGAGCTCAGAGTGCAGGTCAGTTCACCGTCACTGTCTACGCTCTCCTGAACTGACCTGCTCTCCTTTTGAGCTTCTCTTCCACCCATTCATGTTTTGCAAGTGTGGCAGCAGAACAGCTGCTTAATCCCTTCCTTCCTGGTGCAGGTTTGTATACACCCTGTCATGTAGGTTCTTTAGAATACAGTAGGGAATGATGTAGCAGAATTCTTCCCTTGGACATTTTAACACACTATATTTAATGTTGAACTTGGTTGATCCCAGAGTCCAACCATTAATGTGTTGGTTGAAGTTGCTGGATTTCTCTCTCTTTCTAGATAATGAAATAGTCTCCAGTTTGCCATTGCAGATGTCCCTCTATTTCAACCTTTACTTTTTCCCATTTTGGTGGGTGAGCAGTGTTGTCATGCTCCAGCTGAAGGTAAGCCCTGAGGGGACATATCCCCTCCAACATCTGTGGTGCCTGTCTGAAACTTGTTTCCTCACACTGAATGCAAGACTATGGATTTGTCTTCACCACCGGGGTAAGTTGACTTAAGTTACACTACTCCAGTACATGAATAACATAGTTGGAGAGTCAATGTAGCTTAGGTCGACTTACTCCAGTGTCTTCACTGTGCTGCACAGTAGATTTGCCTTAATCTTCTCATGGAGCTGGAGTTCCGGAGTCCTCCAGAGAGCACTCTGCTGTCGATTTAGTGGTCTTCGCTAGACCCGCTAAATCGACACCCACAGCATCAATTGCAGCAGCCTTGATCTCCCCGGTAGTGAAGATAAGCCCTAATACTCTGCCCTTGTACTCATTACCTTCAACCCAGACATGGAAAGTGATACTTAATAGAGTGCAATGTCTCAGCAGAAATATCAGAGTAGTTGGAGGTCCAAGAGTTCATGACAGAATTAGGGGCAGGTTTGGTTGGAGGCTGATTTTAAAATCGGGGTCTACGGCCTGTCGGGTTTCAGGAACATTGACAGTGCTGCATGAATTTCCAGATCACAAATACCATAAGCTTCTGTAGAGCTGTATAAAAGTGATAGTGCATTCCGTCCCCATGGAATTCTTTCTTTCTTCCTCTCTCTAGTACCCAGTCTTGCCAGATTACTACAAGTTCATCCTTGTTACAGTAATCGTCCTAGCCTCTCTAATTGAGGCCATCCGACTGTATCTTGGCTACATGGGCAATCTGCAGGAGAAGGTATGTTCTGTTGACCTCCTTAAACATCAGTTCAGGAGCCTTAGGGGGCTAACTATGATGCTTTGAATTAGAGAGACATTACAATTACATTTACTTATGAAGGAGAACTTATTAATTGGACTTGAACTGGGGTTTATGTCCCTAGGTAACTGCTCTGTCAGTTGAGCTAAAGAAGCTGGTCACTTTGCACAAGTGAGTAAGTGCTCCTTTGTTTCTGAAGTTCACAAAAGGACAGAATGACTCATAGACTTTAAGGTCAGAAGGGATCATTATGATCATCTAGTCTGACCTCCTGCACAATGCAGGCCACAGAATCTCACCCACCCACTCCTGTAACAAACCCTTAACCTATGTCTGAGTTACTGAAGTCCTCAAGTCTTGGTTTAAAGACGTCAAGGTGCAGAGAATCGTCCAGCAAGGTGACCCATGCCCCACGCTGCGGAGGAAGGAGAAAAATCTCCAAGGCCTCTGCTAATCTTCCAGGGAGGAAAATTCCTTCCTGACCCCAAATATGGCCATCAGTTAAACCCTGAACATGTGGGCAAGACTCACCAGCCAGCACCCAGGAAAGAATTCTCTGAAGTAACTCAGATCCCACCCCATCTAACATCCCATCACAGACCATTGGGCATATTTACCTGCTAAATATGAAAGATCAATTAATTGCCAAAATTAGGCTATCTCATCATACCATCCCCTCCATAAACCTTCAAGCTTAGTCTTAAAGCCAGATATGTCTTCTGCCCCCACTACTCCCCTTGGAAGGCTGTTCCAGAACTTCACTCCTCTAAGGGTTAGAAACCTTCATCTAATTTCAAGTCTAAACTTCATGATGTCTAGTTTATAGAATAAGACCGGGCCTTTGTAAGCCTCCTGGCATAAACAAAGGACTTAAATTTAGTCTTTCTAAATTGTGGCGTGGACTCGGAGCACACACATTTCAAAATCACCTTCATATTAAATAATTTACTTCCCTCATTCTGGTTTTATGCATTTCGCCAATCTAAGCCTCTCTTCTGCCAGTTATACTCTTTCCGTGTCTGTCTATCCCTTTCATCCCCTCATTTCAGTTCCTCCCCTCTTTCTTGTGTTTTTGGTATGGGGATACAAACCTCATTTTCCCTCTCTCTTTTCTTTAATTCCTGCTCCAGCGACCTCACATCACTGAAACCATCCTCTTCAGCTTCATGCACCTCTCTGGAAGCTTTCCGTCATATGGTGGGTCTGCTTAGACGTATTATAGGATAGAGTAGTGTAGCATGTGATGCTCCTAGAGTGGCTCCAGGGAGCAAGGGACCAGGCTCTGTTCCATACTGATATGTACTGATGCTAAACTTTCAGTGCAAGTCTCCTTTTTCTGCCTCTCTGTTTGTTGTTTTCTTCTGTCCTGGCTTATTGCTCTGTTAATTTAATTCCCCTTGGAAGACTGTGCTTCCTGCTCTAGCCTTTAGCACTACCTTAATGATACTGATACAGGGAAACTGATGAGAATCAAACTATCCCCACTAGTTTTACTCTGCTACTGCACGTGTCACCTGAGCTGCTGAACATCTTGTAGACTTCATTGCCAGAGATGCAACCTTGTGTCCACTTCTCCCTGTCACTGTGGGGGAAGGGGGCTAAAGAGGATCACACTTGGCTGGCAGTTCTGGCAGGAACAGTGGAAGGCCAGTGACCATATTTCACTCTGCTTCTGCTGTTACCAGGATGTTTTGGACTCACTAGGTGCAGCAGCAGGGCTAGGACTTCTCTGCAGAGATTTTAGAAGGTGATGGGAACACTAGGGAATCCCATGATTGTCCACTGAATTTAACTCCCTGAAGCCATGGATTTAGTTGAAACAAAAATTTGAGTAGTAAACTGCTCTCTGAGTAGTTGTTGGCTGAACATTTATGTTGTCTCTTTGTTTCATAGTAGAGCTGGCTGGAAAATGGGGTGTACCCTGCTGAAAATTTTGACTTTTTAGCAAAAATTTAAAACCAAAATATTTCAGTTCTGAAATGCTACCATAGCACATCAGGGGAGTTGTGGTTCAGGTACCATATGCTCCTCTTATTTTCAATCAGCTTTGCTCACTAGTTACCTGTATCATATGTGATATACCACTTTCTCCTCTCTTGTTTAAGGGAGCTGGGGCATCATAGGAGTTGGATAGCCACACTGCATCATGGAAGATGAAGTTCAGGTGGGAGCCAAGCCCATAAGAAGGGGTGCATGAGGCAACTCAACTACAATTCCCATGAGGCACAGCAGTTGTGTAACCAGTTAAAAATTTTCAGATGTGGGACATTTGTTTTTTGATGAAAGATAGAAATTTTCCACAGAAAGGAGATGGTTTGGGGCAAATAATTGAGTTTAGTCAAAAAGCCCCCAATTTTTCATTGAAAAATAGTTTAGACAGAAAATTTTCAACCAGTCCTATTTCTTAGCAGTTCCATAGCATATGCAGGCTTTGCGAAGAGGGAGAATGAATTTTTACAGGATACGTGTTTTTGGTATGTACTTCAACTGTGTACACATGGCTTGCATGGCAACAGAACTATACTATAATAACCGTTGATGTTAGACGTAATGTCTTTCTGTTGTAGGTACCTGAACTGGCTGGCTTTTGGCTCCTGAGTCTCCTCCTGCAGTTGCCCATAATCCTCTTCGTGCTCTTTAATGAAGGTTTGAAGATCCAGCCCCTGGAGCGAGCAGTCCACATCATTTTTGCCCTCTTCCTCACCTTCCAGATCATTGCAGCTTTTCTTGCCTTGAAAAGAATGGTGAACCAGCTGGCAGTTCGTTTCAGCCTTAATGAATTTGACCAGCTGAACAATCACCCCACATCTGATTATCTATCCTGGGAGAAAAAGAGGGTACAGGCTCCATGGCGGGTAGGACAAAATTTTGAGGAGCCTTCTCCATCAAATATTGATTGGGAGTCTGCACTGAGGGCCTGACAGGTTACTAGGATAGAGCCTCAGGATGAACGTCTCTTGCTGCTATAGTCCCTTTGTTCCCATTTCTTTGGCTCATTCTCAACCTTCCTAGTTTTCAGAGATCCTAAAAGTAGTTCTTCTGCCACAGCCAATATTAAAGATGGGAGATTTGAACTTTGCTTGAACATCACATTAGCTCTGCCAGTTATACAGTTGACTTCATTTGTATATAGTTATTCATTGGATGAAATGCCTGCAGTGTGTGTTTTATACTTATGCAAACTTTAATTTTTTTAAATTATGTACAAAAGATATTTACTGTTCATGATATTGCACAAGGATATTTTGTTTACAATAAATTCATATTTTATTCATTTTAATAAAACTTCACACTATATAGCTTCTTCTATCTACAGATCTGAATATACTATAAACAACGAATTTAGCCTCACACTAGGCCAGTAAGAAAAGGAAGTATGCAGAAACTAGAGTGATGGTCATGCTACAAGAACTTAAAAAGCTTTATGGACAAAGTTTCTAAAGTGACCTTTAATTTGGATGACTTAGTTATTAGGAGTTCTAGTCAGAGAAACTGTTAATTCAAGAAAACACCATTTGGTTTAGGTGAAGTTTTGGGTACCCAGCACCTCATAGTTAGGGCCTACTTGTCTAAAATGAAGCACTCAGTAATTGAGCCGCACAAAATTACAGGCTATTTAAACATTTAGAGATGTGATCTGCTTAAGGGAATACAGGAAATCTATGTCAGAGCCAGGTATATAACCCCGGTCTCATTTGCAGGTCTTTGTATTAATGTCTGGACTATCCATTCTGGTAATGGCTAAAAGTTTGTTTCTCAGTCTTTGGTGATCAAAAGTTAATTTAATTTCTTCTTGTGGATCTCTCTGGCACTCAGCAGAGTATAGGCAGTTGCATATTGGTGCAGGGAAGGGGTGGTACATGGACACAGAGTTAACGAAAAGGAGAAGGGCAAAGAGGAGAAGGAATCTAATTGCACTATGAAGGAAAGATGCTATAGGGTTAAGGAGTCTTACAGTGGAGAGGAATGTATAGTGGCCTTGTCTCATATCAAAACTGGATTTCCTAAGTGGGCAGGAGAGAAGGATGTTGGGTGACTAGATTCTGCAAGCTATTCATTTAAATGTTATCTATTATTAACATTCAAACCTGATGGAAGCAAGTACTTGCAGCAGTGGTTGCTTCAACTTGCACCAGGTCTGGATTTGACTTATTTTGCAGAAATATGACAAATTGGAAGGAATTTGTAAGCAGGAAGTTACCAGGAGTATCTGAAGTAGTAGTAAAATTGTGGTCCTTCATTCAGAGTCTGTAAGGGAGATGCTGCTAAGGTTTAAGCATAGGATCGCTGGCCCTGCCCATGAATTTTGTAGTGAGAAGAGTTACATTTGAAAAATCCTCCCCCCCCTCCCCCAATAGTCCTGGGAATTCCTTTCTAAAATAAAATGTCCTTTTAACTGTATGCACAATTGTATGCAGTAGCACACATTGTCATCTTGCCTCTGTGTAACTACAGCACAAAGCTGAGCTTAAATCAACAGCTAGAGATCAGAGCCCAGGTCAACTCAAAGAGAAACTTTTCAGAGGCAATTAAAATAAGGACTCAGAAACAGAACAAAAGACCTCAACAGGCCAACCAGAGTATCAATTACTGTGCCTGGCTTCACTAGTGAGTTAACACAAGGTATAACTCAAGTGTTTGTTAACTCCATCCTACCCATAACCATAAATAAGTGAGCAGGTTTTTTTGTGTATGTTAACACAAATTTGTTGGCACAAGTGGGGATATAGAGCAGACCTTGAGTGAGCTTACCTCCTTAGCCCCCAACACAACCTCTCAGTAGTGTTGATTAGGTTAGTGCTGTGATAACAAGTGAGAGCTGCTACTCCTCCAGTGCCTTCCCCACAATTCTCCTAGGGTCCCGTGTCCTGTTGTCTAGCTACTTGTTCCCTGCTTCCTGACTGAAAGTTAACTCCTGCTGCATACAGGTCTCCTTGGCCCTCATTCTCCACATTTGCCCACAGTGGCCATTATCAGCAACTGCCCTCATCCACATCTGGTAGAGAGCTCCTGTTCTGTGATAATGATGCCAAAGACGACACATTTTCAGAGTGCTGACAGCTCCCATCAAGGTACTGGAGAGTCCACAATTTTGGGAACAAGAATTGAAATGCCAAGATGCATGATGACTTTGAATAAACTGGCCAGCTGTAGAATTCAATGAACAGAACCTCAGTGCTGGAGAAAAATCAAAGGGATTAAGATGTTTGTAATCGCTTGTAACTCTAGAGTGCCCCCTTGTGGAGAGAGGTTGCTCTATGTCAGTGTTTCCCAAACTTGGGACGCGGCTTGTGTAGGGAAAGCCCCTGGCAGGCTGAGCCAGTTTGTGTACCTGCCGCGTCCGCAGGTCAGGCCGATCCCAGCGCCCACTCGCTGCGGTTCGCTGCTCCAGGCCAATGGGGGTGGCGGGAAGCTGCACGGGCCAAGGGGCATACTGGCCACTGTTTCCCGCCGCCCCCGTTGGCCTGGAGCAGCGAATCGCAGCCAGTGGGAGTCGCGATCGGTCAGACCTGTGGACGCGGCAGGTACACAAACCGGCCCGGCCCGCCAGGGGCTTTCCCTACAGAAGCGACGTCCCAAGTTTGGGAAACCCTGCTCTATGGCACCCTGCTTCTTTGGCCATCATTTCTCTTCAGGAGCCCTTTAAGTAGTCACATTTATCAAAGTACCTCAAACCAAAATACAATTAGTGCAGTCTTCTTCCCCAGTTTCAACTGGGTATAGCCCTATTCTCCCTGAGGGTCTGCTGTCATGTTTTCCCTGGCTTGTTGGGCAAGGTCTCTCCAGGCCTCACTACCTCCTCCTTCCCCATTCAAGTCAGCTGGGTCAAGAGCTCTGGCCTGATGGTTGGGAAAGGGTGGCAGGCAGGCTATCTCCCACCTGTGCTCTGTGACATCCAGCGGGGCACAGGCCCACTGCTCTATTTGGGCATAGACCTTTCTGCCAACAATCTACTTCCTGCTGGAGAATTGGACCAAATCTAGAGGCCAAGCTGTCTGGTTGGTTGTGAAGGTGGATGGGGCTGCTCCAGTGCATTTCCCTGCAGGGAAGGGTGCTGGTGATGAATCATCTAGTTCTGTCCGTGCTCTGGTTCAACATCCTGAGCCTGTTACTGGGGACCCTGCCCAGTCTCCAGAAGAAGATCCTGCAATTTTTCTTGCCAGGGCTGCACAGGGTCTCTGCATGTGTCCTGGGCTGCCCCTCGTGGGAGGACGGACATGCCTGGTCTACATCCTCAACCAGGTGCACGCCTTCCATCATCAGGCCCTGCAAAGACTTCTTTACAGTTCAGGCAGCTGTGCCCAGAGCATGCCTTCAAGAGTGCTGATACAAGTGGCAGCTCCCCTGAGACCTCTGAGCTTGCAGTCTTTTACCAGAACCTCCTCAGAACCTGGACCAGGTCTGTAGCCTGCCAGTGGGAGGACCTCCTTGCAGAATCCGTGCTAAATTCCAACCTTAGTCCCTCTTGGTGTGCCAGAAGCTGATCTTGGCTGGTGCCACCTGACTCAGCCCTCCTGGACTACGATCAGAGGGAATGGGTGGATGCTGTCAAGATTAGACAGCACATGGGGCTATCCACCCTGTCTCACACTCCATGACGTGAAGGCAGCCTTGCCTCATGCGTCTCTTACTTTCCTCAAGTGGGTTCTGCAGAGGGGTGCTTCCCACCTACCAAAACTCATCATCAAGCCCATAACCCATGAGCCTCCTCTTTCTAACCCTAACCAGGCAAGCACGACCCTTTGTCACCCTAACCCTGGGCAGGAGAGCCCTTCTGACCCCAATGCTAACCCTACGTCAAGAAGCCTTAACTTTTGTAACCTTAACTTTATGCCAGGGAGCCCTCCAGACTGCAATCATAACTCTAGCTCAGGGAGCCCTACAAACCCCAATGCTTACTCTAGGTCAGGGAGTCCTAGTGATCCCAACCTAACCCTAGTCCTAGAATCCCTATGGGCTGAATGCAGAACATACGCCGAGAAGATGTACCCTTTGTGGCCTAATCGTAGGCTGGGAGTCTTATCCTTTGAAACCTTAACCTTAGCTCGGGGAGACCTACTCACCCCAACGCTAACCCTAGGCCAGAGCACTGCTCTTTCCAACCCTTACCCTAGGCCAGGGAGCCCTGCTGATCCCAACTCTAATCCTTAGGCAAGCAGCCCTATTCTTTGGAATCCTATCCCCGGATTTAACTCCAGCATTGCAAGTGTTTCTTTTTCTAACCCTAACTTTCACCCTGGGAGCTCTGCCCTTTGTAACCCTAACCCTAGTCTGGGGAGCCAACCTACATTGTGGGATGGAGGAGGAGCGCACACACTTTCAACATTACCCACTGTTAAGGCTAAATCCCCACTCTGTCACTCGAATGCAGAAAGCGGGGGCCCACAAAGGTTCTAAAAATTAATACTGGCCCCTCCAGGCTTGTATTACACTCCCAAGGTTATAGCTTCCCTCTGACCTTGGCTTGGTAAATGCTGCCACCACCCAAATGCAAAAATACCCCTTTTAACCCAGGAAGGAGCACTTGGGAATTCCTCCCTGTGGGGTACCCTCAAGCCCTTTCACCCCCCCCCCCCTCTGGGGAAGAGCTGACAAAGAAAAGGAAATTAGCTGTGGCTACCAGCTAATCAAACATGCACAAACCTCTTAGGACACCAATAATCCAATCCTGTTCTTAAAAAAGGTAAATGTTATTAAAAACAAAAAGGAAAATATACATTTGGAACTTAGGCTTTGCTAGATTTTAAAAGAGCAATTCCAAAAATTAAGCACCCAAAGTAGCTTTCTTGAGGGTTCAGCTTAAAGGTTACAACCAAACAAAAGCACCTGGAGTTAGCACAGAGGAGATCCACAATTAAAAAATAAACAAATAAACCTGATCGTGTCTAGCTAAACAGTCTGATCTACTTACACCTTTGGGTTGTTAAAAGTAGTTCTAGATATGATCTGATGATTTTTATATCTGGTTCAAACTTGAGAGCAACAGACAAAGGGAAAGTCTATTTCCCAATTTTAAGAAGTTCTACCTTCCTATTGGCTCTTTTGGTCAGGTGCCCACTCCTTTTCTTTTACCTGTGGGCTTGTTAACCCTTTACAGGTAAGGCAAGCAGAGAACAGCTACTAAGAGGGATTTCACAGCTATCTGACTGGATGGGTGTTCATCAAAGGGAGCTATTCTTTCCCCCTTCATGTATCACATACTCCTCCCATTCTGGTCTTTTACATTTCTCTAAGCAGTGCCTCATTTCTGCCAGTTGTGCTCTCTCAATGTCTATCCCTTTTTATCCCCTCACTCCAGACCCTGCCAGGCTCTCTGCTGTTTTTGTTCTGGACTTACTTCACTCCCTCTTCTCTGATTCCTGCTCCATGACTGAAACCATAATCTTCAGCTGTATGGAGCTTTTCAGAAGCCATTAACTCAGCTCCGTCAGTCAGCTGTTCCTTGGGGATGGATTTATATGCTATTTTGGTTTTTTATTCTATGATTTAAAGTAAGGGTAAGGTAGGACACGGGAGGGAACTGGGGAAGTGGAGCTGAATCATAAGAAGCCAAGCCATATTTATGCATGGAATGGTGAATACAATTAGAATTAGGATTGAGAGAGGTGTGCCACACTAAAGGGTTCATATGCCATCAAACAGGCAGTGAATCACACACACAACTTTCAAATTTTCAATAAGCTAAGTAGTTATTCTCAATGGCTCTTCCCTTTAATGTAACATCTTTGAATGTCCAAGTCCTAAACAATGTCATTAAAAGGAAAAACGCCCTGTCAGAACTCAGCCTCCCCCACTCTCAGATCATTTTACTTCAATAAACTAATTTTCCACAGGGGCAAATTCTGGGCATGAAAAGTAGTCTGCTTCAGTGGAAATTTTTTGCTTCAGACAAAGAAAAGAGGAGGGGGCATAATATTTGCTGACCACATACCTCTTCAGATTAAAGATCAATTTAAAGATGGAGCATAGTTGGTGGGTTAATGACAGTGGGCTTGTCATATGCTCCTAGTCAAAAGGAAAAGTAAAATAAAAAAAAATTGAAAAGGATTTCTTTAAAATATTGCAACAGTTTGAGGAAGGGGAACTTATACTTGGAGGAGACTTCAGCTGTACACCTATTCTTCACTGAGACAGAGCTAATAAAAAGACAAAAGAAGGAAACAGGTGCAGCGTTAACCTTTCTATACCAACAAGTCAATCTCTCAGATTTCTGGAGATAATTATATCCAGTGGAATGAGATTACACATTTATTCATACCCTCATCAGCTATACTAGAATAGATTTAATATTAATCTCTAAGTCCTTAATGTAGCAGAAAAATTTGCAGAAATTGGTACGCAGTCAGTTCTTGCCCCATTGGAAGTAATAAGAGAAGGTTACTTACCCATAAATTGGAGGTTCTTCAATAGTTGTGGTCCCTACTGTATTCCACTGAGGGTTAAACATGCACGCCATGCATCGAGAGTCGGAGTATTTGAAAGTAGTGTCTGGGGGTCTGTGCATGTGCCCTGGTTTGCCTCGTGCTTCCATCCAAAGCAATAAAGGGTGTGGTGGACCGACTATATCCAGTTCCTTCTCTACCATGAATTGAACAATTCGCAGCAGAGGGGAAAGCAGGTGGGAAGTAGAATACAAAATAGGGACCACACAGCGTGAAGAACCTCCTCTTCTTCAAGTGATGGTCCCTATTGTATTCCACGGAGGGTGACTGACAAGCAGTACCTATGTTGGAGGAGGGTGTGAGGATGAAGATGGAATGATCATATGGAGAACTTCCATGCTGAAGGAGGCATCTGCTGCAGAGTCCTGCGCTAAGATATACTGTGCTGCAAAAGTATGTACTGAACGCCATGTGGCCACTCTACATATGTCTACAAGTGGAACATCTTGAAGGGAGGTTGTAGTTGAAGCCTGAGCCATCTCATGGTGTGAGTCCTGTGAGCGAGCTCACAGCTGGTAGAAGAGTTTAATGCAAACAGAAATCCTTTTGGTGTTTCCCAGGGTGGACTGTCTTGTCCAGAGTCTCACTGCTCCTGCAACAAATAGTCTAGGAGACTTCCTGATAGGTTTCGTTCTCTGCAGGTAGAAGGCCAGAACTCTATTCCCACTGAGGGAATAGAGTCCATGTTCCTGTGCAGAAGCATGTTGCAGAAGCCAAATTGTTAAATGGATGGCTTGATTGATGTGAAACTGGGAGACCACCTTTGGTAAAAGTTTGGGGTATAGCTATAGGGAGATTTTATCTTTGTGGAACACCATGAAAGGCGGGTCCGCCGTCATAGCTCTGAGCTCACCAACCTGTCTCGTGGAAGTAATTGCAAGCAGGAAGGCAACTTTCATGGAATGGAGGGACAGAGCATGAAGCTAATGGCTCAAAGGGTGGCTTCACTGGCATAGAAAGAACTAGATTCAGGTCCCATTGGGGTGCAACAGGGGAAGGTTCTGATGAGGCCTTTCCAAAACCTAGTGGTAACAGGGTGCATAAAGACAGAGTAACCTTCCACCTGAGGGTGGAACTTGCTAATTGCCACCAGGTGAACTGTCAAAGAACTGAGGGCAAGACCTGATGACTTTAAGGAAAGAAAGTAGTCCAGGATGAGGGGGATCCCTGCCAATTCTAGTAAGCCTCCTTTGTGTTGAGCCCAAGATGAGAAGCGTTTATACTTAGCTTGGTAACATTACCTAGTGGAGTCTTTGCTGCTGCTGGAAAAATGTTTTGTACAGCTGAAGAACATGTCTGTGCTAAAGTAGATGCCCATCCAAATACCATACTCTGATGTGTAGTGCATGTGGATTGGGATGTCAAATCTTGCCGTTGTATTGGGTCAGCAGATCAGGGAAGCTGGGGATAGGAATAAGTAGGTGAGATGACAGGTGGAGGAGATTGGGAAACCACAACTGTGTGAGCCAGCAAGGGGTGATCAGAGTGACCGTTGCTCTACTTCACTGGATCTTATTTTGTACCCGAGGCAGGAGTGGCAGTGGACGAAGGTGTAGCTGAGTTGGTCTGATCCAAAAGTAGGCAACAGTCACTCAGAGTGGTGGCTGAGGCCTCTCTTGGAGCAGTATGTGGTGCATTTGGTTCATCTGCAAAGTGAAAAAGTCTCTGGTCAGGGTCCCCCGCTGGGTAAAGATGTCATGCATTATGGAATCATGAAGTTCCAACTTGTGTTCGATCACAAAATGGTTGCTGAGTGAGTCCACAAGTACATTTTATGTCCCAGGAAAATAGGTTGTGGATAAGGGGATCTGGTGACTGATGCACCAATTCCAGAGATTGATGGCAACTGTGCATAGAACATTCAATTTCCTTCCATGCTGTTTGTTGATATAGAAGACAGTGATGGTGTTGGCTGACATGATCAGAACGTGGTGGGAGTGAATGAATGGAAGAGAATATTGGCTGGCCTTTCATACCACTTAGAATTTCCGGATATGTGCATCTTGGATTCTTGGGGAGACCACATGATCTGTGTCACATGATTGCCCATGTGGGCACCAGAGTGATGCGTTGGTGATGATAGTCTTGTCTGGGGAGAAGGGAAGCAAGGGAACTCCCAGGCACACCTGACATGAGTCTGTCCACCAATGGTGGGATGACAGTACCTTGTCAGGACTGTCAACATTAGGTCCATGGAGTGATAGTTGGGTGAATAAATGGACTGGAGACATGACTACCTTCAGTCCCTTCAGACATGCCAAGGAGGTCACATAGGTACACGAAGCCATGTGACCAAGAACAGACAAGCAAGTCCTGATGGGCACGGGAGGATTGTTCCTGTTGCCAGCTATGATGTCTCTCATTGTCTGAAATCTGTCTGGTAAGTAAGATCAAGCTGTGATAGAGTTTATGGTAGCCCCAATGAAGTACAGAAATTGTGTGGACTTGAGGACTGATTTCTCAACATCGATACAGACCTTGAGAGAAGAGAGGAGGCTAAATCGCATTGAAGTTGATGCATGGGCATCTTGCCTGAATCTGGTAGCCAGGAGGCAATCATTGAGATGTGGAAACGTGAGGAGGCCATAACACCTGAAGTCGACCTCTATGACGGAGATTATTTTGGTGAAGACTCTAGGAGCAGCGTGTTACCCAGAATTGGGCCAGTTAGTAAACTTAGGGAAGACTAATGACCCACCAGAGTTTGGCAGAAAGCAGCATGTTTATTATACTGATAGCTAAGCTCCCAGGACAGGCATGGCACTGGAAAGGTCAGGATCTTGGCTCTCCTCTAAAGGAATTTAGAGTTCCCTCACAACTCTCCTGAACAGCTCCTGGAATTGTCTGAAGTCATCTGGCAGGCAAGCATGTGATGCAGCTACCATGTCATCATGAGAGGAAGAGGAGAATCTTGCTGGTTCTGGCAGAGGTGCTGGAACCAGGCTAGAAAGTTCTTCCACCACCAGGTCTGTATGCCTGGTGGAAGAATCCCTCAAGGGGGAAGCAGGTAATGATTCCCTTGTGATTGGGCCAGTTCCAAGGGGAGCGAGTATTGTGCCTAGGGTCCCCAATATGGCCAATAGGTCAGATCTGATGGAGGTGGTGGGGGTCCCCAATATGGCCAATGGGTCAGATCTGATGGAGGTGGTGGGGGTCCCCATGGCATAGGGTACCATTGTCTCCCTGGTGGCTGGGCTGGTAAGCATTGCCATGGATGAGGTGGTTTCCGTGTTTCATAAGGATGGTAAACTAAAGGTTGTTGTTTTCCTAGTTCTGAGTTGTCAGAAGGTGGATCCCATTTCTAATGGTGGTACTGTCGGAGCTGGTGGAAGAGTATAGAGCATCGATGCAGCGGGTGAGGGGCCCCAAATTCAGGGCATGTCCCTTGGTGGAGCTATAATTTCTCTAGATGTGGAGAGGGGTGGGAATCTGGATCTCAGAAAAGGTTTGGCTCAAGTTTTGATCAGATATTATATACAAAACTAGTTCACATCTGTAATCTTGGTAGTCTGGCTCCTATCCCATCCTTCACTACGATCTAGATACTATATACTCCATGGCAAGCTGAACCAAAAACACATGTAGCAGCTTCAGATACATTTAAAAAATGTAAGATTATTGAACTAAATATGAAAAATATCAAACAGTACTGTACTCCCGTGGGGGGTTATTTTTACATTAAATTCCGTTCATTTTGAGATCTCCGTCCAATTTCAGTTTTCAAGATGGCATTGATTGTCAGCTTGAGATTTCAGAATCAAAACTCCATTAAGCTTCATGGATGGAGCAGGTCACACCTGTTCATAGACTCTGCGCAGACTCAGAAAGACATCACTGTGTGGTTTTACACTGTTCAGCTTTTCAAGGTTACCAACAATCATAAGGACTAAACATTTCTTCATGAAAGCTGAGATCCTGGAACACAATTCTCTGGCATGGGATAAATTTTGCAATAAGTTCCATGCCTGCAGAATTGTGAAATGTAATGGGGCTCTGGCTGTATAATACTATTGCTTCCATGCTGAAGTGCTACATTTCAGATACCGAAATAGACCATTTCTAGATGTTATGCCAATAAATGTATACTAATGCTTCAGTCCGTTTCCCTCTTCTCCTCCACACAGATGATTTGTCTTCTTTTGTTCATTCACTGTATTCCATAGACATCAGGGACAGGACAATTTATTTGGGCAGATCAACGTGGGGAAGCCTTGAAAGATACAGGTTCTCTCATCACAATCAGTTCAAGAGGATGCAGGTGCCTTTCCCTTTCCCCACTTTTATCAATAGGGACGATCTTTCAGGGGTCAGCTCTGGAGAAATGTTGAGTTTCTTCCCTACCTTTGAAGCAAATGCAGTGCTGCCTAAAACAGATTGCAGCCATTAACCACAAGACTGTCTTTGTTCCTAACCAGCTGTTAGAATGAGTGAGCATAAAGGGCAGTAGTGACTTTCCTACAGGGGAAAAACTAAAAGCTTTGAGGGTGGAGTGGACAAAATAAAAAAAATGAATTACAAAAAAACTACTGATTAGGAGGCAGGGAAGGGATTAGCCAAACTGGTAGTAGCCAGCAACAGTGAAATGACACAATGTAAAAACTGGGTCGTTGAGCTGGGACAGCCTTAGGACATAAAAGACTGAAATGAAGGAAAGCTGTGGATTACTTTGTTCTTGAATATTGAATTTTTTTTCAGAAGCATAAAGCATGAAATATTACAGTGATAAGCCAAGATTGGAGACACAGCCAAGGGGAAAAAAAAAGTCTGGAAGAGGTTATTTTAAATGTGCTGAATGAATAATTTGGTTTGGTCTTAAACATCACAAATAGTAAATTGACACAAAGGATTATGCAGCGAGACTGGGCACTGAAGACAAATGATGACAAGAGCACTGCTGTTTAACTTCTGTATTTGGTACAGGGTGTAGCATTTGATGTGGTGGGGAGCAGTGTCAGAGCCAGGGCCACCCAGAGGATTCAGGGGGCCTGGGCAAAGCAATTTTGTGGGGGTCCTTCCATAAAAAGATAATGTTGCAATATTATAGAATACTATATTCTCATGGGGGCCCCTGCAGGACCTGGGGCAAATTGCCCCACTTGTCCCCCCTCTGGACAGCCCTGGTCAGAGCTTTGTAATGCATGGAGAAGATTTGTAAATATTTGTATTATTAATATTTTCAAGTACAGCTTATAATCATCTGTTGAGGAAACAGCTCATTTTTTCTAAAGGCCTGGTCTACACTGGGAGAAGGGGGGAAATCGATCTAAGATACACAACTTCGGCTACGAGAATAGCGTAGCTGAAGTTGACGTATTTTAGATAGACTTAGATTGACTTACGTTGCGTCCTCATGGCGCAGGATCAACAGCCGCTGCTCCCCCATCGACTCCACTTCTGCCTTTTGCCCTGGTGGAGTTCCGGAGTCAACAGGGAGCGCGTTGGGGGATCGATTTATCTCATCTAGATGGGACGTGATACATTGATCCCCAATAGATCGATCGCTATCCGCTGATCTGGCAGGTAGCGTAGACATACCCAGAATGCTCTTCAGCAGTGTACCTGAGCGGCGCTGCTCTCACTTACGCTGTAATATCCACCATGGACTGAAAACACAGCCCTGGCTAGGGTGCCAGAAGATTGTCATGACCCCTTCTATACCTCTTCCACCACTTGGGCTAGCAGCAGGGAGCTGCAAGGTGCACAGACCCACGTGAGCAGCTACCTCACACCCGAGGAACGTCACTCCCCTCCCGAGCCAGACTTCATCGTCAGCAAATAGAAAGCAACAAGAACAAGACCAATGACACATAGGTAACTATTATTATTAGAATAGGACTAAATGATGCATTTTCATCATTCAATCTGAAAATCCAGGGGACTTTTTTTATTTTTTTTTAATTTCACCACATGGCTGGCTGTCACCTTACTTAGGCCGTTTGCTGCTGCTGATATATTATTGGTCAGTCGAAAAACCAATGCTAGAATCTTCAATAGTGGCTGTCATCCACTTGCTAATATAAAAGTCCGCCTGTGACGGAATGCTGGGCAACAGCTTTTATTGAGTACCGAGATGGGCAGACACAAGCCTGCCCAACTCTGAAGACCCCTCCCACAGCCTAAGGGGAGGATTGACTAAACCCAGGGCTCAAATTATTTTGGGGGACAATAAGAAAACAGGAACAGGAATAAGGTCATACAGCCATAAGTAGGAAACCGGATGGGGCTACTGAGAACAGTGCCCCGGACAGTGCCCACTGCTCCTCAAAGGTGTCTAGGGATCCAACAAGTGCAGGGCAGAGGAACATTGCCCAGTCACATGATCGAAGGCGGCAGTGGAGATAATCCCCACCGTTGCAGAGCACTTCCCCATCCAGCATCCTCCTCCTGGTTTTATAGAGGGCCACTTTGGCCAGCACCAGCAGGAGGTTGATGAAGTGGTCTCTTGACTTCATGGGGGCTGGGCAATAGCATCTATTGAAGTTGCACCCACCTGCAGCTGAAGGCCTCTCACAGCCTAAGGGGAAGAGCTACCAGACCTGGGATTCAAATAAGGACAGGGGACAACTGATGAATAATAGGGTCATGAGTGATGGTCATAGTACAAAAATCAGTGCCCTCTGCTCTTCAAAATTGTCTAGGGAGCCAGCAGACACGACCCAGAACTCTGCCTGGATGCATGAAACAAGGGAGGAATAGAAGTGGGCTCCACTGTCACAGAGCACCTCCCTGTCCCGCATGCTCCTCCTGTTGCTACAGTTGGACACTTTGGCCAGTGCCAGGAGGAGGTTGACAAGGAGGTCTTGAAACTTTGTAGGGGATGGGCAACAGCAGCTGATCCAGCACTCTTGTTGCTGCAGCTCTAATTACTCACTCCAGAGCAGACCTCATTAGGAAGAGCTTTGCCTGACCGACGAGCTGTTTGTGGACTTGAGCAGAAGCCGAGTGAGCCAGCCCTGCCGTGCCTTCACAGACAGGGTATTTGCTACCTTCACAAAGGTTCTGCTAACACCTACACTGGTGGCTGTCTTTGCTCCCGCACAGTTTGTACATATTTAAAAATTAATGTAGACCCTGAACACAGCAACATGGAGCAAGCATTAAAGATGCAACTGATGTCAACTCGCTTGAGTGAGAAATGTAGTGGGATTTTTTTTTCAGCTCCTCGTAGACGTTACCAACTTCTACATAAGATTAACTTGAAATTACATAAAGTTGAAACTTTTAATTCTAAAAATACAGTTGGCTGGTTTTTTTAAATCCCAGAACCTCAGAAATTGTTCTTGCAGTATTTTAACTGATTTATTTAAAAACCTGAAATCTGAAAATAACAAATAACTGAAAAATACCTGAATAATCTTCTAGTGACATTTGTTTACAAATACATTTAAAATATTACCATGTTTTCCAGCTCTGTCTCTAACATATTGTATTCTTTTAACTGTGAGTCATTCCAGTATATAACTCCTGATCTTAGTTACAACCTGTATTAAAGTTAGTTAGTTAAACTGTGTGGTTCATCACAATGCAGAGCGGTTTAGGTACATTCTGAACACTTCTGCTGGGATTGTTTGCTGCAGTCCTACTTAAGGCTTTCTAGTTGTACTAGAAAGCAGCAGTACATGTCAACAGTGCAAACACTTAAATGCAAAGGGGTGAGGTTTAAGTATTTGATGGTGATCTTAATTGCCTAGAATGTTGTACGAAAGCAAGATTTCTGGAGATGTCCTTTGACAGCAAACATTTCATGTCAACTGCCAGCTGATGAGCATATTGGATTTTTCTGTTAGCAATGAAAAACAAACAAACAATCAAGGATTTAAAATCTGAATCAAGCATTTACAACTTAACTTTAGGGCTGTGTTAATTTTTAATATTTTGGATTATAGAGGGGGAGGCTGTTTGACACTTCACCCAGAACTCAACAGGATGGCGAACCTCACATATTTCTCTCATTTATTAAAGTGAAATGGCCTAGATTTTGAAAAATTACTAGTGATTTTGAGTGCCCAACTTCACACCTTAGAAAGGCCTGATTACTCATCCTCTGAAAAGTCAGGCCATTTACAATGTTCAGTTGGAGATCCAAAAATCGAGATACCCCAGGTCCCTAGTCATTTTTCAACATGTAGGCAACACTCAGACCCAGAGTTAAAAGGACATGTTGGTATTTCAATCTGTAACCGTGCCTCTGTGGGTCACAATTGAGGATGCCAAATTCAGGACAAACTGCTGAGAAATAGGGTAGATAACACTGGTGGCTAATCTTTCATAAGATATACCAAACCAGCAACCAAAGTAAACTTGTGTTTCACCACACTGGCTAACAAGAAGACAAAGACAGTTTCCTCAGGCACTCCAGTTCTTATATCACCACCAAAAATACTGGATTTAGAGAGGAGTGGTTCTTCACCCCAGTCTCACCAAATGAAAGGTTCTTCTGATCCCGAAGTTCAGCCACACACTCAGAGCAACGTATAACTTAGATCTTACCCAAAAATCAAGCTGATGCCAATCCTTTAGTATCTAAAATCAAAAGGTTTGTTTATAGAAAGAAAGTTAAAAAGTTGGTTAAAAGAATCAAATACATACAGTAATGGCAAAGATCTTGCTTCAGGCTTGTAGCAGTGATGGAATTAATCGCTGGCTTAAGTCATGTCTCTGGAGGACATCCACGGCTTGGATGGGTCATTCAGTCCTTTGTTCAGAGCTTCAGTTTGTGGCAAAGTTCCTCCAAAGAAGCCAGATCGAAAACAAAATGGAGATGTTTCCAGGGCCTTTTATAGCTTGTGCCATGTGGACGGAAACACATTGTTCTTACTGTGGAAAATTACAGTAACAAGATGGTGTTTGGAATCACATGGACATGCCCAATTTTGCTCAGTTTTGGCAGGAAGCCATTACCTACACTCCAGATAGCACATTTACATCACAGTGCAGTGTAGATAGCCATCTCCCGTGGTCCATTGTCAACCCAGTGTTTCTTGATGAGCCACTTAATTTGAATAGTCTCTCCAAGATTACTGGCTAGCTACCTTGTGGGCACTACCCCAGGAGCAAACATTTGAAATCTAGGTATAGAGCCAATATTCATAAATTTCAAATACAAAAACGATAGATGCATACAGATAGCATAATCATAACCAGCAAATCATAACCTTTTCATAGACACCGCACTTGACAACTTTTATACAAGGTTTGCTGCAAATGTATAACAGTGGTTGCAACAATGCTCTATCTGGTCATATTTTAATCAGATAACATCACACAATCTTACTGCATTTTAATCTTAATGAGGGGAAAGGGTGTGTCCCAACACTGGAGGGGCCTTTGAGGAATGCAAGGTTCCTAATATAATTCCACATTGCCATTGCAGTGATTTAAGTTTAATTGTAACACAACCCACACTGAAGTTTCACTGGAGCCATGTCTACACTATGAGCACTATAGCAGCATAGCTATGCCAGCATAACCCTGTAGTGTAGACGCAGCCTACAACAACAGAAGGGGGTTTTCTGTCACTGCATGAAGACCATCTCCATGAGGGATGGTAACTAGGTTGAAGGAAGCACTCATCTGATGATCTTGCTGTGCTTACACCAGGGGTGAGATTGGCTTACCTATGGCACTCAGAGGTCTGGATTTTTCATATCCCTGAGTGACTATGTCTAAGGTTTGACTTTGTCACTAAGGTCACAGAAGTCACAGAATCCATGATTTTCTGGAGACCTCTGTGACTTGAGCCCCCAGCGTCTGGGAGCTCTAGGGTCCCCCCACTCCGGCATCTGGGAACTGTGCCCCCACACAGCTCCCAGCCACCACAGGCAGTGGGGGTGCTGCACAGTTCCTGGCCCCATGGCCGGTGGGGAGTGCCCCAGAGCATGGAGCCACTGCAGCTGGCGGAGGTGCCCTGGAGCATGGAATGCCGTGGTTGGCCAGGGGTGCCCAGGAGCTCTGAGCCAGAACCACCACAGGTGGTGAGGGTGCCCCGATCTTGGAGCCACCTGTGGTGTGGGGACCCTGCAGCTGTGAGCCAGGTACCCCTGGGTGGTGTGCGGAGCCTTCAGCTCTCCATTTTGTCATGCATATTTTTAGTAAAAGTCAAACAGGTCACTGGCAATAAAGAAACCAGTCTGTGACTTACGAAAAATATGTGTAACAATCTTACCCTTAACTATGACATACCAGGGCACAATCCAGACTAGTAGGGGGCTGTGTCACTCCTGCCCTGCAACCTTGGGTGTCTTACAATCCCTTGCTGTAGTAACTCCCACTTGGGCCATCACAAACTACCTTCCAGGGTACAAGCCACACCCTGAGTGTCTGTGTGTAACTGCAGGCTACCAGCTATATCCTGTCTCTCACCAATCTGGGTTATACTGGAGGGTGACACCAACACATCAGTCCTGGATCTTCCCCCAGAAATATATGCCCTGTATTGCCCAGCCCTCTCCTGGAGAGTACAAATATATTGCCTATTATTCCTTTAAGGGAATAATATGCCAGTTGATGATCTTAAATAGTAACCCAAACACTTCAGTTTAAACACACTGGATTAGATAATAATCTTGTTTTAACTACAAAGAGAGATTTTAAGTGAATATAAGTAATGAGGCATAAAAGTCAGAAATGATTACAAGAAAAATAAATGGCGTAATACTCACTAGCATTTACTTAAATTCTTAGTTGCAAAGCAAACTTGCTCACCACACGCTCCAGCAGATTACTGATGAAACTCTCAGGCCAGGAGCCATTCCATAAAGTCCAGTGGCTCTGTGCGTTTCCTTCTGTCTTCTCAGGTACAGAGAATGTGGTGGAGGAAGGGGTGTTTCAGAGTGTTATTTCCTCCTTATTATAGTTTCAGTCCCCCTCTTGAAACAATTTCAATCTGAGACCCCTTGCTATTTTTTCACCTGTTTGAACTTCCTTTGTTTTCCCTTCCTGCTTGATGACTCTGTTTATTGCTTAAATGCAAATTAAGGCAAGCACACATTCCTTCCTTTGTTTAGGACAGACCTGACTTCTGCCCATACAGAGCTGTGGGGTTTGGAACATGTGTTAATGACTTTGTACAGGGGAATCTTGGATCTTCACATACAATGCCACACATTTTACCAGGACAATACTGATCAGCAAATTATGAGTTTTCCAATGATATCTTACAAGGCGTACTTTGTAGAAAGATTATTACAATAGCATGTAGGTGCGAATACAGGGTGTATTCCATGACAGTGCCATAGCTATGTTGATCTAAATTTTAAGTGCAGACCAGGCTTGGGGCTGCCATTTTGGAGTACGTGTTGTTATCATTGTATATCTTAGTAACAATTGGCAGGCTTCAAAGCCATGTTAAGAAAATCCTAAAAGCTGCAGCCTATACTTAACGCTATGGCATGTGTCAAATATTTTCCCTCTCCACCCTCACCTCCCCCTCATTTGTAAACCAATTTGCATGGTTTGGAAAAGTTATTTTTATTTCATTTTTAAACTAATAGTAATAAAAAAACAAACAAGGATCACACACAACTCCATAGTCAATTACCTTGGGTCAGTCCAGAAGAAATTGCTCAAATGCTCAAAGTCAATCCAGCCACAGTTAAGATGAGTCATTTCAAGATCTAAAAAAGCACGTAACTGAGGTCATAAAAATATCTGTGCGGGTAAGAAACTCCACCTCTGCCCCTTCAGAGAAACAAACAAAGTTAGGTCAGTGGAAAATATTTTGACCTGAAGTACCCCGTCAAACAAAAACATTCTTTTCTTTTCTGCATTGTATTAAGAAAGCCTTTGAAAGCCACCCTTCTAGAAAAATTCTATGGAATGTACTTGGGATGAAAAAGATAATGTTCTATGGCAATTTGATAAGGTTTTATTAAAAAAAAGTTACTCAAAATCTATAGACTTTAATAGGGTGACATCCTCTATGTTTTATAAAAAAAACATTTTATAGAATTCTATAGCAGGGATAGAATTCACTGCCGTATTCTATAGGACAGTTCAAAAAATAGGCTATTTTCCCTAGAGGTAGTGCCTGATTCTGGGAGGTACTGAGCAACTACAACCCCTCTTGATTTTGATAGGAACTGAGGGCATGGAGTACCACAAAGGATCAGACCCATTATTTCTTGGCATTGATTGTAATACAATCCCAGTGAAGGGGGAAGATAAGGGTAACCATGTCTTTACTGCATGGAGGTAAAGGAGCAGTTCCTGGGCTTGATGGCAAGAAATGCAGTTCTTCCAGGAAGCCAGAGTCATTTTCTCTAGTCAACAAAGAAGTACAGTTAGTTTTGCTAGGTGTGTAAGTAACCTGGAATTGCTGCCTCCAGTTATACAGAAAGTGTTGCAAATTCACTTTTTTGCTTCTTCATGGATGATACTTCTAATATTAACGACTCAGAACAATGGAACTGAAAGCCTGTTGCATTAGAAGCTGAAAGGCATTGCTTGAAGTGCAGTGGCCCTATCAGGACACACAGCAGTACGTACAATCCAGCAAAGCAGCACTGCTTTTGTAAAGGTTCTGCACTGACAGCATGTTACACACAAACAGCATTTTGATTTTCCTCGGAAGAGGGCCCCTATACACACTCCAGCCAGATGCCTACTTATATATTGCAACAGCTACAATGCAAGATGTACAGAACGCAATTCATGTTGGTGTTGACACCATTTTTCACTCTAGGATCTTAAAGAGCTTTTGAAAGCCATATTCCAATTTGACAAATGGAGAAACCAGTTCACCAATGCCTAGTACTTTGTGTGGTTATTTACACCTGCGTATAGTGGATGTATCTGTCTAAGGTACTCAGATGTTACAATGATAGAGTCCGCATGAGTGCCTCACAATCTTTAATATACAGGGATGGCTCTATGTATTTTGCTGCCCCAAGCACAGCAGGCAGACGGCTTTCAGCAGCGTGCCTGCAGGAGGTCTGCTGGTTATGTGGATTCGGCAGCATGGCTGCGAGAGGTCCCACGCTTTTGGCGTACCCGCCGCCAAATTGCCGCTGAAGCCACAGGACTGGTGGACCTCCTGCAGGCATGCCGTCGAAGGCAGCCTGACTGCCGCCCTCATGGTGACCGGCAGGCCACCCCCTCGGCTTGCCGCCCAGGCACACACTTGGTGCGCTGGTGCCTGGAGCCACCCCTGTTAATATATAGATCCTCACAACATCCCTGGGAGGCAGGGCAGTGCTATTGTCCCATTTTACTGAGATGAGGCTGAAGCCCAGATCCAGCCTTTGTCTGCCTATCTGGCCCATGTAGATCCAATAGGTATGCTCAGAGACCACCTAGCAGATTGGGTCCCATTCAAAATCTGGCTGGAGGAAGAGGCGGTGCCCACCGTATAACTTTTAGCTCTGTGGTTAAAGCACTCACCTGCGACAGGGGAGACCTGGATTCAGTGCCCCCCTCTGCCTGCTGGGGAGAAAAGATTTGATCAGGGATCTCCCACCTTTGAGCTCTGGGATATTCTGACATTGGGTTCTTTCAATCTCTTCCCCTAAAGCTATTCTACAGTGGATAAATAGCATTGGACTAGCAAGAGAGAATGGCTGTCTAGCCTAAGGGTTAGGACACCCATTTGGGAGGTAGGAGAGCCAGGATCCACTTCCCCTGCAAAATGAATATTTAAATACAGTGGAACAGTTTCAACAAGTTCCCCAGATCCTAGGCTAATGTCCAAACCACTGGGCCATCCTTCCTCTCTAACACACTAACTGGAATAAGCGACAGGTGAAATTGGATTTGGTAGCACTTTGCACCAGTGTCATCCAGTCAAGACACAAGGCAGTGAAAAATCATGTCAATTAAATGATTTGCACAAGGTTACAAAGCGAATCACTGGCAGAGCGAAGAGACGAGCCCTCCTAGACCCCAGTTTTAACCTTTAAATCACACTGCATTCCCTAGGGGATTGTAGTGTTGGTTTTTTTGGGACGGAGGGGAATGGGGGAGAAGATGTCAGGGGAGACAACAAAATCCCTGTTATCCAAGAATTCCCATTCTACATAAGATCTATAATTACATTTCTGTTATAGCAATTATGTGTATTTCACAGAGCTTAGGGGATGTCATGTGATACAATAGGTGCCATAAAAAGTACTCACTTAAGTAATTTATAGCATAATAATTAAAAGCTAATCATTCAAGAGTTAAGATTGTCTGGGAGCAGGCCCAATTCACAGCATGTGCTGTCTTTTTCCAGGAAGTCTTGTTATTTATATAGCAAATTTCACCTATACAAACCAAGAATGCTTTGTACACTTATGAACAGTGTACGCCTCCCCCCACACACTGCTGATAATGCTCTGACATCTACAGTACAGAACAGTTTCTAATGAAGAAACCAACATTCTTCATGCTGCATAACTAAGGCCTGGGCTACACTAGTGGGAGGTTCAAATTAAGATACGCAACTTCAGCTACGCTATTGGCGTAGCTGAAGTCAAAGTATCTCAGTTCAACTTACCTGGCTGTCCTTATGGCGGTAAGTCAACTGCTACGGCTCCCCTGTCGACTTCGCTTCCTCCTCCTGCCAAGGTGGAGTACGGGCGTTGATTTGTGGATCGATTTATCGCATCCTGATGAGACACGATAAATCAATCCCCGATACAAACACTACTAGCCAATCCAGCAGGTAGCATAGACGTACCCTAACTCTTAGCAAAAGGAAAAGAGGAAGTATGCTGTGTCCAGTCAAAAGAGAAAATACAGGGAGATAGGCAGAATAGGCTTAGTAGTTGACAAGGAATACTGTAGAACAAATACTTTTACAGCTGAATAGCTGTGGTGTGTACCCTTTAACACAGGTACCAATTACAGTGCCCGCATTACCGTATGTGCACTACATCCCCAACTCCCAGCAGGTGTTGTATTCAAGGGAGCTATTTGACAGCTAAAAAAAGGAGAACTAGCTGTATCAAGTTCCTTCTTTGTTCAGAGTTGCTTGCTTGCTTTCCTTGGTCAACACTATGTGAAAGCTGTTAGTATTTCTGAATCAGGCTCCCAGCAGAAGAGAACATATAGTAAATAACATTAAAATAGGAGTCGATAGCACTCAAAAAGCTTTGTGGGCACTCATGAAAATTATGGCCTGTGGCCAGCTGAAGATCCCAGAAAGTTTGTGGCAAAGCCAGGTCTAGGATCCAAATGGCTCGAGTCCCAGTCCAGTGCTCTAACTAGAGCTAGGTGAATTTTTTTGCACTAATAAATTTATTCACCCAAAAAAAAAAAAAAAGGAATAGTTAACCCAAACCTATTAGCAAATTTGACACAAATGTGCTCAGTAGTTTTGGCCATTTGTGTGTGTGGAGGGGGATGGGGCTTGATTCAAACAGCAGCAGGAGGAGCTGCCCTCCTAATTTTTTGTCCAGTGGTTAGAACACTCAACTGGGGATATGGGTTCAAATCTCGCCTCTGCCTGTTGTGGAGCAGAGATTTGAACCTGAGTCTTCTATCACCTAAGAGTGTCCTGGCTAGGAGGTATTCTGAGGCTCTTCCACTTTGCATGCAATACTTGAATAGTTGTTGGGCCAGAGAGAGAGAGAATGACTCCATAGGCTGGTGGTTAGGGTACTCATCAAAGGCAGAGGGGGTAACCCAAGTTCACCTCCCTGCTCCAAGGACTATTCAAGTATTCTATACAAATGGAACAGCTTCAACAGGCGAGGCAGAGTGCCCTGCCTCAGGCTACCCCACAGCCCAGTGCTTAGAACACATTCTTGGTAGGTGAAACACACCTGTTCAAATCCCTACTCCACATAGAGCAAAGGGGAATTGAGCCCAGCTCTCACCTATCCCAAGTGACTGCTCTGACCACTGCATTAAAAGTTATCAGAAGGGTGGAGTCCACCACTGCCTCCTCTGGTCATGTTGTGAATCCAGCCCTTAAAGAGTCCTCAGAAACAAAATGTTTACAGTTGAACAAAACAGTTAGTTTGATCCCAGACTGACTGTTGATTTGCTGAAAATTTCTGAATATTTAGGATTTCATTAGCCTCAGCCCTAATTTTTTTTTCTTGCAGTTTTTTGCAACTGCTGGTGAACCAGAAAAAAAAAAATCAGATTTTTACCCAAGCTTTAATCCCAACAACCCCAATTTACAACAGGTAAGTATCATCCCTGTTGTACAGATGAGGAGACAGAGGCACAATGATGCTAAGTGACTTGCTTGTTCAGCTCTCCATTTTTTGCAGACTGCAAAGGAAATGTATTTTCTGTACAGGAAAAGTTGCTTGTCTGGAAAGTTAACATGCTGCCACTCTTCTCACACAGAGCACTAAGTTTCCACTGATGTCATGGAGATGATCCCACAGAATACCTCACCAGGTTCTGCTCAAATCAGAGACAATGAATCAGCAAGTTTCAAAGCATGAGTCCATGTTTCCACATCACGAATCGGGGTGATGGTGGCATTAAGCAAAGGTTGCAGATGAGATGCTTCTTGCTGTTCTCCAGCCCTCACCCGCCAACCCCACAAAATACAAACAGCTAGCTCTGAAGAGTTGCAAGTACAGGTATCAAGTATCAGAGGGGTAGCAGTGTTAGTCTGGATCTGTAAAAGCAGCAAAGAGTCCTGTGGCACCTTTTAGACTAACAGACGTATTGGAGCATGAGCTTTCATGGGTGCATCTGACAAAGTGGGTATTCACCCACGAAGGCTCATGCTCCAAAACATCGGTTAGTCTAAGGTGCCACAGGACTCTTTGCTGTAGGTACAGGTATGTCTGAATGAGAGCCATTACAGTGGCACAGTTATGGTTCTGCAGCTGTGCCACTGTAGCACCGTGTAGGTAATCCATGGCGCCGAGAGGCAGCAGCTAGGTGGACTGAAGAGTCCTTCTGTTGACCTATTGTGTCTACACTGGGGGTAGGTCCATGCATGAGTCCACGTTTCCACAACCTGGAGTATCATAGACAGGTCAGCTTATGTTTTAGGTGTAGACCTGGCCTATATGTTAACCAGGAGGCACGGGACAGCTGTTTATGTATTCATGCTCCCTGTGCTGCAGAGGCATTGTTTCAGGAAACTTCGGGGGGTGGGGAGGCAAAGTTGTGTCAGCCTATAGAAAATTGTATAGGATTATATCTTGCAAAATCTTGGGGGAGCAAAAAGTGGAAGACATGGAATATATAGACCTATGAAAAATCTGGGGGAGCAAATGAAGTTGGAGAGGACCACTCCTGTCAGCCTAGTAAATGATACCCTAGTTGTATTGTAATTATAGAATATCAGGGTGGAAGGGACCTCAGGAGGTCATGTAGTCCAACCCCCTGCTTAAAGTAGGGCCAATCCCCAGACAGATTTTTGCCCTAGATGGTCCCCTCAAAGATTGAGCTCACAACCCTGGGTTTAGCAGACCAATGCTCAAATCACTGAGCTATCTCCCCAAGGTAGTTCATGGAAAACTGGCTTGAAAAATAAAAAGGTGACTTTTTCCCATTAACTATTAAAAATATTTAGTGAAAATTTAAAAAAACCCAAAACAAAAAAGCCTTTCAGCCAGCACTATAAGCCTATCAAAAAAGCACCAATGCTTCCTGTAAAATTGTTGAAGTTTCAAATATTCCAAAAAAATAAAATAAAAAAAATGAATAAAAAGGCAATCTGCTTTAAGTGCATGTTCCACTTTTATCTAGAACAAACACTAGGCGTTTTCTAATGATTTATTTGACAGGAGGAACAAAGCTGTATCAAATATCCCATTTGACGTGAAAACCCTGTATCCACTTGTAGGGCAGCTGCAGAGTACTCAGTACAATTGTGACAAAAATAGTGACAATGCAGCCATCTCAGTACATACCGATATCAATGGTGGAACAGAGTCATGTTTTTTCTAGGCTGTGGTCTGCCACCGAGGCCACGAAGACATGTAATATTACTTGTGCAAGCAGGGTCTGAATGAGTTCTCCCCTGACAGCTAGCTATCAGGGGGCAAGCCTTCAGGAGCAAACTGTATTTCCATGAACACACCTACTCTGAGTAGGTATCCAGCAGAGGACAGCAGCTGTTGCTCAAAAGTGATCAACTTTGGCTGGTGCTGGGTTACAGAACACTGTAGTACTGAATTCCGGGGTCGTGAAATGTTGTTATCCATGTTATCTTTATTGCATGAACAAAGCGGAGCAGAACTGTGCTGAGCCTGTCCTGATTGAAGGGCCACCCTCAGTTGAAAGGAACTTGCTACGTCAGGGGCTCCAATGCCAGACGCTTGTGAAAGGCAGAGTAGGTGTGTTCATGTAAATACAGTTTGCTCCTGAAGTCTTTCCCCATTCCAGCTAGCTGTCAGGGGAAAACTCATTCAGACCCTGCTTATACTTGACATGTTAGAAGTCTGGCATACTGCGTCCTGTCATGTGGTCATCTTTGTAGTTAAGCAGCCACGTGCAGGTTAAAGACAAGGGCAGTGAAAAGAAACTTTGGACTCTGAAGAGGTACAACTCACGCTGCCTGCCCCCTGGCTTGAAATAACCACATCTGTTGGCCTTATCTGTCAACTCAGCACTTCAGAGGGGATACAGATGTTAGGGCACAGCACCAGACCCGAGACATCGACAGGACACACTCCGGTGTGCCATTTGCTGCATTTGTGCACTTCTGTCCTTGCCCATTGACCAGACTCCTGAGATTTATGAAAAATAAATTAAAATTTCTCTTATCTTCCTGCCTGCTGGAAGACAGAGATCATATGAGAGGATCTCCAAGGTCCCTGCGGAAAAGATGCAGACCCAATGCCAGATTTTACCATCTAGGTTTCTCCTGCAGCACGTTAACATTTAATTTAAAAGCCTTAGCCCAAAAGCTAACAACGGGCTGGCGATTAAGGCTTTCAGCTGGGATGTGGGACACCTGAGTTCTTCCCTGCTTCAGATCAGGCAGAGCAGTGATTTGAAAACAGGTCTCCTACATCCCAGGTGAATGCCCTGTCCACTGGGCTACTGGCTATAACTGGGGCTCTCTTTTTCTCATGAGAAAGGGGCCTAAGCCTGGCTAGCCCTATCTCCAGGAGGGGGTTCTCTTGGAGAGGGATGGCCTAGATTCACTCTGGTTAGTGCAGGTAATCCACCTCTCCAAGAGGCAGTAGCTAGGCCGATGGATGAAGAATTCATCCAACTTAGTGCTGTCTGCACAGGGACATAGGTTGTCTTAACTACGCCGCTTAAGGGTGTGGATTTTAGTGACTTTTGGACTCCTCTTTGAAAAAGCTATTTCTCATTAAATGTACAATAATCCGTATCTATTTTTCCACCCATTCTGTGCAGCAATGGAAAGTATGAGAAGAAATATTCGTTCGCTGTACAATTCTATCTAATGTAATTGTGGATATTCTCATTATTCATACAAACACCTATTCTTTATTGAATCCTATTGCTCTTGACCTCAGTGATATCCTTTTATCAGTTTCAAATTTGCCTTTCAAGTGAATTTCATCGAAGCTCCTTTGTTCTTGTATTATGAGAGAGTGAACAGAGGGGCCTGATCTTCTCTTTCTGAATCATTCAATAGTCTATATGTTGAGGTCATGACCTCTCTTCTTTATTGCCTCACTTGAACTAAACAGTGCTGATCTTCTCAACTGCGCACCAAAGTCTGTCCAAGCCTTTTATCATTTGGGTCACCCACCACTGGAACCTGCTCTCTCTTTTGAGGTGGGCGACCAACTGAAGCCATGCTATCCATCCAACTGAATCCTCCTCTTGGTTTCAAACCCTTTACACCAGGGGTGGGCAAACTACAGCCCATGGACTGGATCCGACCCCTCAGAGCTTTGGATCCGGTCTTCAGGATTGCCCTCCATGGTGTTATGGGCCCCGCACCATGAGCCCCCTTGTATATCCTGCACCCCTGTCCTCTGCCCTGATCCCCCTGCTGCACCCCTTCCCTGAGCCCCCTCATGCACCTCACATCCCTCCTCTGCCCCAATCCCTTGCCCTGAGCCTCTTCCTGCACACCACACCCCCTCCCTCACCCCAACCTCCTGCCCGGCATACAATTTCCCCACGTAGATGAGGCCCTTGCCTCTGAAAGTTTGCCCACTCCTGCTTTACACCATCTGTATGTAAATGCAGAAGACACTCAGCTGTTAGTTCGGACTGGCTGATGAAGGGCCCTTTCCCAAAGTCTCAATTCACATTGAGGGTCAACTGCACAGAATATTGCCTAGTTCTGATTAAATTATGCAAACTTTGATGCAGAGTTTAAAAAACAGACTCTGTAGAACTACCATATCAGGCAATCACCCCATTTTTACAAGCTCAAAGCAGTGTCACCCAACCACTGAGCCAAGCGTACTCCTAGAACCAGGAGCCTTCACAGTAACAAGACTTCTAACCCACCAATTTTCCTTTGTCATGACTAGACAAGGCCAGTTTTGGAACAGCCCCTCCAAACTTATCCCAAAGTCTTGAAGAAAACAGTATGAACCAACATGGTTTTCGTTTAATGCTTTCCCACAACAACATGTACAAATGTGTTGGTGCAGCCCCTCCTGTTACTGCAGAACACTGCTTGACACACACAAGGAGCGCAAACATAATGGTTAGGCTGTTCCAGGGGAGGTTCAGGGTCTTAGAAAACACTTCAAAACAGTGATACCTCACCCTGGGAAATTACTTCTCCACTTAGTAATTATTAAATTAAGTAGAGTGTCACTTAGTAACAGAGATGCAGACATTTGGCCATAGTAGCTGCACTAGTAACATGTTACATGTGTTGCAAATACAGTGAGGAGTTGGATGGTGGGAGTTGGAACAGCCCCTTGTTAAAACTCTGCCACTGAATAGAAAAAGGAGGGTTGAGATGAGTTTTGCAGAGGCCTTTCTGGATACTGCTGGATAGTCCACTATCCCTGCACCACCCTTCAAAGCACACGAGTTGTACGTTGTCCTACACTGTCTAAGTATTCAGTAATTCTTAGTTGTAAAATATAAACCTCTCCAGGGAAAGAGTAAACAAAGTACGAGAAGCAGTTAGAGGCAGAGAGGCATCCTTTAAAAATTGGAAGTTAATCCTACTGAGGAAAATAGAAAGGAACAAACTCTGGTAAGTCAAGTGTAAAAGTATAATTAGGCAAACCAACAAAAGAATCTGAAAATCAACTAGCCAAAGACTCAAAAACCAACTGGGGGAAAAAAATGTACTTACAATATTTTAAGTAGATCAGAAGCAGGAAGTCTGCCAAACAATCAGTCGGGCCACTGGACAACAGAGGTGCTAAAGGAGCAGTGAAGAAAGGCCATTGTGCAGAAGCTAACTGAATTCTTTGCATTGGCCTTCACTGCAGAGGATCTTGTGAGGGGAACTCCTGTACCAGACCCATTCTTTTTAGGTGACAAATCTGAGGAACTGTCCCAGATTGAGACGTCAATAGTGGAAGTTTTGGAACAAATTGATACATGAAGCAGTAATAAAGTTACCAGGACCAGATGGTATTCACCCAAGAATTCTGAAAACTCAAATGTGAAATTGCTATTAAGGTATGTGACTTTTCATTTAAATCAGCTTCTATATCAGATGTCTGGAGGATAGCTGAAGTTTTTTAAAAGGCTTCCGAGGCGATCCTGGAAATTACAGGCCAATAAGCCTAACTTCAATATCAGGTAAATTGGTTGAAACTAAAGCAAAGAACAGAATTATCAGACACAGATGAACACAATTTTGGGTGAAGAGTCAACGTGGTTTTTGTAAAGGGAAATCATGCCTCACCAATCTATTAGAATTCTTTGAGGAGGTCAGTCAAGTGGACAAGGGCAATCCAGTGGATTCAGTGTACTTGGACTAGGAAAAAGCCTTTGACAGGGTCTTTCACCAAAAGGCTCTTAAACAAAATAAGTAGCCATGGGATAAGATGGAAGGTCCTCATGAATCAGTAACTAGTTAAAAAACAGAAAACAAAGGGTAGGTCTAAATGGTCAGTTTTCAGAATGGAGAGAGGTAAATAGTGGTGTCTCCCAGGGATCTGTACTGGCACCAGTGCTGTTTAACATATTCATAAATGATCTGAAAAAGGGGTAAACAGTGAGGTGGCAAAATTGGCAGATGATACAAAATTACTTAAGACAGTTAAGTGCAAAGCTGACTGCAAGGAGTTACAAAGGGATGTCACAAAAGGAAGTGAGTCGTGAAAAGATTGGGAAGAGCATAAAAGGAGGAAGTGTGGGAAGAAACAGAGAGAGCAGCCTGTTACTGCATGCATGTGTGGTGAGTATTTGGTTCTGGAAGATTTTCCCCTCTGCTTGCCTGTGTGTTCTGGAGTGGGAGAGGTCTGTGCACCTTCCTAGAGAGAAAGCACTATGGAATCTAGTCATTCACTTTCCCACTGGAAGCAATACAAACTGCTAACGAAGGCCATAATACAAATAATAATAAAAGATGAATCCAAAGGGGGATACTACAAAAGGAACAAATAGCAGTTGGGCCCCCAGACTCCTGTTAAAAGTCAATGGAAATTTGGTGCCTAGATGCCACTTGGGCCTTTGAAGATCTCTCGCCAGTGGTGATTATGAGCTGAAATAGCCTTATCACGGCTCTAGAAATGTAGTAGCAAAGGTGTTTCGTTCCCACCAATTTGTGAAAATGAATTTCCCTTTTTTCAATCCTCTGTTGGATTACAATATCAAGCCCACTAGTAGCACATGCCAAAGCGGCTGATTTCTCCAAGTCTCCTTTGTTGCTTTTTATTTATGGTTGAGGCACTGGCAGTGGCAATTGTGTGCTAAATGAACTGTCTGGATTTCTTCATTGCTTTTCTGGTGGTACAGATGAAAATGGATTTGGCAAGGGCTTTTCCTTTGTGTACTGTATGTATCACTCCATGTATCCTGTCTTTAGCCTGATGATTCATGCTTGATGACAGTGCTCTGCTGCTAAATGAGGCTATTACCGTCTGCTTTGAAATACAGAACCTCAAATGAATTCATAAGCATTTTGGAAACACATTCAGCTAGGACTTGGTGAATTTATAAAATCAATCTGTGTTCAGAGAATGTCTTTTCCCCTCAGCCCCCCAGGATACCTCCCAGCTTCCAAGTTAATCACAAGCCTTCCGAAACCTACTTACACACTGCAACAGCTCAGCCACAATGCATGAAAGATAGGTCCCACAGCAAAAATTGTACAGCGTGGCACATAAAGCTGCATGATCGGTTATGTCATAAGGCTAGCTGAGCCTGTGAAAGAACAGAATGCTGCAGTGCAGAGGGGCAGATTCATTCTGGATGAGAGAAGTAGAAAAAAAAAATCTTAACAGGATTTAATGCAAAAATACAGATCTACCAGGTCAGCAGATTCACTCCTTGTCTAGATCTACTTAATTCACTCTATTGTGGATTGAAATGGGGTCTATACACAGTGCAGCCAGTGGTTGCTGATGCCCTGTCACGTGATAGGAGTATTAACCTCTGGAACTTGGATTCAGATCATGGGGCCAAGAAGTAAAGCAATTTCTTGCCAGAACTCTTCCGTGTCGAGCCTTATAATAATACAGGTGGTCAAATGATAGCGCCACGGGTCCTATCTGTGTCTCAGAGTAGCCTTTGTTATTGTAAAACAATTGTCTCCTTATTATAAATAAAAGAAACTTCAAGTGTAATTCAATACATTGCATTCTAAACCTGAAAATGCCAAAATATGCAACTTTTAGGAAGGGCTGTGGTCAGATATGCATCCAAACCAAATCCCTAGAGTAGTTTTTAATCTGAATCCAGATATGGGTTCAAACATTGCACATTGTTGCATACACATGTAGCAGTGAAACTGTTATGTTCTCAAGTATCAGAGGGGTAGCCATGTTAGTCTGGATCTGTAAAAGCAGCAAAGAGTCCGGTGGCACCTTATAGACTAACAGACGTTTTGGAGCATGAGCTTTCGTGGGTGAATACCCACTTTGTTGGATGCATGTAGTGGAAATTTCCAGGGGCAGGTATATATATGCAAACAAGAAGCAGGCTAGAGATAATGAGGTTAGTTCAATCAGGGAGGATGAGGCCCTCTTCTAGCAGCTGAGGTGTGAAAACCAAGGGAGGAGAAACTGGTTTTGTAATTGGCAAGTCTGTGTTTAATTCTGAGCTGATGGTGTCAAATTTGGAATATTTGATATTAGGAATGGCAATATACAAAAACCTGTAGGAGAATACTTCAACTTCCCTATCCACACAATAGCGGATCTTAAGGCGGCCATCCTGCAGCAAAAAAACTTCAGAACCAGACTTCAAAGAGAAACTTCTGAGCTTCAGTTCATCTCATCCTCCCTGATTGAACTAACCTCATTATCTCTAGCTTGCTTGCATATATATACCTGCCCCTGGAAATTTCCACTACATGCATCCGACAAAGTGGGTATTCACCCACGAAAGCTCATGCTCCAAAACGTCTGTTAGTCTATAAAGGTGCCACAGGACTCTTCGCTGCTGTTATGATCTCGTTCTCTTGGGGCCAGATACTCAGTTGATGTAAATCAACATAGCGCTATTAAAGTCCATATAGTCATGCTGATTTATGGCCATCAAGGATCTGTCCCAAGGAATCTGCTGTTTGCAGGACAACCTGCAGTTCATAAGGCAGAGCTGACACAGCACATTTCAGAGGAATTACATGTTGCTGTCTCAGGGAGTCTTCACCTTTGTCTCTGCTCTGTTGTCTCCCCATAATGGAAACATGCTGGACAAACCTCAGTGAAGCGAGTTCAACTTTATTGAACTAAGTTTAGAATCTTTGACGTTCGTTGTATAAAAACTGCAAATGTTTACAATGTCACAATAGTACATATATTGCAGTTCTTTAGCAGGAAGACAAGGTTAATGCACTCTGTGGAAGGCATTAGGAACCTCAAAGGGCTCTTTTGGAACAATAGAAGTGAAATGGATTTCCTAGTAAGTACCTTAAGAAAAGGAGAATGGAAATTCTCCAAAGCCAACTTTTTAAAAGATGCACCAATTATATACTAATTACCTACTACTGGAAACTCCAAATCAAAGACCCCCAAATTGTACAAAAGGTGGAGTAAACTTGTCATGAGTGTACTTGTTCTGAGCTGAAGTGGTGATGAATTTGCATCCACAAGGAATCCTATGGGGAGGGGATTTCAAGGTCTGCTCCTGCCAGAATCGGTTTTATTGTTTGTGATATGATTTTTCTGTAGTGCTTTTTACATTAGAATACAGTAAGCTTGCTTAGAAAGCCCTGCGTGGTACTTCTGTCTGTTGACAATCACTCTCTTATCAGTCTCCAAAGGGAAAGCAACCAAGTGTCCTTAGGCAACCTGCCTGTGCTAGGAATTACCCAGTGCACTGCCTGGGAATGCCCTGGTCAGAAGGGAGAGGAATGTCGGTTGCCACCCAGGAGAGGCAACGGCTGGGGAGCTGGAAACCCGAGAGTGAGTGCCCTCGCTGAAGCACTGAAGGAAACAGTTCTCCATAATTCAAACTGAAGGTAGCCAGCTACTCTTTGTGTTTGCTAAACCGGAACACCTGGACTGCAGATGAGCTGCATCAGAACCCCAGATCCAAATGACCCTGAATCTTGAGGGTGTTTGAAATCCAGAACAAGATCCAAATCTGTAGTACCAGCCCTTTTCCAGTAGTGATAATTGAAGCACAAAACCTCAAGTTCTCACTGAGCTGAGCCTTGTATTGACACTGCTAAGTTTTGCTGGAGTAAGCTTTAATATTTCACCAGAAATACAGAACCTGGTTCTCTAATGTCTTTCACCTTACTCCTAACACACCAACATTTTAATTCACTCTCAGCTCAGGATGTTGGCTGGGACATCAGCTGGTTGGGACCCCTTTCTAAAAGGCTGAGACCATCCTGGCCAAACTGGGACTGTTGGCACCTCTGTAAATCTTTAAGGGGTGTGAGCTGAGACATGTTTTAAGATTGTTCTTGCTTTGTCTCCCCCGCCAGCGTTGCACAGCATTATAATTAACTATACTCAGACATTCCAAAATCAATCAGCATTTGCAGCCAGCACTGTGTTGCTTGCTTTATCCCCCGTCTATCAGTAACCATCCCTTGGAAAGCAGCTGGAGACAGCTATCAGTGGGCTCAAATGCATGTAGTCTGTGCAGTAACAAGCAATTGTCTAAGGAAATTGCAATGCCATTCACATGGCTTATTCTCTTTCCTCCCCTCCCTCGGACATGTGTGAGTCATGCAGTATGCTGCTCCTGGCAGCAACCTTCCTGTTTACACAGGCCACAGAAAAGTTGTTCATTCTCTTCTCCATTTTCAACCAAGATGATATGACAAAATTTGTCACCTCAGTGACATCTGATTGTTTATGCCACAGTACCCATCATTATCTCCCGATTGGTCCTCAGGTTCCTGTTTTGCATGTGTGCTGATCATTTAGTAAATGTCAGATTGTTTCCAGCATTGGACATGCTGTCGCCAATACTTTCGGGGGGCAGGGGGTTGCTCTTATGCCGATTTATAGCGAGCATTTAAGAAGTGCAGATGAAATATGAGCAAGTAGCTAGATTTAACATGGAATATTGCTCTCCACAAATTGAAAGACAAGCCACATGCCAAGATTTATCATCAGATTTAAATGGTGGCAAAAACTAACTAGGGTGATCATCGTTCCAGTGTTGGTTAGCCTGTTTTTAAGCTTATGGTTTAGCTCCGCTGTTTTCCTCATCTGATTAAAAAAAAGAAGTCCAGGCTGAGACCTCAAATTTAAACAACCCTTTCAATGTATTTTATTGGCAGATGAGAGGTGGGCTGGGAGGGACAGTCTCAGATATGAACCTATTGCTATGGCTTTGGTTCTGGATCAGATGCAGAACAAGAAAGGACCTATTTTCCCAGTTCTTGTTAGCACATGGCTGGCTTCTTGTGAAAACAGCCATTACTGGGAGATTTCCACTCTTTGAAGTGATGAAAATCTCACAAGGTCAGGCAAGTTTGTGAGATTTCTACTGTTTGGGGCAGACAGCCTACAGGAGTGGATCACAATATTTTGGCACTCCAGAATCCAAGGTCATACTTAAGCCCTGATTTTGCCTGAATCCATGTCCCAGCCTGTCACTGAAACCCAATGTTATGTGGCCCATCTCTGAGTGTGATGAGGTTTAATAAAATGCATTGATGATTTTGCTTACTTCCACTTAAGATGCAATGGGCCCATCCTGCAAACACCTGTTGAATTCCCATTTCTCCCATGGAGTACCTCTCATGATTTGGACTGGTATTAATACCTTCCAATTCCATAGCCCCTTCTATCCTAGGATGGGAAAATGCTTTTCAAACATTAGGGCAAGGATTACTCTCTCCATTACCAGTTAGGAAATGGAAGCATAAAAAAATGTAAGCAACTTGCCCAGAAATCTACCCAAGAACAGAATCCCTCTCAACTTTTGCCCTGCTATGCTTCCTCTGGTAGCACAAGAAAGGACATTAACTTCTGTACTGGATGTATCCAGGTGGAAATGGGGCCCCATGCAAGAAAAGTGCAGACGATGTTGTCAGGTTTCCCAGAACGGCATCATCTTTGTTTTCACTTTCCCACAATACAGCAGATCCGGACAATTCACACAACCGCTTGAGTCACTTCCAGGACCGATTTCTCTTCAAGTCCTGGTGGTTTTGTGTTAATCACAAACAGCACTCTGTCAGCAGACAGTAAAGAATCAAATTTCAAGATGGTAAGCAAGCATTACTTCTTTCCTTGGGTTTATTATCTCAGTGGTGTTCTGTAATATTGCTGAGGATACCGCAATAGCACTGTTAGGAGTACGGACCATTAAGGGGAGATAATTCCACACAGAACAGAGCAGCCAGAAGTCCCAGTTGCGCCTCTGTCTTGTATAAGATGATTTATGTTACTGCAATCTGCTTATTAACCACACTGCTACGGCAGAATGGTCCTGAAATAAACATGCAGCATGAATCAGAGATTTTTAGCACTTAAAACAATCATAAATGACATACGGCTTACACTCAATTTCTTATGGAAGCAGTTAAAAACAATTCCATTCAGAACTGGTGTTTTTACACCCTGGGGAAATTTTCAGCTGGCATCTGAAATACGCAAGATTCTCATGGTCCCAAACTGGGTAGTTAGTTGCATAGTTAACCAATGATTTGCATTCCCAGGTCAAATCCATCAGTCCTTATACATCGAAAATTCTCACTGATTTCAAGGTAGGTAACAAATGCAGGTCTGGGCCCTCTGCATATATCACTTTCAAATATATTTCCAGTATTATGTAATCCAGAGTTTCTGACTTTTTAAAAGCTACTATTCATACTGCTAAGACACAGTACACTATTCCTAATTCATTATTTAATAGAACAGTTGGCTTAACATGCACAGACTTGTCCAGTGATCTTGCAAATTCCTTCTGAAACAAAAGGTTGTTAAACCAGACGAAAAAGGGCTAGTTCTGTGGCTCTCCTCTGGTTAAAAGGCAGGGCCTTCCGCATGCCTGGAGCCAGAAAGGCAAAGAGTCACCATGCCTCCTGCAATCCCACAACTCCAACAACAGTCTCCTCAGACCTAAGAGGGTAGGAGCCAGAAATTCAGTAAAATACACAGAATCAGGTCCACTGTGGGACTTCAAACCATACTCTCAGACTCAGTCTGTGTCCCTACAAAGATACACTGGGAAGCCGGCCGTCTGCACCAAGCTCTGAACTGCTTCTTTCTGGACTACCTATGGGAGACGGATCCACCAGCTTTTTGGTACTCAGGGTACCAACAGCCAAAGGTTCCAGCCACACTATGGAAAGTTACTCTTCTATGGTGCTTAGTTACAACCAACGTAGCAGCCACACTTAAAACTTGGCTTTGTCGTTCCCAGTCTCTCAGGGTATTTAAGAAGGTACTTTAAGCTCATAAGCAGTTCTATTGACTTCAGTGTTAGTAGCTCTACCCATATGCTTAAACTTAGATACTTTGCTAAATTTTGGTCTTAGTGAAGACAGGATTGAACAGAGCCTTTCACAGTGTAGATGGGAAATAACTGATGTCATGAAGGCAAATGTCATAGTAATCAGATCAGCATGGGACAGACACAGCTTCGGCATGGCGTCATTCAGAGGGTAAACCCAGTTCTCATATGAAAGCCTTTCAAAGTGATATTAGAGACTTGTTTTAATGGGATGTGATCTTGAAAACATGATTGTGCAGAAAAGCAAACAATGTGTACTGTGTCACTACTGGAGCTTTCAGTACGAATATTTTATACCAATGACAGAAGTATAGACACTAGATTACTGGTTAAGACTCCAATCCTGTTTTCAATGGAAAGTCTCCCATTGCCTTCAAATAAAGGTATTGTACTGAGTTCACAGCCCTCAGATCCTTGCACAACCAAAGCCACTGTTGGAATTACTCCAAGGACTGGGGTCAACACTAAGTTACTAGCACCACTGCCTGCAGCCTCTCCCTTTCCCTGCACGTCTCTACCAGCTGCTAACCAGCCACAATTTTGCTTCTTTTGGGAGATGTGTCTGGGCGCTACAATGATCATACATTGAACCATGGATAGATTTCAGGTTTTCAAACTCCTCAGGTAGGCCAGGTTCCTGCTACCTCAGAAGCCATCTCCCACTCAGCAGCCTCAACAGCTATTTTCATCAGGAAGAGAGAAATTGTCCCACACACAAGGGTGAGACTTATGAGCAGGGGGAAGGCAGAGTTTTCTTGGAGACTAGCCCACAGCGTTGGAATAGACTTCTACCAATGAGCCAGCACAAACCTCACAAGTTCAGGACAAAATACAAAGCCCATCTCTTAACCACAGACTTCACACAGTGTGTTAAGAGCTTTACTTTCCTGCATGCCCTCTCCAGCACCAGAGGAAGAGCACAGGGCCAGAGATAAATCAGCTTTGATTAAGCCACTCAGTTACACAAGGGTTAGAGAAAAATTCAAGGTGAGGTGCCCAGACACTGCAGCAGGAACCAGGCCCCCGTCTCAGTAAAAGATTTATCAGTATCTGGATACTAATAACCATTGGCTCCTCACTTCCTAGGGTGTTGTGTTTAATTTAGGTTCTTAAAAGAGAAAAGCAAAAACGTTAGGTCAACAGCCAGTTTCAGCTACTGATGGATCACTGGTCCAGCTACTACTTTAACCCTCCTTAACAGCACAGTACAGGGAAAGAAACCAACCATCCTAAAGTCATAGAAGACTCACCCCATCCTGTTGTCTGGGTTAAAGCCTTGGAGTGGGCTCCCTTACCAGCCTCAGGTCTCCTATGGCCACAGCCAGCCCCTGTCAGCAGATTATATAGTACTGCAGAGGAAGGCTAACAAGAACCACCTACCAAATCAAGCTAATTGTGTCTAACCCCTGCTAGTGCTGGAAAAATCCCTGAAGTAAAAGCAGGGGTAGCAGGGATTCTTACCCAGGGCCAATCTGGGGGCTGATGCTGTCAACCAACACATCCCCTCACAATCGGTATAAATTACTAAACAGATTGGGCTAGATAGCCCAAGGTTGGATATACCTGTCCTCATTTGGAGCCTGGTGATGGTATAATCTTTCCAACACTGTTCTGTAGAGCCCCAGGCCAGGGCTGTGATCCTGAATTCCCCCCCTTGGCTTTGACAGGAGCAGGATTTCAATTAAGGTTGCTTATCTTTGTAATTCAATGCTGGAGCTGCATGCGTAGCACCTGCATGTGAGGTCGGTTGGGTTGTTTATTATCTTTGCACTATAAAGTTGCCAGATGAACTTTTGAGTGTGGGCTTTGTTTTGATGACTGCAAATATGAAAAGGAACTTTTCCTAGTGTTCAGGCCAACTCAGTTCTTGTGACACAAGCACCAAATTATTTAAAGAAATCAGATGACGGCTACTCAGTAACCCTATTAGACGCTCCTTTGTGTGTGATACCTTATTCACTTAAAGGGAAGAACAACTCTCATACATGTGCATCAGCACATTCACAAGCGGGGGTGAGCTTCACAATGCGCTGACCAATCGGTCTTGCAATTCTCGGTGCCCCAAGATACAAACAGCCCTCTCTGAGCACAACAACAGCCTCTTTAAGAGCCACCAAGTTGGTGGTTAATCTGGCATGCGGCCGTCCTTGTCACATGCGAGTGGGGAGAAAGCTGCAGCTTTTTATTGGAACTCAACAAACCGAGAGACAAAGGAGAATGTTTGTAAGGCAGGGAAAGGAAAAGCCAGGCCAGGGATTAGCACATTATTATTGACATATTAAAACAGCAAACAGTCTCTTCTTAGCATCCCAGCGTAACTCGCTGCAGTGAGTTACTTGTCATGCTGGGGTTCCTGCACACAGAACGTGCCTTCAGGCTGAGAATGAAGTAGGCTGGAGCACAGGACTGGGAGTCAGAAGATCTGGGTTGTTCTTATTTGTATTACATAGCAGTGCCTAGAGGCGCCAGCTGAGAGCCAGCCCCCATTGTATTAGACATTGTCCAAATGCACAGTAGGAGACAGCCCCACCCCAAAGAGCTTACAATCAAAGCAGACTAAAGGTGGGAGAAAGGAAGTATTATCCCCATTTTATGGATGGGAATAGAGATGCTAAGGCCCAGATATACAAAGATATTTAGGCTTCTAACATCCATTGAAATCAGTGGAAGTTAAGAACCTAAATACATTTGTAGACTTGGGCCTTAGTGTCTCTGTTCCCACCTGTAAAATGCGGATAATACTTCCTAAGTGACTTGCCAAAGTCACACAGGAAGCCTATAGCAGAGCCAGGAATCAAACTCACATCCCCTGAGTCCCAGCCCAGTGCCTGAATCCCAAAACTATCCTTCTAGTCCCAGATTTGCTCAAGATGACCCATGTGAACTGGGACTGTCACTTGACTTCTCTCTGCCTCAGTTTCTTCATGTGTAGAATGGAGCTAATCCCCAACCTCAAGATGACATGACAACTGATAGTTGTCAAGTGTGTGGAGAGCTTTGCTATATATAACTTACTGTTAAATAACATCTGATGGGATGTAGTTCATGAATAGATCTAATGCAATTACAGGTTTCATTTCTTTCAGGAAATTTGGCTTGGTCGCTGCTCAGGGTCAGACTCCTAATCTCACTACATTTGCCCAGCTTCATTTTGTTTTATTTTTCTCAACATGGTCTTACATATTAAAATCTAAACATTCTCTTCGTTTACGTCTGCTGCATCCAGTCCTTTTCAGAGACCAACCAGAACTGCGGGGCAGGGCACCATTGTTCCACAGGAGACTGAAGAGTGACAGCAGACAAGGCCTCCTTTGGTTCCTGGAGTCAGGCGTTGTCATGGAAGTAGCATCATTCACATTAGCTGCGTTGGCAAGGTTGCTTAAGAGTTCCATGGGGACTCTCCAGCCCCCAGGAAAGGATATAGGTACTTGGGAAGGGACTGACTGCTCTTCTCCAGGAGAAAACAATATTGTGCTGGCAGCTGGACAAGTTATGAAATGGTTTCCCTGTGATGATGGGGCCCAGGGAAAGCCCAGCCACTTGGCCAGACTGACTCAGGCTAATTTATTCTAGTTAGTGCCTCTGCTGGTAGCAGCCCCCTTAGCCTTTGCCCGAGGGCAAAGGATGAAATAGAGCTAGAGGGACAATCATACTGCTCATGGGAGAATTCTCTGCAACAAGGAACAGAACTTTCCCCCACTAAGGAAACAGCAGCCATGACTGCAGCATCAAGGCTGCACAGATTCTGTTACTGCAGCCACCCCCCACGCTGGCTCTTCCAGCCCCACAAAACCCAGCTTTGCAGCACACTGGAGCTGCAAATTCCTTTTTGCTTGGGCTCTCCACATCCCACTTCGCCCCCAGCTAGAGTGACCAGATGTCCCGATTTTATAGGGACAGTCTCGATTTTGGGGTCTTTTTCTTATGTAGGCTCCTATTACCCCCCACCCCCTCTCCTGATTTTTCACACTTGCTGTCTGGTCACCCTACCCCCAGCGCACACTGAAAAACAGCTGTCAGTCAAGACCTAGACGTGAGGAGGGAGGGTTTGCCTCTCAGTCTACCCATGCTGGCATGAGAAGCAGCAAACAGTCAGGCATAGCTAAGGTAGGAAAGGGCTCACTATTTAATCTTTCCACTATCTACAGCGCCATTCTTTAGAGAGCCTTGCAGCATCAACCATCGGTTTGTTGCGTGCTGATCTTACCCAGCAGAGCAAGACATTTCATCCAAATGGAGCTGAAAATGCAAAGGGTGAAGGTCACACTAGAGCTTCACCCCACCATTCACCCAGTGGTATTAGAAAGACAGGCAGTGACAAAGGGCAGAAGCAAGGTGCAAGTACTCAAGGTAAGGTCGTGCTCCTGTACCAGATCTGGACGGGCTGCAGAGCTTGGTTATGCACGCCAGGTATGTTCATCATAAGATCTTTGAAACATGCAGCCAGCTATAGCTCAATAACTCAAGAAGGTATTTTACACACAGTGCCACCTAGTGGCTGAACGGCACAATACAGTTTAGCATTCCATTGCTACCATAAGGAGGTGAAGGATGATTAAGGCTGCAACTTTGTCGGGGACGCTGAGACTTTCTGGGGCCTCCGGGACATCTCCAGTGGCTGGTGCGGCTGACCCCAGGACCCCCTGAGCAACTCAGGCATTCCCTGGCCAGCCGCACCGGCCGCTGCTGGAGCAGTCTCAGGCTATCACACCCCTGCTCCCCAGCAGCAGCAGGAGTTTGGATGTGGGAGAGGGCTCAGGCCTGGGGGCTGAAGCGTGAGAGGAGGTGAGGACTCTGGCTGGCACTTACCTCGGGGGGAAGGGAGGGCTCCACGGAAGCAGTGACATTCCCTTTCCTCAGCTCCCAGGTTTCCTGGCTAATGAGAGCTGCGGAGCTGGTGCTTGGGGCGGAGGCAGCGTGCAGAGCTTCCTGGCTGTGCCTCCACCTAGGAGCAGAAGGAAGGGGATGTCGCCACTTCTGGGGAGGCGCGGAGCCAGGTAGGGAACCTGCCAGCCCTGCCACCCTCCCCCCAAGGACAAGTGGGGGTCCCAGCCCATGCGCTGCTGTCCCACCCCCCTCAGCACCAGCAGGGGTCTCAGACCACCCCCCTCAGCACCAGCAGCACCTCTGGGCCACCCCTCCCCCAAGATTTATTCAAGGGTATATAGTATAAGTCATGGACAGGTCACAGGCCGTGAATTGTTTACTGCCTGTGATCTGTCCATGAGTTTTAATAAAAATACCTGTGACTAAAACATAGCCTTAAGGATGATGCATAGTCAGAAGCCCTGGGTACAGTTTATGAAACCTGGGGAAATCAGTGCTCTGTAAAACGGTTGTGCTTTGGATTTCTCCCAAGAAGTGTGTGATATGATGGATGCTCTTTGTTAAAATGCTGACAGGAGAGTGTTATGGGAACTGGGTGGGGGTTGAGAAAATATGCAGAAAGCCCAAAACACAGTGGAATTAAACTATCTGACTCAGAAGGAGGCAAAAAGCAACGTTTTTCCACTTCCACCCAATTATAGTCTGGAAATTCTCTTTAGATGATCTCAGGAATTCTTAATGATACTAGCATGAGCCTCCAGTGACACTCTAACGTTAGCGAGTACACCAAGAGCCAAACCTCTATTCATATCCCCCCTCTTCATGTAGCTCTCCCTTTGCTATCATTGCTTATTTAACTCTGTAACATAATGTCATGTGTACAGAAGACTGCATTGTGTTTCCCCGACGGCTCTCAATGGGGGCCACCCATGGACTGTGGCCCCCAGACTTATTTCCACTATAGGGCCTTAGCTTCTATCCATGACTCAGGCAAAACTATTAAGGTCAATGACTATCTCACCTGGCTAATGACTCCAAGGCCAGGCTCTTAATTAATCCCACATGTAAAGGAATCAAAAGCACCCAAGCTTTAGGTTCAGCATCACTTTATTGGAAGGTAATTTTATTATATTTAATGTGATAGTCCATATAAGCACATAGCACATCAACTCAGCGTTATTTCCCCAAGCCAGCATCTAGACAGAAAGGTAGGAACTGCATCATGAAGCAAGTTAGGGCCTGGCTAGACGTACAGCACATTTGACACAAAGAGCAATTTCACACCTTTCTGCTTTTGGAAGAGAAGAGAAACTCTGGGGAAAGAGTTAAAGTGTTTTTGGGAAATGCTGGAATTTAGCACGTTAGCACAAGAGAAACAGCCCTCTCTGTACATAAGTTACATCAAGCCTCTTAAGTAAAGCATATTCAGTGACACAGCAGCTGATGATGTAGTCTTTGGATTTCATCTGATAAAAATACTTTTCTACCTTCTCTTCACTTCTGGATTTCTCTCTCCTTCTCCCATTATTTCATATTTCACTCTTTACAGTGTACCCAGGTGGCAACAAACAAACCTGTCTCTCTAACTAGCTAACATGGCCTCAGTCTTGCATAACAACAGGCTTCAGTTGTATTTTCTATTTTCTTTAAGGAGCCAGATGCACCACGTAGGAGCGGGTTTTCTCCTCCTACTACTGATCAAGTTGACAGAGACGCTCCAAGTACAACCCTGAGTCTGATCCTGCTTATGTCCCCCACACTGCCTGTGGCATGATCAGATCTGAGCAAAGAATGAGCCTCACTGGCACTGCTTTTGGACCAGACCTGGTCATAGGCTACTACTGGGGGAATTTTGCGCCACTGCGCAATGCAGAATTTTGCAGAAATTAACATTGTATGTGCAGAATTTCCTTTCCTCCTACAGAAATGGGCTGCAGTGTTGCTAGCTGCCCCTAGGGGCTGCTGGATCCAGCAGAGCCCAGCTCGCACATAGAAGACACTGTTCAGGGTGCGGAGAGCTAGACGGTTCCTGGAAGCTGCAGTTCCCAGCATGCCCCAAGGGAAGGAGAGAGAGGCATACAGGAAACTCTGTGCAAGCCTGGGACCAAGCATCAGGCTGTTTTTCCCTCTGGATCCCTGGGCTCTGGGCTGGGAGGGCCATGGCTGGGCTCTGGGATGCGTGTGGGTATTTGGGCTAGGGAGTTCCCCATGACTGGGCTCTGGAGAGGAGAGGGTTCAGGTGTATTGGCTGGGGGGAGCATGGCTGGGCTCTGGGGGGGGTTGTGGGTGTCTCCCCCTCACACCCACCTGAGTTCAAGGTAGGGGGGAAAGGTGGCAGAGAAACAGGAACTGGGTTGTCATAGGGGTTTCTTTAACTCTCTATTCCTGGGGGGAATTTTCGTGTGTGTCTGGATTGTTACAGACATACTTGCTGACAGGTATTTTGAAATAAATTACTAAAATAATTGAAACTGGTGTGATTATATAGCGTTACTTTGACAAATAAAATTTACAGAATTTTAAAATATTGTGTGCAGAACTTTTTATCTTTTGGCACAGCATGCCCCCATGAGTAACTGTCCTGTAACTAGTGCCAGGAAGGAAGGAGGAACTCAACACCTTCAAGGGTAAAGTGTAGATGGGGTATATTTTGGAAGGAAAGGAAATGTGAGAAAAGGGACAGAGAAGAAGTCTGCAGCTAGGAGTCTTTTACTCTTCACCCAGTAATTATAAGTCTGTGTAAACATGGATTATAGCAGTGTATTTCCATTCGTATATTCTATCCTCTGTCTGAGTAAACAAGGGTGCTCACTGCTCCTAACTGACTGAAAGGCCTTATGCATACACTTATACTAAACATCATATAAAACACCAGCTATGTGCAGATGTGTGCCATATAAATGTGTAATAACAGTGTGGGAGGTAGGAGAAGGGGGTCCAGAACTCTAACTGGTCCTAGCCTTGGCAATTCTCCTGGAAGTTCTGGCTTCACACCTTCACACTTTTCAGCTCACCCCAGTACCTCAGTCCTGGCGCAGCTAATGGCCCAACTCTCACCCCAGGACTTCGCCATCTTTTTTAATAGGGAGCATATTTAACACGTATGTAGTGTTAGTGTATCAGCTGCTTTCCTCTTCAGCAGAGATGAGCACAGACCACAGCACTAGCCCCAATCACGGCCACCTGCACCTAAGTTAGGTGAAGTTCAGAATGCCGCCAGGTTTGGCTCTGTCACTCTCATGGGCTGACCTAGAACAAGGACTGCACCCACAGAGACTTGGGCCATTTAGATTCAGCTCCAACTCTAGATTTAAATTTTGCAGCATGGGTTTCCTATTTAAAGGGCTTGGTCAGGACCGGCTCTAGGATTTTTGCAACCCCCAGCAAAAAAATTTTTGGCCACCCCCCCCTTTTTTTTCCATGCCCCCCAGCCCCTCACCGACTCCACCCCTTCTGAAACCCTTCCCCAAATCCCCAGCCCCACCTCCTCCCCCGGATGTGCAGCATTTCCCTCCCCCTTGCTTCCTGGGGGCCCCCACAACCTCCCACCCTAGTTCACCTCTGCTCCACCTGCTCCCCCCAGTGTGCCACTGCTCCTCTTCTCCCCACTCCCTCTCAGGCAAGGGATGGCGGAGAAGTGGAGCAGCAGCGCATTCAGGGGAGCAGAGGTGAGCTAGGTTGGGGGGGACGCAGGAAGTAAGGAGGGGTAGAGGAACCATTCCCCACTCCAGCTCACCTCCACTCCACCACCGCTGCCTCCCCCAGTGCCCACCGCTCGGCTTCTCCTCCCTCCCAGACTTGCTGCACAAAACAGCTGTTTTGGGCACAGCAAGCCTGAGAGGGAGTGGGGAGAAGAGACGTAGCAGCCGGGCGCTCAAGGGAGCCTGTGGAGGTGAGCTGGTGCTGCAAGGAGGGGCGGCGGGGGCACTTTTTCCCCATGCCCCAGAGTCGGCACTTATGATGACCGGCACCAGAATACCACTCCTAGAAGTGTGCCACTCCAAGCACCTGCTTGTTTTGCTGGTGCCTGGAGCTGGCCCTGGGCTTGATATTACCTGAAAACATCTTTCTTGATCACTAGTTCCTAACACACCTTCCCTTCCCTTGGCTGTCTCTGTGCCCACTAATGCTTCTGTGATCTGGGCGGGAGGTTAGAGAGGTAGCACTGGGAGAACAAAAGGCAGGGAGTTCCCAGCAATACGGGAGGATAACCTGGCTGGGAACGGCTCCCACTCCGACTTGTTGAGCAAAACTTCTTTTCTCTGACCCCAGACCCTCCCATCCTTCAGTGCAACACATGCTACAGAATTTAGGAAAGGAAAGGAACGGTTAATACCCTTCAGGATTCACTGAAGCCTCTGGCCCCAACTATCCAGCCAGTTTGGACTATTTGAAATTGCTGGCAAGTGCAGACAGCTTCAGATTCACTGATGCTGAAACTTAATATCCCTCCTGCCCCAGGGGCTGATTTAATGATAAAAAGTACATCCAGCTTCTCTACTGCCAAATCACACCCCAGCTGACAAACGTTGATCATTGTAGTTTCCCTGGTGTCAAGGCCCAGCTGTATTTTCTACAGAGTCAGGAGCTGCCTGGTTGTGTGCTGCCCTGCTGTGAAGGTGGTAGGAAAAAGACCTTTGGTCAGCCCATCTGACAGGGCCTTGTTACACTGGACCACATCACCGCTCACTCCCAGGAGGCGGGGTAGGGACACCAGCTTTCCTGCTTTCCCCTCTCCCAAGACCTCAACCCCATACTCAATTATCTTCATGGCTGGTGTATAATCCTCCCTGTAGGGCTGCACTGCCGTGGAGGAAGTTGCACCCTCGGGCCTTACAGATGGTGGTTGTGAGGCAGAAACAGGAGAATTCTCAGCACACCACCAGCAATCCAGCAGGGGAAAGTCTACATAGAAAAATTGTCTTAAGAACAACATTAGAGGGTCTAAGAGAGAGACAAGCGAGGAAAGTTAATATGAGCATGGGATTACTCCCACCTATTGTCTAGTACAGATAACCTGTTTCTTTACTGTAAGATTTCAAACCAGTAGTAAGACCCAGAAACAGCAGAGCAAGTTTAATCTACAACTGTGTCTTAAGTCAGACTAGCACTGCTATTTTAACCGTTTTCATACACAACGTGGAAGATACCTGTTTATGGGGAAGCCACCTGCATTGGCTAAGTGACAGAAGACTCACTGCCATGAGAAGAATGTTCAGCTGGCTTCACAGCATTTTCACCATCCTGTATTATTCCCAGGTTACCTGAGTGAAGTTTAATTTGCCTTGAGGTGAGTCTCCCAGTACACATTTTTTTTATCTTCTGCACCAGGCCCCATCTTGCCTCTCGTACCCTAGGTTTGCATAGGCCTACTCAGCCAGCTCTTCATCTAGAAGCCATACGAATCCTACTGTAAATCATCTCCTGTAATATCGGTGTTGCTTTCTGTCGCTCCCCTGAGAGCTTTCTCCTGGTGTCATGATGAAGTTAACTAGCACATGCTGGGTGTGCTCTTATAAGCCTATACATCTTTCTTTAAAAAAAAAAACCAACCAAACAAACAAAAAAAACATGGTATGATAAGCCCTAGTCACCGCACATGCTCTTTCCAAACTTTCAGCAAAAGCATCTGTAACTACAGCTAGCTACTGTCAGCACTGCTTGGGCCAGGAGAGAAAGCACAGCACTCCCTCAATGGAGCTGACCGCAAATCAGCAGTTTGTAGATGGCTGACAAGAGGTGCTGAACAACAAGTTATCCCCATTTCCCTTCAATGGGGCACATTGCCCTCCCCTCTAGTGCTGAGAGTCACTAAATGACTCGGGTTGGGGACATTCGGACTAACAGCAATCAGAATCATGCAGCCTGCGCTAATGAACCTCTTTAGAAGACTCAAGGAGGAGGCTGGCCTCAGGCTAACATATGGATCTGGAAGTCAGAAGACCTAGGTTCTTTTCCAACCTCTGCAGCAGACCTCCTGGGTGACCTTGAGCGAGTCTCTTCTGATTGTCAGTTTCCATTAACTGTGATGGGACATGTGCCTGCTCAGCACATCTGGAAAAAAGCAGGGAAGTGACATCTGTGCTGGTTTCCTTATGCGTAACATGGGACTACACACATTCATCTCCCCCAGAGGTAGTGAGGTAATTCACCATTTGTAGATACTAAGGGTGACCATATTTCCCTATGCTGGATACAGGACACCTGGTAAAGTTACTGAAGTTCAATGGCAATCAATCAGAACTATGCCGTACAAACATTCAAATTAACATCAAGTTGACTGAGCCCCTGTTAAAAGAAATACCGTGTAGCTAGATTCTTTATTATTTACCTTCTTATCTGTAAAGTTCACAGGGGGAGGGGTTACACACACTCCCGTGAGCCTCTCTCACAGGGGGAGTGACCGACCGAGCCAACACTCCCTGCCCAGCACTCTATGCCTGGCTGGGCCCCTAGCACAGAGCCACCTCTCCTAGTACCTCATCTTCCCAAGGGAACACATGGGGGGCCCACAGGGTCAAATGCCCCCCACTCCAGATTTCTGACAGGGTTCACACCACGATGTGGCCATAGCCTTTCTGCTAGGCGTGGCTCCAGGCCCCAGCACACCAAGCGTGTGCTTGGGGTGGCATGCTACAGGGGGCGCTCTGCCGGTCGCCAGGAAGGCGGCAGGGAGCCGGCCTTTGGTGGCATGCCTGTGGGAGGTCCACTGGAGCTGCGGGACCGGCAGAGCACCCCCCATGGCATGCCACTGTGCTTGGGGCAGTGAAATGTCTAGAGCCACCCCTACTTTCTGCACTGTATGGGAGGGAAAGCTGCTTCCAGTCACAGGGGAGGGGGAGTTGAGGGTGGAGGATGAACAAGCGCGTGTCTTTGCAGAGATCATCTCTTTCCCCCTCTGGCTAGAAGCAGCTTGTCCTTTCCTGCCTGCATAGTGTCGAAAGGCAGTTAACACTTCTAGGCTGCTGCTGGCCACTGCCATAACCCAGCAGCCTTCTGTACCCCAGCTACTGTGCAGGCAGGCAGGAGTTGAGTCCTAAGGATGCCTTGTGCAGCAGGGCCCAGGGAACCTGACTGAAGGGGCTTCAGCGAACCCGCCCAGAGAGGTGGCTCAGCTGCAGACAGGGCCAGCTCCAGGTACCAGCACAGCAAGCTGGTGCTTGGGGTAGTCCAGGGAAGGGGGCAGCCCATTGGGCTCTTCAGTGGCAGCTCCCTCAGTCCCTCTTGGAGGGAAGGACCAGCCACTGAATTGCCGCCAACGAATGAAGCGGTTGTGGGAGAGCAGCTGCCGAAGTGCTGCTGCTCGCGGCTTTCCCCGCCCACCCCTTTGAGGGGCAAAAAAGCTGGAGCTGGCCCTGGCTGGAGAGGGTGCCTAGGGGATAGATCAACTCCGTGCTCCCTGGGGAAAGGACCCAGGCTGTGTTGGGAGGGGGAAGACAGGTGAAAAAGTTGCTAAGCCCCTGCCTAGGGGGTTGCTGTGGAGCCCACTGGGTCAGGGCATGAACAGGCTGGAAGTTACCCCCTCCCATCCACTCCAGAGCTTTGCTGAGGGGCAGGGAGGCTTCCCCATGCCAGTGCTGTGTGGGGCTTTGGCACATGCAGGGCTTGGCTCCTCCTGGCCAGCGCCTTGGGCTGGAGGGTTTGGGGCTTTTTGGGGCACTGGCCCAGCCAGAGGCAGTGGGAGAAGGAAGGAGCCTGCAGGCCAGACTGGTGGGAAGCTGAGCACTCTGACCAGGGGGCTGGTTCTCTGCACAGCTCTGAGCTGTACCCTGCCTAGGGGTGATATGGAGGAGCAGCAGGGTTAGACAGTGAAGGGGCAAAGCAGGGAGAGGACAGTGAGGGGGAAGCATATAAGGGCACAGAACTGGCCTCTGCCTGCCTCCTGCCCTCACTCACCAGTCAGTGCAGCTCACAGCATGCAGCCAGAAAATGGGATGGGGGACACGGCCCAGGCAGCTGGTGAGCAGGGATCCCACCAGCAGCAATACTCATCAGTACTGATGAGGGGGAGGGGTGGGACAGAAAACAGAGGAAAATTTGCTGTTTTAAAGAAAAAGGAGGGTTTAAAGATGGGACTGTCCCTTTAAAAACAGGACCTCTAGTCACCCTATAAATACTTTCCATAGAAGAAAGTGCAATGTCATTTAATGGGCAGGTTACAGCTAATGCAGCAGCACTAGGATGACCCTAGGACAGAAGTGGGCAAAATTTTTGGCCCAAGATCTACATCGGATATGGAAATTGTATGGCAGGCCACGAATGCTCACAAAATAGGGGGTTGGGATGCAGGAGGGGATGAGGGCTCCAGCTGGGGGTGCAGGATCTGGGGGGGCTAGAAATGAGGAGTTCAGAGTGCACTACGGGACTCCAAGCTGGGGCAGGGGGTTGGGGTGACAGCTCTGGCTGGGGCGACATGCAGGAGGGTTGGACTGAGGGGCTCCGGCTCTGGGCAGTGCTCACCTCAAGCAACTCCCAGAAGCAGCAGCAGCAGGTCGTTCCCTCTCTGGCTCCCATGCAGAGGCACAGCCAGATGGCTCTGCACACTGCCCCGCCTGCAGCCCTGAAGCTCCCATTGGCCGTGGTTGCTGGCCAATGGGAGCTGTGGGGGTGGTGCTTGGGGCAGAGGCAGCATGCAGAGCCCCCTGACTGCCCATGGGTAGGAGCCAGAAGGGGAACATGCTATTGCTTTGGGACCAGTGCAGAGCATGGCAAGCCCTACCCGCCTCTCCCCAGCAGGAGCTGGAGGGCTGGAGTCGGCCCCTTGGCCATAGTCTGCCGACCCCTGCCCTAGGAGGTATATTCTACACTTCTTGTTGCCAAATCACAGGCAGTATCCAATAATGCTGAATTCAGAATGGGATGTACAACAGGGGTGGGGAGGAAGCAACTGGAACTGCTCAATGCACCTATTTGGGCAGGAGCTCTCATGTTGCACAAAGCAACTTGAACTAGCCTTTTACACTAAAGGAATGCAGGCACCTTGCACCAAAGATACCACTCAGCCAACTCACCCCACAGAGCTGATTAGCCCAACTCCAGTTTTGGATGAGGCTTTCGTAATCACACTCTTTAAGCTTCCTGACAGAGAAGCTCAGACACTGTCCCTGGCAGGCACCTGTAGTATTGCATCCCAGTTCATCAAATGTTTGTGAAAACACACTCCTGGCCGATTAAAGTGGAAAGGCAGCATCTCTGTGCACTACATTAGTACCAAGGCGCATCAGTCACAGATCAAAATGGAACAATACAATGACACATGGTTGCCACCTGAAAGAATAAAACAGTTGAAGTGCAACAGTAGCTGTAACATTATTTTGAGAGGTATCCCAGTCTGGGTACCCCTTCCCCCATGGCTGGCTTGAACTTTCAAACAAAGAGGTGGTCCTCATTTCAGGCATAGGACCTAGGTGATGGACTTCTGCTGGTTAACCATCCTTTCCCTCCTCCCTCGAAAGGAAGGAGGGTTTAGTGCATTTCCAAGTTATTAGGCACAGGAAGAATCATTGAAGCAGGCACTGTGCCCTAATAGCCTACCAAAGTATACAGCAGCTGATTTTTTTGTGGAAAATACTGACCTCTGGTGGTCTGACAGAACTGCACTGAAATTCAGGAAGCATATTTTTCAAGAAAACATTCCAACAGAGTTCAATGAAGATGAAGCAGAGTTGCTGTCATTGGCTAGGTATGAAAGATGGAGAAAGAACGAGGCTCTGCTCAAATCCACTGAAATTATGGGTTTGTTTGTTTTTTTAAAGCAGTACAGCATACAAGAATTAAAGTACAATTTTGGCTTTAAACCCCCTAGGTAATTGGCATTTGACATGACTATAGGCATACTCCTTATTACAGAGCAGAAGTTCATGTTGAGGCACATCACTGTAGCCCAGGTATTTTTAAAAAAAAACAAAACAGAGGCTTCAGCTCTGTGGTATGCAAGTGCCTTACAGCTCTTTGCCAAGAACAGCAAGGTCAGGAGTTAAGCTTCTAAATAAGTGACTTAGTCTAAGAGAAAGCCCTGAGCTCGTCACTACTCCCATTGCTGTCAATGAGGGCTGAGCACTTGGGAAAGTCAGGACACTTGCTTAGAAGCCCTCTTTAAAAGGTCAGAGTGTGTGTGTGGGGGGGGGGTTTGCTTCTGAATAGTGAGGGTGGGGATAGGCTCTTTCCTCCTACAGAGGTCTCTACTCCCTTTGGGGGAGGAATAGATCTCCCCTGTCACTCCTGCTGCACAGCCCAGGCAATGAGACTCTTTCATCCACACAACAAGCTAGAACCTGGCAGCTGCATACTCACATCAGGCCTGGTTCACTGCTGGACATGTTTCATGCAGCAGGGCCTGCAGGGGAGCTGGTTCTCCAGCTCAGTAGCCCAGGTTCTTCTTCCTCCACAATTTAACCTTGATTGGCACTAGTAAGTCAGTGACCAGCACAAGACACTGCCATCCACTGTGGGACTGGGTCAGATAGAGATAGGATATGAGAACAGGAAATTTACAAAGGCTGAGCAGCTCCAGCAGGAAATAGGCCTGAAAAAGGCCATTCTTTCATTGCCTTCAGAGCCTCACAATTAAGTTGCAGTCATTTTATAAAGTGTATTTTATTCTAGTGCAATGACAAGGATAAGACATAACAAAGCTCTTCTCCCCTCCCCACATGCTAAGTAGGATCTCAGCCCCCCTCCAAACCCCCCCATAAAATTTCAAACACCCCATTATTTTCAGACAAGTCATTTCCATGAAGTTCTCATTTAAAATTATGAAGCTGGAATCCTGTACAGCTAGAGTTTAGAGGTAAGACAAGATGGGACATTTGTTATAAAGACACCACCTTTATGTAAAAAAAATTTTTACATTAGCACATGTACACAAGATTAGATCTGATGGCAAAGAAAGCAAGATGGACTGCAGAGTGCCCAGGTAACAAAAGGGAAAGAAAAAAGGAAGGAAGGAGGTGCAGGAAGACCAAGGGCAATACAGTTAGAATTGCCCTGGTATTGCTTTAATTTACTTCTGGTTTTCAGTTGATATTTGCCTAACAAGAGGCATTTAACTTTCTTAAAACTATAATACAGTTAGCAGGAAACCTGAAAAGAAGTCTTCCATCCTTCCCCACTCCTTGCATCTAACACTAATAGTACGCAAGGTGTACATTTTCCATGCAGAGTGAGATACCAGCTTTATTTACAGGCCAGCTGTTTGCAGAAACAACTCCTTCCAGTTACAAAGAATCAGCAATATGAAACCTACAGACAGTACAGGGGTCAAGAATCCAACCAAGAACCAAAATAAATCTTTTGAGCCACAGCACTGTTCACTTCAGCCAACAGAAACAAGTGTAGGAGATCCAGGATTGTTCGAGTTCTGTTGAAAGGAATAGGCCATTTCAGTTCATGAATGGTAAAGAGGCGATCAGTAGAAAAAACTCAAACTTTCAGCACAGGTTTGCTTTACAAACATTCAGATTGCTCACAGGAGATTCTATAAGTCTCATTTGGGTGGGCTCGCACTTGTGATGTCCATTCTGGGGGCTTGGCTCTGAGCTTTGGCCGGAAGGGATCTAGGATCAGGTGGTCACCAAGGTTACTCAGATTAATAGAAGATACAGGCAGCTGAGACTGTGCTGAAGGTGTTTCACTTGCAACCGGCTCCTCAATACAAACCTTCTTCGTGGATCTTTTCCTGAGTATTGTGCACAGACTGCTTGCCACCACCACAAGGATGAAGATGAAGAATACTGTAGTACCGACTAGAATTTCCAGGTAGCTGAACAAACCACCAATACCTAAAAAGAAAGATGGCAGTCTATATATTCAGCCTCACATTATAGTTTATGGGTCTTGTGTTGAGAGGCTAACTGCCAGTGGGGCTTTTAGTCTGAAGGCAAACCACATTCAGAATGACCCTCCATGGCAGTCCCTCTAGCTAAGACTTTCCAAAAGCCACGTGACTTAGGAGCCAGAGTCCTAGTGACTTTCAATAGTTCACGTGCCATTTTCAAAAGTGACTTTGGAGCGATTATTGCAGGCAATGTTCTGGTAGCTCCCAGGATATTAGAGAGGAGGTGGATGAGGCAGAAGTTGGTCTAGTAAAAGATGTTATCTAGCCCACCTTATCTTCCTTTGGAGAAGTTGAAGAAATATATATGGGACTTTGGCTTCTAAGTCAATTAGCTGACTGACTTTTACCCATTAACTATGTTTACTCATTAATTGCATGCACCTTTGAAGCAACTGCTCTATGCTCTGCTTAAACAGCAAAAGTCCAATTGCAGCTTCTTATTGGCGATAGATGGGATGTAGTCTGGAACAAAGGCAGTGGTCTCCTCACTTCAATCCTCTATCTGGCAGAAGAATTTAGACCTATGAATGGTTTCCAGACCCAGCATAATGTTTTACTCTGATTCTCTTAATGAGGTAGAGCCCCACTAGCAATACTTACAATCCATTACAATTTGGGACCCAATCTATCTATTCTAGTTCTCATAGCAGAGAGAGAGAGGGGAGCTCACTTGGTAGCACATGGGCATTCATAGACTCTAGGTCTGGAAGGGACCTCAAGAGGTCGAGTCTAGTCCCCTGACCTCATGGCAGGAACAAATACTATCTAGACCATCCTGGACAGACATTTATCTAACCTACTCTTAAATATCTCCAGAGATGAGATTCCACAACCTCCCTAGGCAATTTATTCTCTATAAACATTCCAGTGGGATTTATAGTACATTTTGTTCTCCTGTTAGTTTTGGAAAAAAAATAAAAATAGAAAAAAGGTAGTTTGGTTAGAACTGGCTGAATAAAAGGATTCATGAATATGGGCACAATTTCATTTGCCTTGTGTTTTTGGCAAAGGCATCTGGAGCCGGCTCATTTTGTTAAATGGTTTGGCAAATTTTTCTGAACATTTCAGAAGTCAATTAATTTGAGAAGAGTTAGCTAACAAAGGAAAGGCTAAATTAACAATGTACAACTATTCAGCATGATTACATTAACTAGGTATAATCTGACCCACAATTTATGCCATCTGTTTTGACTTCTGCAACTAGGCCCAAGAGTGGTGTATACACTGGAAGAATCTGAACCCCTTTCTTGCTGTCATCTGCAGAGTTCCACTAAAATATGAACAATTCCAAGACAATGTGGGGTAGTCATTAGGGTTCCTCGGTCCCATTGGCCAATTCTTTTGCAAACCCGTATGCCAAATTCAAGTTGTAACTCTGCAAGAATGTAGGAAGACGAGTCATAGCAAGTAGATCTCTACAGCAGATCTAGGGGAGGGGAAAGGATTAGGAGTGTAATTGTCATAATTAATGGAGTGAAGCCAGTCAACCCAGGATAAAAACATGCCAAACAGAAGCCTTATTCTGAAAGCCAACATGCTGGATTTTGAAACACTATTTTCATGTACTGGCTACTACCTCACATCACTGTGCCCAGCCAGCCCTGAAAGTTCTCACAACAGTATTGTTCCTCAGCCTGCTCAGCAGAGTGTAGATAGGTTTGATCATTAGAATTTTAAGAGTAAATTTGGTTTTCAACAGCTCGGGGGTGGGGAGGAGAAAAGAGAGGAGTCTCTTCCTAACTTACAATTTACCACTGAAGAATCTTGCTCTGAACAATAGCAAATTAAAGTGGTTTTTAAATTGATACAAACCCCTCAGTGGGCACTCAGCCTCACTTTAAGAGTGGCTGATTTCTGTTAGCATTAGATCTATTAGAAATCAGTTTAAGATAATACGCCAAAGTAGGAGTTCTACTTTCTCATGGAGAACTTAGAGTACATCGGACAGCCAGCATTGATAGTCCTTGCAAAGAAATGGGAAAGGTTCCTTGCTGCCTCATCCGGGGCTAGGCACAAAGACTGAATTCTTTCAGCAATAGAGTTGTTTCTAAAATCAAACTTAATCCACATTTCAACAAAAGTGAAGATTCATAGTGATTATTGTTACAAAGGACTAAAGCCAAGAGATTAGCCACTTACTGTGAGGTACTTGTATTTAAACAGTTCTTGCTACTCATACCTGTTGAGAGCATTTCAGAGTAAGCGTCTGGACATGAAGAACTCATTTGGCATATGTTGTCACAACAATAACGGATTAATTCATTCAGTTGTGTGGTGTCAATATATACATAGTACTTGTATTTGAAATGGTATTTAAGAGCATGAAGCTGCAAATTTAAAATCCAACACTACTCAAAAGAAAGGAGATAAGTATAATTTTGTCTCCTCTACCTGATTGTGGAATACGGACACACAGCGTGCCAGATTTTGTTGGAGAGCGATCTTCGTACTCTTTTTTACAGCGACATAAGTAAGTGCCATCTTCGTTGAGGCAGTCAGCCTCATCACCACACATTCCAATTCCAGAGTTGCATTCATTCACATCTGCAGTGGAGAGAACAGGTGCAGCACGTCTACCGTAGAGCTACACAAGTGCTTCTTCAAAAGAGGATTTCCTTGAAATATCACTTTGAACTAATGTGTTATTCCCACCCCAATCCACATTTTTAAAACGTGGATGAGACTGCATAAGAATCAAGTTACACATACATACAGTGCTCCAAGCTAGCTTTACTCAAGCTCTCCTTTCCCCCACCCCCGCAGCCAGATCTATCATGTTGATTGGTAAGCCCATTACAAGGAGCAGCAGTAGCTTTAAACAGTTCAATAATGCAAAGCACATACCTCTAACTGACAATAAAGCCATCTGCAACTTCTCAGCTCCCATAGATTTGCCAATGAGATCATTCAGTTGAGAATGGAGTAAGACAGACAGATTTCTTTCCTCTGGTTTTAAGTGTAACCAGAAAGTGAATGTTGGTTTTAGGTCATTTGTCCTGCATTAAAGCAAAGTAACTTCAGCTAACCAGAGAAGAGAAATGTCCATCTGCGTACATATTACTGAACTGGGTTGTACAGTAGGAAGTCATTCTCCATTTATCTACAGATGAGGTACTAGAGATTCTTCCTCTGATGTATGTCTCAACCCTAGAGGGACTACTTCTATAGGGGAGAGGAGTTTGTCATCCTTTCCCCTTTCAATTCTTGGTGAGTTGTGACTGAGACAACCCTCCACATGGAGCTGGATTGAAACCACTAGATTCATTTTTCACTAGGCCACAGACTGGCCATTAGACCAAATGATTTCAGTCTCAACCAGCCTAAGCTTGGTTTACTTGATGTCCTAGATGAAGTGGCCGGGGGGTGGAGGAGAAACAAAAACAAAACAAACCACCACACAATTACCTTCAGAGGCTTCTTCTACCACCATGTGTTCTAAAATTTCAACCAGAAACTGGGAGGGACTTTCAGAATCATTTTATTTTAATCCACACCAATAAAGCCTCCGTGCAAAACTAATGCCTAAGGTAGTGTTGCAATTTCATTCCTATGGGATTGCATACTACAGCCAATCTGAAGTTTTCCTACTCTCAGGAAAAGCCATATTTGCAATCCAAAGTAGAAGTCTTGCTTGATCATGACAGATGGAGGAGGGATGGTAAAGTTAGAGCAGATAACTAGAATCTAAATTTTCCTTTTATGAAAAATGACAGTTCTAGATAAGACACTGCATCAATTGCATTTAAGTGATTTTGAGTTGGTATAGGGGTCACACAATCAGCCAGCCATACCTTTTGATTTCCTTTAACTTGATTTCATTGACTTTGCTTACCAAGAGTTTCAGGTTCTTTTGTATCTGCAAAGTAACAGAATGCTGATTTTCATAAGGGGATGGCCAAAGCTTAGCCAAATACTACTGTCAAGCCTACTCTCAGACTTCCTCACAAAGACAGAGGTCTGTATTTTAGTGGTTTTATAGATGGGTGGCAGCCCCGGGGAAGAAAACTCAGTCACCAATCTAAGAGGAGTCTTCCAAAGAAGACTTGTCCTCTAAACCAGTTTTCAATCCTTTTCCATGCCAGCAACTCCTTACCTTCGTTTAGTTTGGACTCCCATACAGCAATATGAGAAGTTCAGGGGGAATTGTAACCTCCCCTTCTCTCTCTCCCCCCCCCCCCCCCCTACCCCAGTACCTTATCTTGGAAAATATTAAATCCTGTAGTAAATGTGGCAGCTGTTTTGTCTACAAACAGTAGGCCAGGAGGATTCTGTACTTGTTTCTTCCTTGCAGTGAGCCAAGCTAGGAGGTGAATGCTGCTAGAGTAGCTGTGTTAATGCCAAATGCTGAGGTCTTATCTTCAGTGGGAATTTGCCCAATTCCAGCCATCAGCTAGCCAGCCACTGGAGTGGCTGCAGTGGTGCAAATCCCTAGCAAAGACAAATAAAGCTGCTATCTGCATGGGTGGATCTTACTGGTGCTTGACGCTAGATAAGCTGCACCCACTGAAGACAGCAGTTTTGCCTGTCTACACTAGCGATTTACACTAGTGCAGCTATAGCAGTAGCAAAAGTCAGTATAAATCCTCAATGGAGCCAGTTTACCCAATCTGGAGTATATGACCTATGGCTAGGACTTGAATGTAAATGTAAGTCCCAGCTCTGAAGTGTCAGACAGACACCAGTCCTGTGCGCCACAGAATTGATCAGTTAACTTCATTCCTGTAGAGGAACAGGGTCTTTCTTGAAAACAGCCACAGGCAGCAGCCTTAAAGGCGAACGTTTGTAGGTCTGCTCTCCTTAAGTTAAGTAGCATTGGATGACAGCTACTGTAGCAGGTTTTTTTTAAAAAAAGAACTTGAGTGTTAAGGCCATGAACTGATCTTATGTTGTCCGAATGTTGATCTTTGTATCATATTCCCATCTATTAGCTTGTAATTTTATGGTACATTGAAAAATTTACCATAGACTAAGCATTGTCAGAAATGCAGAGGCAAGACACTGGACTAGACACTACAGGGTTAGTTTTGGAACAAAATTAGCATATGGTAGCAAGATGCACAGGAAGGGGCATTTAGAAGGTCTCTGGATGTGAAAGCTGGGACATCAGAGAGCCAGAGGGACTGTGCACTGGGATGATCTTGTCTCAAGGCAGTTTAGTAGCACAACATAACACATCCAACTTACGTGAAGCTTAATGGATTCCATGAAAGCCTTTTTCAGCTCATCTCCACTATGTGGGATCCATCCCTTGTGTTCAATTTCACTAGTTACTTCAAACAAGACATCTGTCAAAAGAAATAAAACCCAATAAGACCTTAGCAAGGAGCTTCAATTGTACTGAATTTAGCTATGTAGATATGATTTAAGTAACTGTTCTTGCCAATAGAATGCAGTCAGAAGAGCTAAACCAAGAACTTTCTTGAATAAGTCAGTCAGTGCCATATTAGGTTGATCCTTTTAGAAGTTGTGCCACACAGACAGAACAATGTTTGAGACAATCACAAGTTAGATTACTATTTATGCAGTAATGTTAGTGTTATGCAAGGTTACATACTCTGCGCAGTTTAGAGTCAATCTGTAGCCTTCCACTTGCTACCAACAAGGCAGTCTCCCTTGGGATGACAAGCTGTTTAACCTGATATTTTTGTCTCTTAAGTAAAGCTGCACAGAGGGTGGTTTAGGTAGGCAGAATGCTGCAAGTGCAAATTGGATAGGATGCCAAAGTTAAGACTACCAGGATGCATGTTTGCTACAATGTCATTTAACTTCTTCATATGTGAATGAATATTAGAAAAATTAGGATTGACTATTTGTGCAGATTGGTTCTTTGGCTCACTGCTCACAATCTGACTTGCAGCTTTTTTTTAAGTTGCTTTTGGTCATGCAAGGGACAGATTTTTATATCTGTTCCTCATTGGATGAGCATCATTTGATTGGGTTTCTGGCTCAAATTCATGGAACACAAGTTGACTTTCTAAGAGCATTTGAACACTAGATATTAAAGTTGCTGTCTCCCAACAGTCAGGCTGGTAAAAATTTTACCCTAGTCATAGACTAACAAGTGCATGAATACAACTGCATCTAGTTCTTAAGTATCCAGGGAAAAATTTTGCAGTATCCACCCAGTTCTAGTTAATACACCTACTCTTAGGAATCATGCTTTGGGATCTTTTGCTTGCTTATATTAGACTTCCTTTTTAAAAGGCATAGACAAGATAACTAAGCATCCTTCACCCTGTCCTGTTCCCATGAGATCAGAAATCTCCAGTGAGTTATAAAGGAAAGCACAATAAATGAAGGTCCATTGGCACACTGCATAAATAACCACTGATGAACGAGCACCAGTTTCTTTAAGTGTTCAAGGAAACAGCATATACACAAGCACAAAGATAATAAACCAACAGACCTCACATGCAGGTGCTATGCATGCAGCTCCAGCATTAATTACAAAGATAAGCAACCTTAATTGCAATCCTGCTCCTGTCAAAGTCAAGAGGGGAATTCAGGATCACAACCCTGGCCTGGGGCTCTATAGAACAGTGTTGGAAAGATTATACCATCACCAGGCTCCAAATGAGGACAGGTGTATCCAACCTTGGGCTATCTGTTTAGTAATTTATACTGATTGTGAGGGGATGTGTTGGTTGACAACACCAGCCCCCACATTGGCCCTGGGTAAGAAACCCTGCTACCCCTGCTTTTACTTCAGGGATTTTTCCAGGTCCAGCAGGGGTTAGACACAATTAGCTTGGTTTGGTAGGTGGTTCTTGTTAGCCTTCCTCTGAAGTACTATATAATCTGCTGACCGGGGGTGGCTGTGACCATAGAAGATGAGACTAGTAAGGGAGCCCACTCCAAGGCTTTCAACCTAATGTCATATACAGGCTCCCCATCTCCTTCCCCACATCCCTGGAGGCATCAGCCGCTTTTCATTAGTTATCAAGGGCATTGTATTCTGCTGTAGTATATACCATATAATTTTATTGTTCATATTTAGTCATTAAAACCCTGACAAGTCTTCAGTTCTAATTTATGACTATTAGCTGGAAGCAAGTGGTTAATGTCCCATCTTTAATCTGGGATCTGGTCAAAATGTTAAATGCTTGTCTCATTTCAGAACCTCACCCACAATAAAACACTTCCCCTGCCCAAGTCAGTTACCTCCAGGATTGTGCTGGGATTCCAGTGTGGTATCATTTTTGAGAGAGGTGAAGATGGAAGCCATATCTGTCAGGGTGAAAAAGAAAGGCCAATTTGAGTAAACCATTGAGTAAAGCTAAAAAGGGAAGAACACAGTTTTACTATTCAATTATAACTTTAATAGAAGCGCCATTTGTGCTAGTGATACTTTATAAAGAATAGGCCTAGTGATCAGGTTACAGTCTGAGGTGCTTCTGCAATGAGGAGTCCTGAGCTCGTCTTAAAAAAAAAAAAGCACACACACAAAAAGACAAGTTACACATCAAAAGCCTAAAGAGGTTTCCCAGTGTTGCTTTGAACTTGCTAGAGCAGCTGTACCATAGCACTGCTCTAAGTACAGAAATTCTATTTAATAAACTAGAGTCTGGTACCATGTGTTGGATCTCACAATGAGAGGCCAGTAAACTAAGGGCATGTCTACTCTGCCCCACAGTTTGGAGTTAGAGGCAAACTCAAGACTTTTACATTCACACCCACAGCAACCACATGGGGGAGCTACAGCATAGCACTCTGGTGCTCATCTATTCACTCCCTTAATCCAGACTTCAGGGCAGCATAGGCAGGCCCTAAATTTTCTTCCCACCACATGAAGTGGCAGGAGCGTTCAAAGATGTTGGACTGACATCTAAAAAGTCGAGGTTCACTAAAGTTTGGTAGGAAAAACACCCCATCAGTTACAAACCAAACCTGTGAATTTTGAGGCAAGCAAAAGAGTGGGTTTTAGAGGAGGAGGTGAGGCAAGGAAACACACTGACAAATGCAGACCATTGCAGTTTTAACTGTGAAGAGTTGGTATAAGAATCTCAACAAATATGGCACAAATGTAGGCCCAAGTCCTGTTAAATGCTATAAATGCTGAGAGAAGAACGTGGGCCTAGATGTCTAGTGCATAAAAAAAAAAAACACAACTTTCCTGTGCCTAGCTGTGTCAGAGGAAGAAGAGGTTTATAGGGAGATGTGCTGTTTATATTCAAAGCAATGAGGATGGTGAAAAAATCTTCATGTCAAGTCACCCAACACTTCCCAAAGTTATTTCTGACCCTGACAGGAAGCATCTTTCTAAAGCGATAAAAAAAAGCTACACCCATAGACTCTAGAAACACTGTCTTTGTATGGTCATGTTAAGGCAATAACATCTGCCAATCCAAGTAGATATTTTAACCATATAAAGTTTGCTTAATTAGAGCAACTACTTACCAAAGGAATCTCTCTCATGTTCTATTTTCAAGGATGCAGTGTCCTTTGATACTCCACCAGAAGCAGCATAGGAAGGAGGTGATTTTGTGCTCATGATCAGTGGAGGTTCTGTGTCTTGGGTTCCTGGAGTGCCAAGGTGTGCGGCAGCAGCTGTCTTTCCCAATGGACCACTTCTGGTGCTGCTCAGGAGAACAGATTTGAATTCAGTAGCAGTGGTCTCTGCATGGTAACTGCTAGAGACATTCAGCATGTTGGGTAGGGCTACAGTAACCAGGATGGACTCTGTTTTGAGAACTTTCTTAGGAGTTCCCAAAATAAAAGGCTCAACATTAAGTTTAACATTTTTGAGGGCAGAAGCTGGCTTCATGTACAGATCACTTTTGTCATTTCCCTTTCTGTGTGTTTGATGTTCACTATGGCTTTCTTGAATGCTTCTCTCCAAGTTCATCACATTCTGTACCAGACCAGCTACTTCTTGACTGTCCCTGCTCAGCCCTGCATTAGGCTGGAAGTCTTCCACAAAAGCAGCAGGATGACTGGCCACACTCTCATCATTCACATGGTTTGACTGGAGAACCTCTCTGTCTTTGATCGGCGCAGCTCTAAAGCTTTGAGAAGAGGTCATTCGAATGTTCTGTTTTTCCCATGTGCCCTGCAGAGATTGCAAGACACGATGAGGAGTAGGATCTCTATGCACAGCTTGAATTGCCTCTGTCTGCAGGTCTTCCATAGCAGCTGGTCTCCAGAGAGCAACTGAGCTGTGCTGGGGTCCTACTGACTTGGTTGTTTTGACACTTTGCATCTCCACAGATTTCATGGGCTTCTTTAAATGCAGAGTCTCAGAGACCGGGTTTGAGTGGATTGTTGGCCTGTCTGTAAGTTTACCAAAAGCAATAGTTTGCGCTCTCTCATTTTGGATGTTTAGCCTTAATATATTTAATGCTGGGGTTACCATTAGAAAGTCAGAACGTTTTTCTTCCCTACTGTTTTCATTATCCAAAGATTTTGTAAACTGCTGCCACTTCAGATCATGAGTGCTGAAGGTCATGTTGTCCACAGCTTTTAAGAGACGGATGTGTGTGTTGTTCCCAAGAACAAACCTGAAGAAAGTTTCTAGTCTTGGTGAGCTTCCATCTTTGTGCCAACCTTCTTTGTCTAACGTAGGAAGCTTGTTAAGCTGTTGATTTTCATTATGAGCTGTGCTGGTCTTTACAAAATCCAGAAGACCTCTGTACCGTTTTATGGGTGATTTAGGGTAGAATCGGATACTGCCGTGCTTAGTTCTCCTAGTTGTTTTCTGAACTGGCTCTTGAGGAGCTGCAGTAGATCTTGAAGTTTCATAGTCTTTGAATACATAATACTGTCCTTTGAAATACGTGCGTTCACGGTTTAAGGAATTGCTCTTGGACAGAAACACAACATGGACAGCCCAAGCTTGAGTAGCAAAGATCAGAGTACCTTGGTTCTTACAAGCATAAACTACTTTTCTTTCCACACTTGACAAGACCCCTTCAAAAATTATTTTATCTGGGTTTTCATCACAATCTTCCTTCCCCTGAAATCCCTTTATGTAAATCAAGATGTGTTTTTGGGGGCCTGCCCAAATGGTCCAGTTGCACCAGATGTTGGTTTGAATACCACTATGTGCTGGTGGGGAAAATGTCCCAATTTCATCTTTCAAGGTGACGTGGCAACTTCTTACAGGAAGATACAGCAACAACCAAGGTAATTTTGGCACTGAGGAGGAAGGATAATGCATGGAAGGAAAAGAAAATCAGTAATATCAATCTTCATTCTAGAAACTGAAAAAACAAACCAACCTTGTTTACAAGCAAAGTCAATTCCTTCCATTATAGAAAGACCTGTCTGAGGTCATTCCTACTGCCAGGTTGTTTTTCTACCTTCTCTTGCTTTAAATTGTTAAAAAAGTTTGAAGAGTGTAAAAACTATTCCTGGGGCTCTTGGTTAGCTATGCAAACAGGCATGACTCTGCCAGTTCTCTGAAGAACCAGTGCAGTTACCCCTTCCTACTTGAGGAAAATTCTAAAGGTTAAGGATAGAGCTGGTCAAGTTATTCATTATGACCAGAGACATGTCAGTCTAATTTTTAATTGTTTCCACCAGCTCTATAGCTGGGCAGACTGCTGGGTAAATCATTTGTTTGATAATTGAAACAGTCAAGTTACTGAAATATTTGCACTTCAGCCAGCTCCACCAAGAGCCATGCTAGCTGGATAGCAAGAATCTGTCCCCCGGGTCATCAGGATCTGGCAGTAGCAAAGAGGTTTAGTGTAAGAAACCTTGCCACTGACACTCGAGACAGGACTGGGGAGGAACAAGATAAGTTCAAAAGAGTCTCACACTCCCAGGACTGATGGGACAATGAAGTCTGCAGAGGGGGAGGAAGCAAATAGAGCTCAAACATCCTTTTTGGTGATCACAAGAGGGTATAAATGATCAGACTTCCAATAATGCCAGTCACAAGAACACTGGGGTCCAAAAATCAGATTGCAGAGAGAAAGAAAAAAACAAAACAAAGTTGTTATTCTATTAGAGCCAATTGAGATGGGCACTCAAAAGGGGACACGATGCCCTTCAGATTAGGTGGGAGGAAGAATTTTGGCACATGGGCTGCCTAGTTGTTATGAAATGAAACTTGAAACCAAACACTCCGACTGTCCCTTCAGACTACAGCTAGGATGCTAGTTCCACAATCCCAGTCATTAGAATTCCTAGACTAGATTGCATGTTAGTGCAAAGAAACTCCTATTTTTCATATTTCTCTTGGACTCATCTGCTGAGCTGATCAGCATTAACAAGAATAATTAGAAGCCAGTAACTGCATATTTTGCACAGCAGCTGCAAGCATTCAGCATCAGATGTGTGTGTACAGAAACTTCTAATTCAGCATCAAATACTGTATGCATGCTGCAGAGTACTGCTAATGTAGTTACAACAGCAGAGGGCTACAGAATCCACAGCATCCCCCACTCCTCAACCCAGCCACATGGTTGCTCATGATTTAAACCAAGAGACAAAGATTTACCTAGATACACAGTAAATGTTAAACATACCAACGTAGTTCAGGAGGACTCTTGCTTCTGAAGAAGATGCATTCTCAGGTGCGCGAGCAGAAGATGATTGGACAGTATGTGAAGCTACGCTCTCTTTCGGTACCAGTTTTTTAGCTGGAGTCAGAGCATTACTATATGCACTAGCAGAGCTCTGAGAGGCACTGCTCCACTCAGTGGTTTGCTGCACTTCATGAGGTTTTGTGGTATCTGGGAATATTTGGTTCAGTGTTATGTTACTGATCTCCTTTACGGGCTCAGTCAATTTAACTTTAGTGTTCAAGACTATGTGCTCCAGAGGTGGAGTAGCCCTAGTATTAGAGGTCATAAGACTATTTTTAAACATGAGCTCATTTTGCTTTACTCTATCCATCCTTGTTACCACTAAGGGTGTTTTAGCAAGGTACTCAGTTACTGGAGAAACTTTACTTCTATGGCCCTCAGATCTAAGACATCCAAGCTCAGGTTCTGGTTTTAAGGCTTGCAGCTGAGTGGTGTCTGAGAAGAAGTTGCCAGTGATGAAGTTTGTGATTAAGTTCCTTTCACCAGCCTTTCCAGGGTGTGCAGTTACTGCCTCATGGATGCTCTCCTTTCTCTCACCTTTTAGCATTGATTGTTGGACACCTATTCTCTTTTCTTGAAGAAAGAAATTAAGAGATTGTGTTGTCCTTGGAAGGGCACGTCTGTGTTCTGTAGCAGCTGGAGCCCCACAGCAGTCACTGTGTGGCTTTGAGGGAGGCTTGTCTTTCAACAGGTCCTCCTCCTGAGCAGCTGGACGAAGCAGCACAGTTGTACTTAGAGGGATATGATCTAGCTCTGTGTCAGTGTCACTGTAGTGGTTGCTTTTTGTTCTCAAATGGAGCTCATTTTTAAGTGCAGCTGGTGGAAAAGACGCTTCTCTACTTGGGATGACAGGCTCCAGTTCCATAGCAGTCAGAGGAAAAGTCACTTCTGTACCTGGGAAGGGGAGAGGTCTCATTTCTGAGGCAGCTGGAGGAAGGGATGGTTCTGTACTTAGGAAAGGCATGACAGGCTCTGTTTCTGTGGGAAACACAGGAAGGGACACTTCTGGGCTTGGGAAGAGGAGAGGGCCCAGTTCTGAGGCAGTTGGAGAAAGGGATGGTTCTGTATGTGGAAAGGGGATGACTGGCTCCAGTTCTGTGAGAAGGACAGAAAGGGAGGTTTCTGTACTTGGGGTGAGCTTCAGTTCTGAGGCAGCTAGAGGAAGAGAAATTTCTGTACTTGGAACTGGCTCCAGTCCTGTAACCAGGGCCATCTGCTGGCTGCTTTTCATGCCCAAATAGAGCACCTCTGACACATTTACCTTAGCAGCAAGATGCAGGGACACTTCTGTACTTGGAAGGATGCTTTCTAGTTCTACAGAAGCTGAATCCACACATTGACTGCTTTGGAGCCTCAAGTGGTGCTCACCATCTGACAAACCATATGGTGCTGCAGTAACCAATGTGATTTCTGGCTGGTCAGTGACTTCCATAGAACTTTCTAGAACAGAAACATCAAGAGGGTCAATAGTTTTGAGGTTCGTTGTTCTCAGATCCAGATCAGTTACAGACCCATCTCCACTGACCCTTTGAGTCGAACTTATTTGGTAACTTCCAGCTTTATCCATTCCCCTTGTCTCAGGCTGTGACTGATCACCAAGCACCACTTGATCCTGATTGGTCATTCTGAGGCTAGGCAATGAACTTCTCGCAAGGCTATCACTGTGACTGCTCACTACTTTATAAGCCAAGATGTTTGACTGCAAAAGATCATCATTCACCAAGGTAACCATGCTGAGACTTTGGGAAGGGGTAGAGCCAATATCATCATCTCCTATGGTTTCTACTCTGTCATGGGCTAGGGAATGCAAATACGAGTCCAAAACAGGGTAACTCAGAGGTGTTGGATTTATTTTTAGTTGTAAATCTTCCATATTAGTTTGCTTCAAACTAGTGAGTATGAAGGACATTTCGCTCTCTGGTCCTTCTAACTCCATAGATTTCGAGGGATCAGTTAGATGAGAAACACTTAAGTAAGGAGTCTCAGAAAGAAAGCCTGGAAGACTTTTTGGCCTGTACACCTTGCTAAAGTCCACCAGGACCTCTTCACACTCTGAGGGTCTCAGCTCCCAGATATCAGGTGCTGCAGTTTGGGGTAGTCTTTCAAAAGACTTTCCTATGCCAAGACTCTTCTCTTTGTCCATTGATGTTGTAGACAAATTGAGAGACTCCAGCAAGCTCTGAACTTCTGGTTTGAAAGGTTGAGTCCTTGCACCATGCTGAGGTATAAGCGGAAGAGAACTGTCAAGAACTGTGACATTTTGACCTTCACCCCCTACCTGTAATAACCCTGTGTTATTAAGTACAGTTGTCTTGTTAAGATTCTCAGTACTTGAAGCTGTACTAATGTTTGTATCATCTGAAGTCTCTCCATGGTATATTACTGATACTTTGTTAGATCTAGGAGTGCTGTGACTAGTTTTCTTTGATTTTGGAACAGGGGTTTGAGAAACTAAGATATTTTCAGAAGAGGAGTCAATGTCACGGTGTTTGAATATATAATACTTTCCTTTAAAGTATTTGTTTTTAGGGTTTGAAGAATACTTCATCAGAAATACTACATGGACAGCCCGGGCATAGGTAGCAAAGACATGAATCTTCTTGTTCCAACAAGCATAGATGACAGTGTTTTCTACTAATGAAGAGACTCCTTGAAATAGGATTTTATCCTCATTTTTGTCACAGTCTTCATCAGTTACAAATTCTTTGATATAAATGATTATGTGTTTTCTGGAGCCTGCCCATATGGTCCAGTTGCACCAAATATTTAGCTGAAAATGGTTATATGTTGGAGGAGAAAACTCCCCAAGTTTTTCCTTCAGGACTCTATGGCAACTTCTCACAGGGACATACACCAAAATCCAAGGGAGCCCAAGCTCTGGAAGACAAGATGAGAGAGAGAGAGAGAGATTCAAGCTGAAGCCTTCCCTGAAAGTGTTCCCTTTCATCTCAGAAAGATTTCCACTCTCCTGCTTCAGACAAAAAGCTCTTCACCCTCCCCTGCACCTGTCCCTCAGTGACTAGGTATATTATAAGACTCCATTACACTAAAAAGACCATGCAAGTAATTTGCTAGGAGCTGAGTCCCAGATCCCCAGGCTTATTCAACTGCTTAACTCCCATTGAAATCAATGGGCAAAGCACCTAAAAAGCCTTTGAGGATCTGGGCTCAGCGGCTGTGGCATGGGAAGTAGAGGGGTGTGAAAATAAGGCCATGTCTACACTAGCAAACTTTCAGCAGCACAGCTGTACTGATGCTCTCATGTAGAGACTCTAGGCCAATGAAACAGAGCTCCCCCATCGACATTAATCATCCCCAATGAGTGGCAGTGGGAGAAGCTCTCCTGCCAACATAGCACTGCGCACATTACTGCTTATGCTGGCATAATTGATGTCACTCCAGGAGGTGGAATTTTCACACCTCTGAGCAACATAAGGTTTGCTGGCATATATGGTAGTGTAAACATAGCCTTATCTCTAAAGAAAGTCTTAGGCTAACACAGGAGCTTGAGTTACCAAAGATGTTTTATAGAATGATCACACCCCAGAGTACAGCTCTGAAGCTTTCCAATTCATATTGGAAGATGGAAAGTTATAGACAATCCATATCTAGGTTTATTGTGATTTAAAGAAAGTTACCTCCAGTCCTGGGATGGTTCTAAGAATTACTCATTTCCCAGCTGTACAAAACTTTAAGAGCTAGTTAGGTACTCAGAGGTCAATAAGGTTAGAAATGGAATCAGTAAATAGTGCTCCATGTGATCCAGTGCTTCTCAGGTAACTTTGAGACAGATATTTTACTTTTGGGGACAGGACATTTGGACACTGATGGCAGGAACTGGTAGCATCTAGAAGCAAACAGTGAGAAACCATGTCCCCCTGCCTCTGCCAGTGCACGGCTGAATTGGGAGACAAGTTACTCAGTGCTTTTTAATCTGAAAAAATGTCTGAAGAGCAGGTTAAAGCTCTTTAACTGCCTGGAGATGCTGCTGCAACTTGCAGATCACTAAGCAGCCGTATTTGGCACATCCAGATTTACCCAGATCACTATGGGACCTTAGATTCCCGTGTAGCTGCAAATGCTGTTTGGATGCACCACGCATTCAAGACGTGCTTTGTGTCACATGGACTGCAGTTAAGCTTCTTTTTTGGGAGACTGCCTAATCTATATAAACTTCTGCTTTAAGCATTCAAACAAATGAGTCATGTGAATTGCCACCTGCATTGTCAGCATTAGGCAAGGTCGTAAAAATGCAGTTTCACTTAGATTCAAAGGCAAACACAATCCACTAGGAGTGAAGGGGTTAACATGTGCTGACCCAAACACTTCCATGTATACAGGCCCCAAACAGAGGCAAGGGCTATTAAGGCACAACTTTGTTGAGCAAGGTAGCTTTACAACTGCTTCAGTAGGTTTGTCGAGCCCTTTGACAAGAAGATGAGACAATCCATTAAGTCTCTCTTATCTCTTCACTACAATTGGGAAATGAGCCCTGTTTGATTTGAACGCTCCATATCTAATTGCACTCCTTTGACACAGCATTATGCTGCCAAAAAAACCCACAAGCACTTAATTGCATTCCATTGGAGCATTTTTCAAGGTATTTTCTAAATTAAGGTGAATGCAGTGATGCTATACTGCACATACTGGTACAGAGAGCTAAAGATGGCAAAAAAAAAAAAAAAAAAAAAAAAAAAAAAGTATCTTTGCCCCTTCCAATACTGGTGTCTCCCCTTTAATGAGCAGTAGCAGCTTCCAAGAGGAGAAAAATCAGTGAGAGTCTAAGTGTAATTTGTTTTACTTACATTCATTCACCAGTCCTGAAATGAGATTGTCAGACAGCTTATAGGGAAATCCATTATTCAAGGAATCTCAGCCCAACACCAATACCCCATTCCTAAGAAGCAGCTTTGCCTCAAGAAGATCACAGCAGAAAAGCAAACTCTCCTGCTGCTTGCACAGCTCCTTCTCCTGGGACTCTGCCTCTATACAGAGCCTTGCATAACAAGTAGCAACACTGCAGCATCTCTTTCCAGGTCTCAAAACTTGATCACACAGCAAGGAACAGTACTTGGAAGACTAACACCACCACTTGGTGAGGCCTGCCATAAAATGATGGTGTGTTCTATAGCTCCTGTATTATGAATCCTGGTATAAGTATAGAATCAGAAGTAAATCCACCCCCAGTACAGAGGAGGAATTTTTTGGAGCAGATGGCCCAGTAACTGACATCAGTTCAGTAGTTTTGGGGGACTGTTTCCCACTCCTAGTCCTCATCATTTTAAGAGGAAGTAATTTAGCTGGAAAGCCATTAGATTTTGGTGAAGGAAAAAAAAGGGGTTAAACTAGGAGTGGTAGAAAGAAGCTAACTCAATGAACTAGAAAACCCATCCCTTGGGCAGGAAAAGGTTCAGCATTTGCCATAAAAAAAGTATCTTGAAGAAAGAAGGGCCTATGAGGCTTAACATATGTTCAACCTAGAGACCTAGGATTGTTTTTTCAATCTGGCTCTGCCACCTGACTTACTGATTGTTTGAGGGAATAGTATTAGTTGCAATTAAGTTTTTTTTCCTTAAGGCACCAATTTTCCAACAAGAATCTCTGAAGTATTCTGTAGTTTGGGGGTGGAGAAGGAACTTTTCTATAGCTCTTGATGTAAGGTACCCCCAAATACCACTCTGCAATATGCAAGCTCTGCAACTCTCTTTATTACTGCTGGCCTTTATTCCAAAGGCTGGGAAATGTGCAAGTTTTGGACTTAACTGAAACCTTACTTGGCTTAAACAATAATGGTGTAGTTAAAATTTAATTCTTACCTGGTTTCACCTCCTGAGACTCTTGCAAGGACCTGTTTGCCTGTAAAGAAAAAAAAAGAGGGTTAGTTCTTGTTACAAGAAAATCTCCTTACTCATGGTCACTTCAACCAAAACCTTGTAGCAGCTGATCACTACCTCTGCCAGGTTATAGAAAACTAGTTTTGATGGTTTCTAGTTTCCATCTGTGGTGTATGAGGAGTAGAGAGGAAAGTGGGATTTATAGAAGAACAGAGACAGAATAGTGGAGAGCTAAGTTTACTGCATTATTAGGGGGGAAGAGGGTGATCTACATATTTATACTCAGGACAAACCTTCTACTGTTCTCTGGTACTTACCCTCTCTTCAGCTTTAGTCACATTGGGGCTGGACTTCACTAAGTCCAAGTGAACCTGCTCATTAAATACCTGTCCCAGGGAAGACAAGAATAGAAGGAGTGGAAATGCTGAGAAAAGCAAAGGTTTCATGGCAAAGTTTTGCTGAGAACCTACATTAGAAAAAAAACAAACCAAAACTCCCTCTCAAAGAATAAACAACCAGGTCTCCCCAGACACAGCTAGTACGACAAACTCTGGATTTCCTAGTTCATCAGCTCACCCTCCCTCTTTGGAAAATACCTCCCTTATTATAGAAGGGGTAGGGGGAGAGGTAACTAACTTAAGCACTTCCCGTCTGCTCAGGTGTTGTCTGTTATCTAATCACAGCTGCCCACTAGCGTTCCTTAGGAGGAAGAGAGCTCTTTCATTTGGAATGAACTATAATGCATATTTAAAGATTCTCTCCTGCTGCTGGAGGACTTTGCTGTGTGTTTCAATGAGATATTTAAAGGGACACTGTCAGGAGGTTTATACCAAACAAAGACTTTGACCTTGTTAACATTTTTGGCATGTGCTTAACTCGACACACCTGAGTAGTTAATGGGGACTATTCACATCCATACAGTTAAGCAAGCTGGGGGCCATAATTAGAAAAAAATCAATTAAGTTTTTTATAAAACCTACTATAAACATCAGGGTTTTCAAGAACATTTTTAAGCCAGCTGTCAGTGAAAGCTGAGATGTACATCTTTCCCTGACTGTGTTTGTAGTCCAGGCATGGCAGCATTATGCTAGTGGATGAGAAAGGGAATCAGACTTGAAACACAAAGGAATCTTATCCCATTGTATAAACTGAAAGAAGCACAAAAAGCAAATAGGCATATGTAAATTAGATGTTTAAAATTCTTTATCCTGTAATACTCTCAACATGTCATTGGTAACACACACGAGGCAATTAGAGTTTTTAACTTGATAGTGTCAATTTAAAAGGTCAATCCTAATTTTTTAAAAAATCTTTCAGATTGTCACAGCTGATGTTCAGGTAACTGCACATCTCTTTATTCTCATGACAGGACTCACAATTAAAAATCCAGGGTGGTGGTAAAGCCAATGTTTGATTTGGTTTTCTTTACAGCAGAGTCTGGTTCTAAGAAGGTAAAGCTGATGGCCCTGCTCTTGGAATGAGTTCTCTGTGGGTGGATTCCTGCACTTGTGCACAGATCCATGCAGGATCAGGACCTAACTCATTTAGGCACTTAGTCTGAAAATTGCATCATCTGAGCAGATCTCTGCATCTGCACACAGCTCCATTGACTTCAGTGGGGCTCCACTGGGGGCACAGGGACTGCCTGCATGGAGCTCAGGGCAGGATCATGACCTAAGCAGTTGTACTTTGGCTCTGGGGTGGTTATATTTCATTGGCAAGCAAAATGATCCCTGCTTATAGCAATTTGTAAGATACATTTGGATCGTTTGAAATGAAAGGCACTTATAATGATCGTAACACTTATTAGAAGTAACCTATGAGACATTCATGGTGGTGTAATGATGCCCTGGTCAGATCATCTGCTCAAACCTAGGACATCTGGATCTAAATATATAAGCCTCTAGGTCAGTGGTGGGCAAACTATGGCCCAGGGGCCATGTCCGGCCATCCAGATGTTTTAATCCGGCCCTCGAGCTCCTGTCAGGAAGTGGGATCTGGGGCTTTCCCGGCTCTGACACTCCAGCCAGGGAGCAGGGTCAGGGTCTTTCATCATTCTGCAACCACTCTGGAAGCAGGAGCATGTCTCCTCTCTGGCTCCTATGCATAGGGGCAGCCAAGGGGCTCCACATGCTGCACCTGCCCCAAGTGCTGCCCCCACAGCTCCCATTCTTCAGGAACCGCAGCCAATAGGAGCTGCAGGGGTGGCGTCTGCGGACAGGGCAGTGTGCAGAGCCGCCTGCCTGCACCTCCTCATAGAAGCTGGAGGGGGGACATGCCGCTGTTCCTGGGAGTTGCTGGAGGTAAGTAAACGCTGCCCAGAGCCTTTCCCCCAAACCCCTCCCATGCCCCAAACTTGATCCTGCTCCCACCCTCCGAACCCCTCAGTCGCAGCCTGGAACACCCTCCTGCACCCCCAATCCCTCATCCCCAGCCTCACCCCAGAGCCTGCACTGCCAGCTGGAGCCCTCCTGCCCTTCAACCCCCAATTTTGTGAGCATTCATGGCCTGCCATACAATTTCCATACCCAGATGTGGCCCTCAGGGCAAAAAGTTTGCCCACCCCTGCTCTTGGTCCAGCTCCACAAAGGTATGCAGGCTCCTAACATCCACTGGAATCAATAGATGTTAGAAGTCTTAATATCTTTGTGGTTCTGGGCCCTAGTACCTATGCTGAAAGGCAAGGTCCATTTTCTTGAGCCCAGTAGAAGACACATAAATGTTTAAGTCAGTGTAGGGGCCAAAGATACACACAATGTTTCACTTGTGAAACAGTATTAAGGCTTCTACTTTATACTCTCTGGAGTCTGCAGCCTCTAGTGAGTAATTAGATCAGTCACACTTTCAAGGTGTCGGTACTTAGCCACTAGAGTGTGACTGGACCACGCACAGTTGAGCAAGTCTGACATTCCATTCAGCAGAAGGTAACAGCACAAATACACATTGGGGAGGATAAACACAAACTGAGCTAAGCTGTGAGACAGTAGCCTGATCCTAAACCCAATGAAATAAAAGGGAAGACTCCCACTGACTTGAATGGGCTTTGGATCAGGGCCCAAAATCTGAAATCCTACTTTGGGCAAAATTATTTTTTTAAAAAGAGTTTACCCAAGTGTGGATGTCAGGCACTGGTTGACTGGGAGTTTTGCATGAATAACGACTGAATGACGTCTGGCAAGGATTTCAGGCATTGTAGGAGACAGGATTGTTATGCAAACACAGATACTTGTTATTCACTCCCCTCCTCTGTACAAAATAGCAGGCAGCCTATTAAGAAGCATATGGCTTAATTGACCAGTCACACCATCAATCCTCGATTCCGTATGGCTGAAGATTTAGACAAAGCAAATAGCTTTCTAATAGCCCAAGAGCTGAGTTATGTTCTCATAAAATGTTCATTGGACATTTACAAATAACAAGAAAATGTATAAAAATCAAAGTCTGTCTGCCGATAACCCACAAACTGAAAAGGAGGCTACCTTCCCTGGATACATTATTTCACTGAAGAAAACAAACTGCTCTAGTCCTGAGCAAGACTTCCAGCCAGGATCAGGAGGGTTTTCAGTTTCTTAGGCTGCACATTCCCTTCTTTCCAGACTGTTACATTTATTGATAACATCTAAACTTGATTGCCATAATGCCCTCTTCTTTGCCATCTTAGTCTTTATCTGAAAGTTGTTTCTCTCGAACTGGCTATAAACAGGACTCTTCTGTGACCCTGCTCAATGTTGGCTGCTGTTGGAACACTGGACACAACCGCTGGCAGGTGTAGTCTAGTTACTCTGCTCAGGACACAAAGGAGTTCTAGTGATTCTCTACATGGAGAGACTACTAGGGAGCAAGGATAGAGGAAGGATTAGAGAAACCCTTAGACACAGCCAAGGTCAAGGCTGAAGTTCATATTGTGCCAACCAATCCAACCTCCCCTGCCTTCCCCTTGCCCCAACCCTGGAAGGGGCTTGTTTGGCTGCTAAGACCTGATCCTGAAAAGATTTAGGCATATGCTTAACTGTACACCTTGTGAATACCCCTACTGAACTAGAGCGACTCCCAGGGTTTACAGTTCAGCATGTGTGTAAGTCTCACTCAGGGTCTGTGTGCTCTGCTGAAGATGAGGTTTAGGCTCAGGGATAAGGAATTCAGCCACCATGACTTGGCTTCCCCATTTGAAGGTGTTAGGACTCGGCTTTTCTATTATGTATATAGCACTAATTCCCCATTGTGCTGGGCTCTGTACCACACATACAACAACAAAAGCAGTCCTGTCTCAAAGACAAGAGACAGCAGGTGGATGCGTCAGATGGATGGAGGGAAGTACAAGGTAACACTGAGGTTATAGCAGTGATCAACAGTACACTAGCTGTTGAATCATTATCAAGGCTTTTATAAGTATCACAGCGGAGGTGTGTTTTAAGAGGAGATTTGAAGGAGGATAGTGTAGTGACCGGGCAGATTTTTACAGGGTGCTCCTCCCATTTAAAAGGGGTGGCCCGGCAGAAACCACGAAGGAGCTCGTGGGAATATTGGGCTGATGGTTGACAAAGGTATCATTGGTGGAATGGAAGTAGAAGTCAATGACGGAATAGAATATAGGAGGTGATAGGCAAGATGGGGATATAACAGGAAGGACTTTTAAAATAATGAAAAATAACGTGTTTCATGCTGCGGAGAATGGGGAGCCAATGGAGGGATACAAAGGATTGAGGGAGTGACAAGGTTGAAATAACAAGCCAAGAAGATGGTCTTTGCAGCAGTGTTTAAAATAGATTGGGGCGGGGGGGGAGGCGGAAAGGGGGAATGGTATTTGTCAAAGTCAGAAAGGAGGAGGTTGCAATCAGCCAGGCTATTCTTGCTTTATAGATAAATATACTTTGCAATCTGTCATTCCTCTTCTATCTTCATTTTTCTGGTTGCTGTCAGTGGATGCATATGTCTGGTTCTTTCAATTAAAACTTCCATCAGAATCTGGAATTTTTCTGTCAGTGAGATTTCTCCATCCATAATCATGTGTGTTATCTTTGCACTCTCGAAAATATGAATTGTCCCATCTTTTGTGTTTCTGTACTACGTGTGTGTCCATGAAGAGGTAACTACTCGTTTTGTGGAGAATAGCTTGTATGGGTGCACAGATCCAAAATAACATTTTAAAATTTATAAGAGTTTCATCTTGATAAGCTTTAAAGCAACTGTTTTATATCAAGATTTAGATTTCATAAACTGTGTGACCTATAGCACAGTTAAAAATAGGAAGTTTACTGTAATTGGCTTGTTTGCACATTTCTGTTTCTAGCTTAGTAAATGAGAAAGCGTAGATGATGACATTTATCGTAAGTCTGAGTTTATTTTTATTTTGCTGATGAATAAATGTTTGAGCAACAGTTTTTTTTCCCGTTGTTTGGGCTGGACCTTTTTCCAACAGTTATTTTTAGAAGGGTTTTATTTGAATTTTCCATAAACTAGTGACAATGTCTTTTAGAGAGACAAGGTGGGGGAGGTAATATCTTTTATTAGACCAACTTCTTAGTGAGAGAGAGAAGCTTTTGAGCTTGTCTTGCTCATCAACAGAAGTTGGTCCAATAAAAGATATTACCTCCCCCACCTTGTCTCTAATATCCTGGGACCAACACAGCTACAACAACACTGCATATGTCTTTTTAGGACATTTGACCCATGTCAGCTTTCTCAAGAGTGGTCTTCTGTGTGTGGGTTTCTGATATTTTGCGGGAGTCAAAGACCAATAGTCTCTGTGATACGAAAAGTACTGAATATCTTTTTAATTGCTGGCTTAAACGTGGTTCTTCGAAGTTGACACTTGCTAACGATAACTTAATTCAAAGTTGATTGGATTGAGTTACATGGTTCTAAGGTAGGCCTTGCAGCAGATTTGTCCAAAGACCTTGGAGGGAGGTACTGCAAGACAGAGTGAGCAAAAATGTTTTCACTGAAAAGAATTCAACCTGCTCTAAGCGAGAGCTAAAAGAAACACATTGGGCCAATGTCTATGCTGTTGTAAATGGACAGAGCCCAAAAGAACTATGCTTCATTTATGCCAACAGGCAGTTTGGCTCTCAATTTTAAGTTGATTATAGTGTGGCTATAGTAGTTACTCTCTTATACACATATGCAAAATGTTCCCTCTTGAGAGACCTCTGCATTACCTACCCTGAGTTAAGCATCAGCTGCAACTCCCATTTGTTTGCCTCATTGCTTAGAGGGAATTGTTTTAGATTTGCAAAATTCAGTGAACTTAGATGTGATGAAATATAAGGGATTTCTCAAGAAATACTGCGTAACTTTATTGCATGGATCATTGATTTGACAAACCTTGGTCACCTTGACCCAGGACTTAGGGCCTAAATACCTTTGAGGATATGGGCCCTAGTCCATTCACCTAAATTGTTCCTAGTAATATAGTCATTAGGCTATGTATAGAGCAGTTTTAACATGCTAAAGGAATGAGTCTCCAGTTTCCATGCACATGACATAGCTTTATCTACTTTATTATTTAATAGCGTTTGTAATGCCACTAAATAAAGCCTGGTCACATTTTACAGTCTTCAGATTCCAGGAAGAATTAGTGCTTTAGTTTTTTCTGCCAGATAAATACATAAAATAAACAAGCATGATAGTTTTTGGAACAGAAATTTACAGTGACGTTGTTTTCTCGGGGCTTTCTGATAATTTCAAGCAATTGTTTGTCAATAGTCTATTGTTTATTTTCCCAGAGCTGGAAGACCAGGGTCTTCATTACCCATGAGAGGAAGTCATAGCATTGTGACAAGGCAGAGTCTTGCTTAAAAATTAGCTATAGTAATCTCCTGAAATTCATCATATTTACATGCTGAATCATTTTTAATGGCAAGTAAGAAGCTTAACACTTGTATGTTTTCGTTATAAAAAAAAAAAGAGATAGAATGCACATTCTTGAAGAGGACAGTAAGTTGTATAATGGCAATAACCGAATAGCTCTGTTAGCAAACCACGTAAATATATAGTGTCAGTATATAAGGAGCTGGCTCCAAAGCAGAGCTGAAACTGGTATGCAGTGGGTAATTTAAAGTCTGCGTTCCTTGCTAGGAGGAATATCTGTTTCTTTTCATCTCTGATCCGTTGGCAAGGTTAGTCTGAAATAAAGACTGTTGAATGCAAGCAAAAAAATTGTTGACAGAGCACCTACAACAGTGGTTCCTGATGTGGAGAAGTTCCAGGTGTTGTGAAATGGATGAGGTGCACATGATTAGCAACACAGTCTTGGAATAGCATCCTGATTTGTCAATCACAGTAGGATATTTTTAAAGGGGGCTTTTTTCTTCTGTCTTACTTGATGGAGTAGCCATTTTTCCAGCATCAAGAAAGCTGGGTAAAGTGAGTCCAAGACCTACCAGGTATGAGAACTAAGACTGTGTGGAAACCTATGTTTTTTGGAAATCTCTTCAGCACAGATATCCATTAAAGTAGAACTGGTTGCTAATAATACCAACTGTGATGAGTTAGATGTTAGCTCTGAGGTTAGATTGTAGCTACAGGATGTTTACAGCTCATTAATGTAATTTAATTTGTACTAGTTTCACAACTCATTAGTCAAAAATCATGCACCAGATAACAGCATGAGGGATGGGCAGGACTGGCTTGCTTTTGGGATTTGAAATATAATCCAGAATTTTCACATCTAAAGTAGTGGTTCAAATTTGGCCTGCGTCATAAATGTCTGAAAGCTGTCTTATACCATCAAGTGACTTGCAATGTCATGAGTGAGATAAGACCCCTAATTGTAGTGGGAAAACTACTGATCTGTCAGATTTGCCCAAAAACTCACTCAATCAGTCAATGCGATCCAGTCACTGACGCCAACCCATAAACAGGCTATTTACAACGAACAGTGTGGAAGCTGCTTGTGTGTCCTCAAGCGCTTGTTTGTGGGTCTCTGGGCCAATTGGCTAAACTATGGGAACAGCAGATTTAACCAATTAATAGACTATTATGCAGAAAAGAGAGTGGCTGAAGATCCCACGCCCAGCTGCCCAGGTGTGTTGCACTGATAGAAGCAATTCCCAGGCTAAGTGATGCAGAGGCATTGTGGGTAATGGCACAGGAAGATAGTGCTAGGGCAAAGCACAAATGGTCAAGTGAAGAGACTTTTTAAAAGCCTAGTGGGAGACAGCCTGAAAGAGGATTTGGGGGAAAGGAGCACTGAGCATTCATGACAGCCCTAATGGCTTTGGAACCATAAGGCCATTTAATGAAGTTTTAAAAACTAACAGTGATACCCACTCTATGTAGGGAAAGAACAGAATTTGCCTCAGTCTTGTAGCTTGGTCCTAAGGCCAGTGGAGATCTCTGGTATCTGTCCCCTCTCAGAACACTGAATTGTGGAACACCACAGTGGCATGGAACTGGCCGCTGCACCTTTACAAAATGAATACAAAAGCCTCCTGTGAGGCAGGTAATTAGGTACGATTAATATTTGACATCTGAGGACACTGAAGGTAAGGGACTTGGCCAAAGCCACACTGTATGTGTCAGAGCTGGAATTACATCTTAAGTGGTCTTGGATGATATTCTGAGCTGTGCTCAACTCGCAGCCAAAAGAGGGGTAGAGGAAGTCTATGGTGACGTAAGCCAGCCTTGCTCCTCCATGATCCTGCAGTGCTCCAGCAGCTGTAGAAGTCCCCAGCATAATTTAGACAGCCCTGGGGTCTTTCTAAGCCTATACCTATACTGCAGTTTCTGTCAGTGAATAAACCACCCCCTGAGCGACATAAGTTACACCGATATAAGTGCCGGTGTGGACAGCACTATGTTGGCGGGAGAGCGTCTCCCGCTGACGTAGCTACCGCCGCTCGCAGGGGCTGGAGTAGGGAAGCTGATGGGAGAGCTCTCTGATGCAGCTGCGCTGCACTGCACTCTCTAGTGTAGCCATTACCTAAGTTACAGCATCTTCCCTGGGACTGCCCTATGGGCTGCAATGCTGCATGCTATAGCCTCACATGTCCCCTCTGGCCCCCAGCTTGCTCCCTACCCAAAAGCCAGTGAGTGGGTCCTCAGAGGGCAACCTTAAAGCAGTCTTCCACAGTGTCTGTATTAGGGAACCCTCCCCCAGCCAGACCCGGGACTTTCAGGGCCCCTTTAGACTGCTCCAGTGATTTTTATAGATGTCAAGGGACCACATGGGTATGACAATCTCCCCCCTTGTCTCCCAGTCCTGTGCTTAGACCAGTAGATCACAAATCTTGCTGCCATATTGCATATGACGACCCACATTTCTGAATTTCCTTTAGGATCCCAGGAAGCAGCTGTTAATTGCCCTGAAGTGCTCTGCCTGGAATTGATACATAACAAAGGGAAAGAGAAAATTTGCACCGAGTGTTTACAAGACAATAGACATGGGTATAGCCTTGATACTCACGGTGAACATTTCAATTCTGTGCAGAGATTCAAACTCAGTGTAATATATAGTAAGACTAAGACCCTGGAAGGATCACAAAGAAGCAGAGTCGCAGCCTTAGGTCCTTTTCACAGCCACTGTGGTATTGAAGCCCTCATGCCTTTTATTTTTTACCTTTAAAATTGAAGCTTCTAGCCTTTCTGGATGTAACCCAGGACACTAGCCTCTGTTTGCCAGAAGCTGGGAATGGGCAACAGGGGATGGATCACTTGATCATTACCTGTTGGGGCTAAATGGACCTTTGGTCTGACCTAGTATGGCCGTTCTTATGTCCACTACTGTCTTGTGGTAGCTGATGAAACAGACTGAAATAACAGCACCAGGGGAACAGTGTAAGGAAAGCAAAAGAAGGAGCTTTACAAAAAGAAGGAGCCTAGGCCACTGAAAGAGAATGGGAGTCTTCACTTAGCAACCTCCACTACAGCTTCCCTGTACCTAACATAACTCATAGCTACGTTATAGCTTTTCCCTCCTGTAAGCCTCACTAGGCCATAAAATCCTGCACAGTCCGCAAGGAATTGTCATGATTACTAAAGGAAGATGGGCCACTACAGACACTTAGGGATGGTTGGAGGGCAGGTGCTAACTAAGTGCAATGTATTGTCTGTAGGAGACAAACTCCAGTTGACACCTTTATTTTTGGTATGTGATTTTTTCCTCACTCTGAATTTAATTATGAAGTCGATGCCTCCACAAACATTTAAAGCACAGTGAAACGCATAGGAAGTGGTATTCCTTGCTCTGTTCTAAGCATCAGTGATGTTTTGTGATGGAGAAACACAGTATTTCCAGCAGGCAGGCAAAGACCCTTGCAGTCCCCTTTAAGAGTCACCTTTATTTCACCTTTATTTCAACAGAGCAGTGTCCCTAATACAAGAGCCCTGATACCAAAGCACAGCATTCTGCTAGAACTGCATGTAGCTTTGACAGTCTAGCACAAGGTGTCACTGTTGGAAATGAGTTGCTTTACTTTAGAACAGCGTGGATCGCACAGACCTGACTTTAGTATTTTTCCAATGCCTTTCTACCAGCTCAGTGTCAGGAGGGAAAACTCCTATCTGTTACGTCACTTGTTTTCATTTTATTACAGGAAATGCAAATGCTCACATTTGCTCATTTTCAGTGGCTCCCTTAGAGACTACAGGCCCAATTCACCTCTGCGCTACTTGTTTTATGCTGGTGTGACTTTGACCGCAGAGGACAACGTGGAGAAGTCAAGTAGTGACTCAGTCCCTATTGGGAAATGATTAGCAGTTGTTTCTGCAATTTGAATGTGTGGTTTGTATTCCTTCCCTTCAACGTTTTGGTTAGTCTGGTGTGATAGTTCTTTCCGTCTGAATAGGTGGAATCCTGTGTGAAAGCTACTGGTGATTGAATTCCAAAGCTAGAGAACAGTCCTGTTTATCTACCTCCCAGGTGCTTGTAAGGATGAATTGGCTGATGGCTGGCTGAAAAGTGCTCTGAAGAGGATCTGTGATGTAGGACAGCTAAGCGAGGGTGCTATTATTATTACAAACCTGGTCAGGGTCTTAGGACCAGACCGCACATCTGGGAGCTCCCCAGCCCTCCCCAACTCATCGTTTTTTAGGAGGATGCAGAAGCCACTCCTTTGTGCAGCTGATCAGCTCTGCTAGATGGTATGGAAGGGAGCCAGGGTCATAATCCCATCTCCTCCCTGCCTCTTTTAGCAAGACGTGCCCCAAACAGCTGTATCAGGGAGCATCGTCTGTGTGGTCAGGAGAGTGCAGGGGCTGCAACAGAGCCTGTCACATGAGCTGGGGAAGGGTATGTAAGTGGGGGAAAACTCCTTGGGAATCTGTCCAGGGACCAACCACCATCTGGCCCCCAAAACGTTGTCCCCTACAGGCCTCACCTACGTATGTCATGGTGAAATGCTGGGAATTTATTGCTGTGACTTCGTTGGCCTGGAGCAGAAACTGCTGCTGTGGCTTCAGCGTGGTAGAGACATAAACAGTTGACTGAACGTTCTTGGAATTTCTGAGCTAAGAGCACAGAGAAAAATCTTTCTCCACTTGGACGTTGCTTTCTGGACGAAAGTGATTTGGGGATCCCTCTCTTATTATTTCTTAAAGGCTCCTCTACCAGTGGCAGAAATGGGAGTAGAGGAAGGTCTCGGTGCTCCTGCCAAGAAAGAGAGGGAGTTGCTGCTGCTCAGCCAGGCCAGGGAGAAAAAGGGAGTTGCTGCTCAGTGATGGAGTTGCTGGCAGAGGATGGAAAGCCAGGCCAGGGAGTGGAAGGAGATCTCCCCTCTGCTCTAGGAGGGGCAGTGTGTTCTCATTTCCCCCCTCCCTACTCCACCTCTTAAACCCCTTCTGTCTATGAGTGTTACCATGTAAATCTTAACATGTTGGGATGTGTAAGTGTCAATACCCAAGTCACATGATGGCATTTCTGTTTTTTCAGTTTGCTTTTTAAAAACCTAGGAAGTTATTCACAAAAGAACTACAGTAACTCCTCACTTACCGTCGTCCCAGTTAATGTTGTTATGTCACTGATCCACTGGAGAAAGTGGCCGTTTAAAATTGCACAATGTTCCCGTATAATGTTGTTTAGCAGCCGCCTGTTTTGCCCACTGCTTGCAGGAAGAGCAGCCCGTTGCAGCTGGCTGGTGGGGGCTTGGAACCAGGGTGGACCAGCAGCCTTCCCATCAGCTCCCCGCTCCCTTAAGTTCCCTGTGCGGCAGCCGCCCAGCAGGCTATCAATTTCCGGGTAGTTCAGGTGTCCCTCCCTACACTGCCATGTGCTCCTCCTGCCCTCTGCCTTGGAGCTGCTCCAGGGAGCCTCCTGCTTGCTGTGCATAGGGTGGGGGGAAGAGAGGTGCTGATGTCAGGGTGTCTCCCCCACAAACTGTGTGTCTCTGTCTCACACACACATCCACTACCCAGCACTTTGGATAGTGAAGAGAGTGGTGCGCTCCAGTGGGATAGTGTGAGTTCATCATCACGTTCAGTTTCTGCAGGGAATGGTTGCAGACACTGCCATGTGTCTATTGTGTCTGCTCCCTCCATTTGTGCTGCCTTGCAGAGTGCAAGGCTACATTAATAACAATGCGTTAACCCTTGAGGTCTTAGCCGAGTGCTAGTTCATCATTTAGCAGCAAGGCATTCCCTGGGAAATATCCTACCCTCTGACTCCTCGACCAAGCTTCACAATCATCATTGCTTTGTACAGTATTAAATTGTTTGTTTAAAACTTATACTGTGTGTGTGTGTGTGCGCACGCATGTGTGTGTATATTTATTTATTTCCCTGGAACCTAACTCCTTCCCCCCACTCCCATTTACATTATTTCTGATGAGGAAATTGGATTCGCTTAACATAGTTTCTCTTAAAGCAGCATTTTTCAGGAACATAACTACAATGTTAAGCGAGGAGTTCATCTTCATCATCATCACCACCACCACTCCCATAACCATATTGGTTGTTGGAGCCCCATCATTGATGAGCAATCAACCAGTTGTCTCCACTCCTGAAGATTGTGTGTCACTGCTTGAGTCTCCGCGAAGTCCATTCCTGTCCACTCTTTTATGTTGTCAATTCATCTCTTCTTCTGTCTACCTCTTCTTTTCCTCCCCTGTACTGTCCCATGGAGGATGATCTTAGATAAGCCAGAAGATCTTGTTACATGGCCTTACCACTTCAGCTTGTGCTCCTTCACGATTGTCAGGAGGTCTTCATATGACCCAGCACACTGGGTGATGATGTTGCGGACCTCTTTATTAGGCACGTGGTCGAACTAGGAGATGCCAGGATTTTATGGAAGTATCTCATCTCATCTCTAAGCAAGGAGTTACTGTACATTAAAATAGTATTACTAAAGGTTGAAAAGTCAGGTACTCAAAAGTCAGGAAATGGCCGAAGTAAAATTGGTTGGGCAGGACCCTTCCTCAAATCTTATTCTCAATAGAGAATTCTTAATTTCTTCATGGGCTTTCCTATGGCACTCACCATTATAAAATCAGAATTCTGCACAGTTATTAATCCATTTATTTTCACAATACCCTGGTGAGGTGAGGAGGTGATATTGATATCCCCTCTTTACAGATGGGGATCTGAGGCACAGAGAGACTGAGGTCAGAAAATATTCACTGGTTTTGATTATTCAATCTGAGTCACCTAAGACCTAATTTTTCAGCGTACATAGCATTATTTAGCACTTTATACATTCAAAGTATAGCTTACAGTGACTCCAGTTGCAGCTATGAGTGTGCAGCATTTCTGCACCTCACAGGTTCAGGTCAGGCCAGGAAAGAAGGAACATACAATTAGTGACCACACGTGAAAAGTTTGGTTTAAGTGACTTGCCTACATAGGAACTCTGAATACATAAATTCAGTTCTCCACGGCAACATTCAACAACCTTAAACATAAGACCCTGCAGTCTCACGCCTGCAATCCATACATCTATCAGCTTCTGTAACAAATGAGACAGGGGTCCTACAGATGACAGCCTCCTCCTTTACCACACAAGCCTGGTTCATACCAAAACCAGACCCATACTCTGCACTGACTGAGGCAGGAGTCCTATGGAAAAAAAGAGCATGTGATCCCATAATCAAAGACTGTAAAACAGTGCATATGCACAAGGGCACTGAATTAAGGTTGCATAGGCTGCAAGGAAAGGGGCTGTAACACAGGTATCACCTGAGATGGTCTGATCCACGAAGGCAAGACCAAGCCTCCTTATACAGTAACTCCTTGTTTAATGTTGTAGTTCTGCTCCTGAAAAATGCAACTTTAAGTGAAATGATGTTACTTGAATCCAATTTCCCCATAAGAATTAATGTAAATAGGCTCCAGGGAAAAAAATTTCACCAGACAAGACTATATATATACACACACACAGTATAAGTTTTAAACAAACAATTTAATACTGTACACAGCAATGATGGTTGTGAAGCTTGGTTGAGGTGGTGGAGTCAGAGGGTGGGATATTTCCTAGGGACTGCCTTACTGCTAAATGATGAACTAGCACTTGGCTGAGCCCTCAAGGATTAAACACACTGTTAATGTAGCCTCACACTCTACAAGGCAGCATGAATGGAGGGAGGGGAAACAGCATGGTAGACAGAGACAGAGATACACTCCCTGTGTGTGTGTGTGTGTGTGTGTGTGTGTGAGAGAGAGAGAGAGATGCGCATTGCCCCTTTAAGTATGCTTACCTCACTCTAAGTACTTTGTCTTTTTAAGTATATCAGCAAGTTGAGACAGTAGCTACTGCCAGCAAGTTCCCTCCATCCTGAACCCCTGTTGTGCACCCCCCATGGAGATGAGTTAAGTGGGGGGCAGGAGATGGGGGGAGGGGCACATGCTCTTCCCCTCTCCATTCCCCCCAACTCACAGCAAGCAGGAGGCTCCTGGGCGCAGCTCCAAGGCAGAGGCAGGGGCGGCTCTAGACATTTCACTGCCCCCAAACACGGTGGCATGCTGTGGGGGGGTGTTCTGCTGGTCACCGGGAGGGTAGCAGGCTGCTCTGGTGGACCTCCCGCAGGCATGCCTGCGGGAGGTCCACTGGAGCTGTGGGACCAGCAGACCCTCCACAGGCACACCTGCCGGAGGTCCACCAGAGCCGCCTGCCGCCATCCCAGTGACCGGTAGAGTGCCCCCCATGGCATGCCGCCCCAAGCACGTGCTTGGCGTGCTGGGGCCTGGAGCCGCCCCTGGGCAGAGGGCAGGAGCAGCACATGGCAGTGGGGGGAGGGACAGCTGAACTGCCCTAGTAATTGATAGCCTGCTGGGTGGCTGCTGCACAGGGAACTTAGGGGAGTGGGGAGCTGATAGAGGGGCTGCTGGTCCACCCTGGTTCCAAGCCCCCACCAGCCAGCTGCAACGGGCTGCTCTTCCTGCAAGCAGTGGACAAAGCAGGTAGCTGCCAAACAACATTATAAGGAAGCATTGTGCAACTTTAAGCGAGCATGTTCCCCAATTGACCAGCAATATTACAACGAAACAGCGTTAACCAGGACAACTTTAAGTGAGGAGTTACTGCAATACAAATGGAACTGTCTTGTTGTGACCATATACCCCAACATAGGTGTAATTACAGCAGAGATAGGGCCTTAATTTAATGAAGGCAGTCACACTGCAGATGATCTTTCAGTAGAAGGCCACACTTATCAATGTAATGCAATCAGAGCATATTTTAGTATCAGTTCTGCTAATTACATCTGGAAATAAGGGAATGGAAGGGTCTGTGATTGGACTAATGGAAACTTCCGGTGGGTGTCTCCGTTATCCTTATGTTGAATAGCCTAGTTTCCTTTCTTGAATGATCAGTGGGAACACAGCGAGCTGCCGGACCATGGGATGGCAGACTGTTTCCATGGTGCTACAAGAACAACATCCAGGTTACTGGGAATAAACTGATGTGTAATAGGATTAAAAAAAAAAAACATAAAATGTTTTTAACAACATTCTGAGTACTTGGACTCTGACGCCAGCCTCTTTATCCTCATCACTGCTTTGCTGAGACTATTAGCCAGAGGCAAGACTGTTTTTTATTCAGTAATGGAATTCCCATCTAGAAAACAGCTCTCTAACTCCAAGTCTAAATCAGCCAAAGCGTTCTCTGGGGAGTCACATGGCTAAACTCCACAAGACACTCAACAGCTTTTCTTCAGAGCAGTGTGGAAAACAACCCAAACCATCTTTTGAGCCTGTCATAAACAGATAGCTAAGGGTTAATGTTTCTTTCACCTGTAAAGGGTTAACAAAGGGAACCACACACCTGACCAGAGGACCAATCAGAAAACCGATTTTTTTTTAATAGCCTAGGGGAGTTGGGGTGTGTGCTTTTGTGTGTTCTCCGTTTTCTCTGCTCTCTCTCGCTATGAGAATCTTCTTTAACTTCTATCTAGTTTCAGTTGTGAGTAAAAGAAGAAAAGACAGTAACTTTATTGTTTTTTTGTATTTACATGTGTGTAGTTTGCTGGAATGTTTTAAATTGGATATCTTTTTGAATAAGGCTGTTTATTCATATTTTTCTTTTAAGTAATTGACCCTGTATTGTCAACCTGATACAGAGAATATGTTTATGTCTTTTTCCTTTCTTTTTTATGTAAAGCTTAGAGGGTTCATGCTAGCTTCTCAGTTTATGAACACTAAGGTTCAAATTTGAGTAGGAAGCTATGACAGAGCCTAACAAAAAAGCTTGAAAAAAATTGATGCTCAGGCTGAGAACCAGCTACAGATGTCAAACTTCAGCAGCAGAAGGGTTTTTCAAGGAGGCACCCTCAGCCTTTAAGGGAAATAAGGAGAATCTTGCAATAGCCTCAAGTGACTAGAGACCTGTCTGAGCAGCAAAGGTCAGACCTGGAGCTAGATCCAAATTGGCACATGCTTTAAGAATGATCAGATTTGGGCTTGTTTTGGCCACCTTTAGGCAGAATCGAGAAAGTCTGGGTGCTCAGCGCTGGCATTTTGGTTGTGACCCATCTCTGCACCCTACTCTGACCTGGGAGGAATCTCCTCCTTCTCCAGAAGAAAAAAATAACATCCAATTCCCTAATGATTGTAATGGGCTGTTATCACAAAACTAGATGTGTCCTTCTGAAGTGTGACTTCACACAAATGCTTAAAAACACCTTTTAGTGGAAGGGGGGGAATGTGAAGCAGACCATTCATAAAGACCAATTTTCCTTTTTATCAGTTGTATTACAATAGCTCCTCAAGCCTCCAGTACGCTAGGCTCTGTACATACACATAGGAAGAGCCATGCCCTACCCTAAAATGCTTACAATCTAAACCGCAGTATTATTATCCCTATTGTACAGAGATATGGCTGAGGTTTTCTAAGGGAATTAGACAACCAAGTCAAAGTCTCAGTGACTTACCCAAGGTCGCACAGCAAGTCTGTAGCAGAGCTGGGAACTGAATGCTGACATCTCGAATCCCAGTTCAGTGCATTAATCACAAACCCAGCCGCACATTCACTTCCAGGAACCTGACCCCATAACGATACATGCACCATTATCTGAGGGTGCCATTATCCAAGTTAGCACAAGCAGGTAGCACTACTGCCCACAAAATCAAGAAGCTGTCCTCAACTGGTCCGTTTGCATATGAACACTTGACATGTATGATTCTAGGTGCATAACTTTGTGGAGGAAAGCCAGCTTTTGTCTTCCTTGAAAAACAGGTTTGTAATGGGTTGAACTACCTGAGAAAGTGGTGACTCTGCAGTAATGAACTTTACCAGGCACATCTGATTGAAAAGCATCCACATGTCAATGAAAACAACAGAAAAGCAGAGTTTAGCAGCTGATGTTATTTCTACGCTAGGAGCACTTTACTGGTATAGGAATACCAGGATACTGTACCAGCAAATGCTCCTAGGATGGATGCAGTTATACTGGCAAAGCTGTGCTTTCTACTGGTGCAGTAAAACCACGCCCCATGAGCAGTGGCATATTATTGCCTAGGCCAAGAGGCCTAAACCTAGGATTGCAAATTTGCTTATGCCCCCTCCCCAACTCCACCCCTTCCCCAAATCCCCGGCCCTCCTCCTCCCCACAGGCGCACCGTGCTTCCCTCCTTCCACGTCCCTCCTAGGCTTGCCATGCGAAAGCACTGGGAGGAAAGGAGGGAGAAGCGAGTAGTGGCGAGCTCAGAGGAAGCGGAGCAGAGGTGAGCTGGGGCCCATGGGTGTGGGGAGTAACCGGGGGGGGGGGGTCAGGAACCGCTCCCCGCCCCAGCTCATCTCCGCTCCACCGCTGCCATCCCCTGAGCGCGCCGCAAGTCCCCTTCTCCCGCCTCCTTCCCAGGCTTACTGCGGGGGAGCAGAGGTGAGCTGGCGCGGGGGCGGGGGGGAATTTTTTGAGAGCCTAGGGGCGGCAAATTTGTTAATTCGCCACTGCCCATGAGCAAAACAACCCATCCCGGTAACAGTTTTGCCAGTATAGCTGCATCTACACCATTAGGGACCTCTGCTAGCACAGTGGTGTTGGTCAGGGACATAGGTGCTGGAACTAGGGGTGCGGGAGGTGGTGGTGGCAGTGCTGTAGCACCCCTGGCTTGAAGTGGTTTCCATTATATCCAGGGCTCCCAGGTTGGTTCAAGGGCTCTCAGCACCCCTGGCACTGCTGGTCAGGGATCACACCTCTTTGCACCCCTGACCAACATAGCAGTGCCAGCAGATATTTGTAGTGTAGATGTAACCACAGTCACAAACTGGAGGAAAGAGAATGGAAAGTCCTACTCTTTTATCAGCTCTGTTAGAACTGGTAGACTTCGCAAGTCATTTGTTTCCCCTTTATTTTGCAAAGAAGTTTGCTCCTGGGCCAAGAACTTTCCTGCCAGCTTCAGCAATCAGCAAATTTGCACAGCTGCTGTATAAACACCTAAAAATAGGGAGCTGTAAAGAAAATGCTGACACAGCCTCAGAAAGGCTCTGGGGTGCTGTGATAACAGTGACCAAGCTTTTTATTGGTCACTTAATTATGTCATGAAGCCTAATGGCCTGTTTGCAATAAATGCTACTGCGTGAGGTTAATGGCCTCAGGATCAGGCTGGGCAGCAGGGAGTAGATAATGATTTCCAGTAATATTCTGACCAAGAAATCTGACTATTACCACTTACCTTCAGAGCTTGCCTGCCCCTGGAGATTCGCTTTAATTACAGCAATTTGCATCCACTCATCAGTACAGCTGCACCAGTGCAGCCTCCTCATGTATGCAGTCTCTTCACTGCAGGGTGAACTTAAGTTATCTACACTCATGGTAACACCTCTGTAGTTAGCCCAGCTAGAATGAGAGTGGCCATCCTGCAAAATAACGTATGAGCCCCGCAGAAGGACTGAGTTAGCAGCTGACAAGCAGTGCTAACTTGAGCTCTACCCTGCACCCCCAAACAGGCCAGCCAATTTAAGTTAAAAGCACCACCACCACTGTAGTTAAGGGTGTTTGTGTTTGGATGGGATTTGAGTTAGGGTCAATGCTCATGTCGTAACTCAAGCTAACTGTGGAGTAAAGGCAAGCCCATAAACAGTGGAAACCAGTATAAGCCACAACTTTTACTGGTTCATGCAGGGATAAACTTTACCAGTGCAAATAGCAGCTTTCTCTTCTCCACAACAGGGGTTTGCACTGGTGCAGTGACTCAAGTGGCTGGCTAACAATCCCTGGAATCAGGGCAAATCTTCATAATTAGAGACAAATCTTTACTGGTCTATAGCACTGTACTTCATTTACACGGATTCATTAGGTGATATGGGATGCACCAGCAGACAAGAGTTGTAGGAAGATTTTTCTTGAGCATGCTGAGGGGCCTGGATTTGTCTGCCTCTGGTGTCACAAACAACTAAGTCCCTCCTGACACCTGTCCCTCTTTCTCCAGTCCGACTCATCATACAACATGTATGATGAAAGACCTTTGTTATAACAGATATGTAGGAAACATGAGTATGGTAATACTGAGCCAGATCTCCCCTCCTCTGGGAAAAAATAACCATGGAGAGAGCAGCAGGGGGGAATGTGAAGAAAACTCCTTAAATTGTTCTAGATAGCCGGGCTGCACATGGGGCAGTTCTGCAGGGAAGGAAGGTAGAAGAAGAGGATCCCCCTCCAAGATGTGCAACAGCAGAGAGAGAGCTACTATGGAAGCATCAGGTCTTGCAGGAGTCACTCACCTTTTCTTCCCTCCAGTTCACCCATCCCTAAAGAAAAGATACCTTAAAAAGCAAAGAAAGGCAAAAGCTAAGAAGGGTGGATTTGGTGGAGCCTGACAGGTAGGAATTTTCCTTGCTCCAGGGCAGGGTTTGCCATAAGGTAGAATAATGTACTTCTCTGGGGACCTAACCATCTCCGCTTAGATTTGACAATGGCCTTATGTTTTACAAAATAAATAACTAATACCTACTAGAGACACTTTTGTGGGACCTGACTCAGGTGTCATCTAAGATTTTATTGTGTTTTCTAAGCTGGATCACTCTTTTAACTAACTCTGTGGCTTTCATAAGAAGCCTGATGACAAAATGTTCATATTCCTCAACTCAGACTGAGAGGGGACATGATAACAGTTTTCAAGTACATAAAAGGTTGTTACAAGGAGGAGAGAGAAAATTTGTTGTTCCTAACCTCTGAGAATAGGACAAGAAGCAATGGGCTTAAACTGCAGCAGGGGAGATTTAGGTTGGACATTAGGAAAAACTTCCTGTCAGGGTAGTTAAACACTGGAATAAATTGCCAAGGGAGGTTGTGGAATCTCCATCATTAGAGATTTTTAAGAGCAGGTCAGACAAACACTTGTCAGGGATGGTGTAGATAATACCTATTCCTGCCTTGAGTGCAGGGGACTGGACTTGATGACCTCTCGAGGTCCACTGCAGTCCTATGATTCACATTACTTCAACCATAAATTGACCCAGGCTTGACACTTGGCCCCAGGCTGAATGACTCAGGTTCACTGAAAGGCTCATGAGCATCAGTGAACCATTTTAGTTAATATGGTTTGACTTTTCAGATTGGAACAAAACAAGTTACATGTGGTTTGACGTACCCTCGCAACCCTTTTGCACAGCTGTAGTCTCGGCTGATTGAGGGGCAGGTTGATTGAGGGGACTTACAGGAAGATTCCCCTTGCACCAATGGGAATACACTTGTGAATCAAATAAGGCAAGCAAGATTTGGCCCTAATAATGTTGAAAAATATTCTTCAGAAGGAGAATTTGTACTCTCTGGAAAGCAAATCATGTCTCCAAGCTGCACTGTTCAAACAAGGCAACCTGACAGAAATCTTTCTCGTTATGAGCCCTTTCAAACTTGTCAGCGTGAACCTGCCAAGAACTAAATACCAGGCTATGACCTAAACTAAAGGGCACCGTGTACACAGCTGAATGGAAAGCTTAAAATGCCAAATGGTGTATTGATTTACAGTAAACATGGCCCATAAGGTCTGCGATGGACATCTCTGATATTGAGGGACAATTGACTAATATGGGCACATATTACTGGGCAGAACTCAGAGTGGAAACAAACACTTCAGAGAGCAAACTCTGTTGCAGACGCAATCAACAGTAGAGAACATGCCATCAGGATACTAGACTGTTGTTAATAATTAAGCTAGGAAAATAAGCATGCTCATTGCTGACTGCACCACCCATTCCAGTTCCCAAAGAAAATACATTTTCCCATGCCACTTCAACCTTGCCTTTAAAAGCTATTAAATCACTGTCTCAGCCTTTTTTCTTCAAATGTCCCTCTGGGGCAGGACACAACACCACATTTCTTTCTGTTCAACACCTTCTTTGGTTCTCAGACTGCTATAAATATTTGCTACTTCAAAGCAACAGCACCATTACTCTTACAGTTGTCAGTCTGGGCTGGTCTTCCTGGTCAGCACTTGATAGCTCTCTCTCTCAGATCTCAGACATTCATTTTTTAAAAAAAAAAATGTATTGGCTCCTCATCTTCTGAACAGTCCCCAAATCCTGACATCATAAGAATGAGTGTGATGATCTGACAATTCCAGACGGAAAACTGCAATCAATAACAGAGACAGCTAACTAATGTTCTAATCCTACAAATATGTATGTACCTGAGTACTCTTTTGAATCCAGTGGAACTATTCAAATCCATAAAAATTATTCACATGTGTAAGTGTTCTTACCACAGTGCTTACCGCATAAGAACACAGACAGCACATCAAAACTGACTGAATAATTTCTAGTGGATAATTTGATGAAATTTGCATCTTTCTATTTGTAAGTTGTTAGCAAGCAGGTCAGATTTATTCACAAGTGGTAAGCAAGCAGCTCAGATTTATTCACTGAATAATTTCTGCAAATAGCTGTTTCTTGAATAGCTCATTGCTCGTATTTGATATTGGAAACTCAAAATGTGCTAGTTTTGATTTGACATATACAGAGGTAACCTGGTTTTTGTTTTGTTCTCTGACTGTAATGGTTATGAACAGCTTCCAGTACCAATTCCCAGATTTTTAAGTGCAAAATTTGTTTTCTGTGGATGTAGGCTGATATTTATTTAAAATTTACTGTTTACATGAACTTTCCTGTGGGTCCTGGGTTTACTAGAATACTCTAGAAAACAAATACAAAAAGATCTGTGAAAACCACCAAACAAATTCAATTGATTATTCAAGTAAATATTTTCAGAAACATTTCTGATCAATTTCCACCTCTCAATAGAATTCAAATTTTTTTTTTAGAAATACTTGTCACTTGCTTCAGTAGTTTGGGTCTGGCTCTCTACTCATTTACACCCATGTTGCTCTGTGACTGTATTGGAGTTACTCCTGATTTACACAGCTGTAAACAAAAGGAAAATCCAGCCCTTATATCCACTAAATAGTTGCTGCTGGTGTAATGCCAACAGACCCTGGTTGTCGGCAGGCAGGATTGAACCTGGGACCTCTAGAGCTTAGTGCATGAGCCTAAAGCTTACTAGCTGTTAGCTAAGGCTGCAGAGCAAAATTCTCTCTATCCCCATCCCCATCACCGCCCCAACTTGTAACACTGACAGACCCCCTCCCCGGTGAACATCTCTTCCAGTGTCCTCCCTGATATTGTCAGACTCTTAGGCTACTTCCCTTTCCCCATATTTGATTGATCACTATTATTTTAAAGATGTTTTCATGTTTTTCACGTGTTACTTTTCTTAGCAATCAGATGCTGGGATTACATTGACCTGTTCTCTGTAACACTTGCCCTCAGGATGAGGTTAAAGAGTTCAGTATTTTGCTCTGGTTTTTCCTGTCACCAATTTTAATACTGATCTCAGTTCACACTGCGTGAAATTCACTCCTGGGTAGAGGGCCTGGGCATCATTTTTAAGTCCTACTTAAGCCGTACTTTGAGGGTTTGAGTGGAACATAGGCCCGGTGCTGGTCCTTCATACAAGGGTGGATTTCACCCAGGGAGCGTTTTTCTAGGACACCTACGCACCCTTCAAAATCATTATCTTTGTTTGTCACTTCAACTAACTCTCCATCCATTACATTTGTCAAGTTGCATTTGGCATCCTCCTCCTCCACCCAGTCCCACATGGGTCTCTCTTCTGCCAAGCTGCTGTTAAAGCCGGCTGATGCACTGCCAAACTGGCAGACCCTAGTCATACTTACCAGCATATTCACACACAATAAAGTCTGCAGTCCTATAGAGATTTGTTTTAACTCTGTGCATGTGTCATGGGGTGTAGAGACCCCATGCTGGCCAGGCAGCCCCTGAGTCAATGCGGCAACTATCATGAGCACTGACTGGCAGAGCAGCTAAGAGAACAAAAGAGCTGAGAAGCAGAGGAATGAGTACAGTGACTGCCAGAGGAGCAAGCAGGCTACAGAAGGAAAGTCCTGCCAGCAAACTGGTGAGAAGCCACCCAGACAGCAGCACCTCAGAGCAGGGTCTGGAGAAGCCCACAGCACCAAGGGAGGTAGGAAGTAGCTCAGGGTACAGCAGGAGGAATTGTTGAAGATTGTTTCTGCCTGCCTGGTTTAAAGACCCTGAGCTGGAAACCAGTGGAGTGGGTGGGCCAGGGTTCCTGTAATGATCCCTCAACCCAACAGAGACTTAAGAACCACAAAGGGTTTCCAGACCCTCTGAGGACCAGAACTAGCTAGACCTAATATCAGGGGAAACCCATGCGCTCCAGCCATACTGAAACTAACACCCTTCATAGCCCAGAATAGCACTGCTAGAGTCCCAGAGTCCTTTGCACTCTGTGTCTGGCCCAGGGACTGTTTGTTTATTCACAGTTGGGTAGCCAATGGGCCAACAAGAGCACAAAGCAAACAGGACCAAGTCAACTCGGTGCAGTGCTCTGTCTGCCCAAAGGGGTACGCTGACACATTAGTACATCAGCCGGCAGCCTATTCATGTCCTCTGCGTTTAGTCTGGATTTACTGCCCAAACTTAAAAGATCAGGAAATCAGACAACAAATTAACGAAACACTTATTACATCGCAGTTTTTATTATGAGCCAAAGTAAACGGCATCCCACTTGGGTGGCACATAAAGCTCATCTCTAATCCTCCCAGCACCAAGGCTAGAAGTAATTTGAATGCCTACAGCATAAACACAAGAGTGAGCAATACACTCAGAAAAGCCCTCGTTGTGGCATTGCACTTGCAGTGTTCAAAGTACACTGGTCACCAGCCACATGTGAACTTGGACCCCGTTCCCAGAGCTCAGACTGTGGAAGAGGTCACCTGTTTCCAATGTGTGGCTGTCTACAAAATATGACCCACATGCCGTGGTAAAGCCCAGTCCCAGAGTACAGGCTGCAGAAGATCAGCTGCATGGGGAAATGCCACACCAGCAATCAACACAGCGGTGGCTAGTCTCAAGTTCATTTCAGGTTATGGCATTATGGACAATGGGAGGAAAAAGTATAGCCAGAGACCAGAGTGGGGAGCAGGTAGGTGGTCACGAGTGGGTGAAGTTTGTGAAGAAACATTCTCCCTGTTGCTAAGCATGCACAATCCAACACCCTCTGCTGCCTAAACTCTTCTGCAGCCTGCTGACAAGTACTGTGACTAGCCTGCCTTCAGAACTGCCGAAAACCACTCTAGTCCACAGTGGTAAGTGCTGGGATTTTCTAAAGTGCCTAAGGGTGAGATCCACAAAGGGACTTAGGCGTTGCGGTGCTGACCGTCACAGGGCCTAGAAAATCACAGAAACTACAGTGTGATCCACAAAACCAAGTTAGGCCCCTTGGCTCCCTGTGCAGTGCAACGGGAGAGGAATGGGCCTAAGAATGGAACCCACAGAAGCCAGCACGCTAGGTGAGGCATCACCTAAGCTAGGCAGTGGGAGAGGCTGACAACAGGGCGTGTCCTAAGCCCCACCCCTCTTTTGGAGCTAAGCGCCTCAGGTTATGTCTACGCTTCAAGTGCTTCAGAGGCTCAACTACAGCACTTCAGTATAGACACTCACTACAGTGACGGGAGGGGCTGTAGTGAATCCACCTTTCCGAGAGGCGGTAGAATTCTTCTGTCAACTTAGCGCTGTCTACACCAGGGATAAGGGTTTTTCACAACCCTGAGCAACATAGATGAGTTGACCTTACCTTTAGCATAGACCTGGCCGAAGTCTGGGCTGCAGGGAGGCAACTGTCTCTGCCTGGTAACCCACAAATGGGAACCCACCATCTGGAGTCAGGCAGCGTAGGCACCTGAGCTGTTTTTTGAGGGACTGAGTTAGGCATCTGCCTCAGAAAAGAGAAGCAGCAGAACCTACCTTTTAAATGCAAGAGACCCAGGTTCAATTCCTGGGTGGGAAGAAAGGATTTCATGAGGGATCTCCCACCTCTCGGGAAAGTGCTCTAACCCCTGAGCCATGGCATAGTCTCCTGTGGGGCTCCCTCAGTCTCTCCCTTGTAAGTCTTAAATGATGATACATTAGGAAGATGGACTGTGAATGACCTGGGATGTGAGTGGGAAAAAGTTATTTCTGAGGAAAACCCATGCCTTCTTGATTTTCTTGGCAGTGCAAGCCACAGCCCAGGGGAGTAACATTCATAGCACTTCTGCTGTTTTGCTTGGAGTTCATTAAAAAGTTAATAAGAAGAGGGGGTGGGGGAGGGAGAAGAATTCTATGTGACTGGTTAGCCACAGGAATGCAACAAGAATTCAGAAGCACAGCAAAACCCAACCTTTTGAGGTGGTAAGCTGAGCCCGTGACTGGTTCAGCGCCTCACAGGAGCAGGCCCTTGAAGTACACAGGATTACAGTTGTTATGACCAGCCACAGACAAAGAAATTTAACTTTTCAAGTGTGAAAGAAGCTCATTGTGGATTTGAACAATTTCCCTCCCTCACTCACTGGGCCTGTTTATGATAGTTGTCAGAAATATTGGACTTTCCTCTCTCCCTTTCCCCTACCCAGCTTCTTTTCCTCTGCCCTGTGGTAGTCAGACTATGAATGTTCCAGAAGATGTAGTTCTCCTTGGCCTAGCTGATAACTAAAGGCTACACCCATTGAAGTCTGTGGGACATTTGGCACTGACTTCAGTAGAAGCCAGGTCAGGGTCTGAGTGCATTTAACATCTCTTGTCCTCTAGAGCAGTGGTTATTTGATCACGCCCCCTTCTTTGTGTCTGTTGTCATTTACGCTCCCCTTCCCTTCCCTCCCCCCCGACAAGTACCTATACCGCCACCCAGCACAGAAGGCAGTGTCGTGCCAGCAGCAGTGCAGATGGAGGGGTGTCAATGTGAAAAGTGATATTTCTCACAATCGCTTTCCACAGCAGACAGTGCCCCATTGCTGCTGGCACGGCTGACAGCCAGAGCCCCACCAGCGCAGGGCTGACAGCCAGAGCTCTGTTACCTCAGGGCTGACAGCAGGAGCCCCTCTGCCCTGGGGCTGACAACCAGAGTCCCGCTGCTGCCTCCAGGTGAGGGAGTGGAGAAAGGAGAGCCCACGCCCGGGCTGCCTCCCAGTGAAGGATTGGGGTGGGGCAGGAAGCCCAAACCCAGGCAGCAGGACACCTATGAGCCCCAGGTGGCAGGATGCCAGTTGTCCCCTTTTTCCTCTCCCTCCACCTCCCAGGTGTGCACAGCTCTTCTGACAGTCCAAACCCTGCTACCCGGGGCTGACAGCAGGAGCTCTTCAAACAAAAGGCACACAGCCTCCCTTGATACATTCCCTGCCCTCCCCTCCCCTCATTTGAGTATCGCTGCTCTAGAGGGATTTTCATTCACCTGCACATGTGGTACCAGATCCTGACTCACATTAAGGTCCCTTTTCACTGCTAGACCAACAAAAAGGTACTTGAAAGTGACCTTACATGAGCAGCCGAGGTGTGACAGACTAAAGCCCTGTCTGCACACCCCACAAACTATTGCAATGTTTGTACAGGGCAGGCCTTGTGGGTATCATTTAAAAACTCATCACTATCTGTCAATAAAATCATGGCAAAATGAGCATAGCAGCGTTGTATGTGAAGTCATGAACATAAGCTGAGCTCATGACTAAAGTATGTTTTCCAGATAACTCTGGGGAGCGGCCAAACCAGTTCCTCAGAGGCAAAGGGTAAGCTGATGTCTCAGCCCGGTGTAAACAAGGCTGCTGGACTGTTACCTGCCACTCTTTGGCAGGACAGGGAGCAGGGGCAAAAATCTACATCTGAGCAAAGAAACAGCGTGGAGTTTCCTTTCACACAGACTGCCTGTAGCCTTGCATCCAGCTGGAAATGCTTCTTAAAGGGGGGACAGGACTGTACAAAGTAAGGGCAGACACCCCAGAACACACCCTCTCTTTCCCTCTCCCTGCCCATCGCATTCTCTGCGCCTGAAAAGACAAAGGAAGTAGCCCTTGGACTCTGGGGTGGGGCGGGTCCTGACCTTGGTCAGTACGACTGCTGAAAGCATGTGCTGGGAAAACTTTGCTTTGAATCCAAAATATAGTTTGTTAAGTTAGGCACCGCTAAGCATTTTCTCTTTATTTTTCTTGTAACTATTTCTGACTTTTTCTGCCTCATTATGTGCACTCACTGAAAATCTCCTTCTGTGTCATTAATAAACGTCTTTTATTGTTTTAGCTAATCTAGTGTATTTCAATTGAAGTGGCTGGATAACTATTTAAAATACTAAGCAGGTGTATTATTTCCTTAATGGAATAATGGACTTAATATATTTGTACTGTTCAGGAGAGGGCTGGGCAGTACAGGACATACATTTCTGGAGGAAGATCTAGGACTAGGGGGGCGTTGGGGTCACCCTGTGGCATGATTAAGGCTAGGAAGAGCCAAGGTGTGGCTGGCCGGCTGCTGCACACACAGACATAAACTGGGGGTGACTTACATGTCAGAGGCTGTTTGTGAGCAGTCTGGGTTGGAGGCTACAGCAGCAAGGCATTGCAAAGGGCACCCCAGATTACTGGACGGGGTGACACAGGTACTCATTAGTCTGGATTGTGCCCCAGTATGTCACAGCAACACAGTATTTCCCAAGTGTGGAGAATCCTCAGCTGATGTAAAGGCCAAATAGCTGGCTCTACCCCTAGCCCTACCACCCCCATCAGCAGAAGGGCTGGGCAGGAGCATTTTGTGGATCAAAGAGGAGGTAGAACCTGAGCATTATGGCAATGCTCACTGGCAACATGGCTGCCACCATAAATCAGCTCAATTTAGGGCAGCTCTTGGGCTGCTCTAGCTTGTACTGGGGACTGGATCAGCCCCAGGATGGGGGTTGGGGGCTGGCAGAAAGATGTCTCAGAGCCACGTCCCTGCACCAGCTGCACTGAGGGCTGTGGTTGGGTGCAGCTGTGGCTTGAGGCCAGGATGTGGTTCAGTTTGGTGAGGAAGCCCTCCTGTGTGACTTCTGTAAATAGTGGGTTCTTGGAATCAAGGGCATAAAGCCAGTGAGCTGTTCGCAGCATGTTCATCTTTGACATTATTTCTTTATAACATGGAGATAACTTGGTCACAGGCAGCGTGCGCCGAGGGCACAGGGTATGCCTCACCCTCCATTTGATATGCAAAGGAGAAGCCACTGCTGTGAGCCCATCTCGGCTCTACAAAGGATCAATTCAAAACCAGCTGCTGGGGCAGGAGTCGTGCTACCTCTGAATGATTTGCAACCTATCGTTGTATCAAGTGAACACGCTGCAAAGGAACTATATCTCCTTCAATGGATTCAGCTGACAAACATTTAGGTTTCTAAAATAATGATTCTATTTCAAATATATGCCATTTTATAAGCAAGGGAGCTTCATCCAGGGTGTATGATCTAATAAAGCATGAGCACAAACACACACACACTCACACCTTGGGCACTCAGTTTCATTTCAGTGCACCCACGGGATGTGCCTTTTCTTTGACTGCCACCCACACCCTATCATGAGTTAGCTGCTTAGCACTTCGTTTTCAAAGCACCTAGCTAATTACTACTACCTCTGCACAGAAAGGTTAACGTGATTTGCCTCACACCACACATTACATCAATGGCAAAAACAAGATTAGAACACAGGAGTTCCCAGCTTTCTGTCCTATACTCAGTCTGTTAGATCATGCTGACTGGCTTGTTTAGGACCTGAAATCAAACTCTTCCAGGCAGACATTAAATGTCAGATAATTGCCAGACCGGAGGTCATTATTGCCTGGCTATTAAAAGACAAAGAAGGACAAGTGCAAATCTGATGAGGTTCAGCAAGAACAAGTGCAGAGTCCTGCACTTAGGAAGGAAGAATCCCAGGCACCGCTACAGGCTGGGGACTGAGTGACTAGGCAGCAGCTCTGCAGAAAAGGACCTAGGGGTTACAGTGGACGAGAAGCTGGATATGGGTCACAGTGTGCCCTTCTTGCCAAGAAGGCTAACAGCATTTTGGGCTGTATAAGTAGGAGCATTGCCAGCAGACGGATGGACGTGAACATTCCCCTTTATTCAGCGTTGGTGAGGCCTCATCTGGAGTACTATGTCCAGTTTTGGGCCCCACACTACAAGAAGGATATGGAAAAATTGGAAAGAGCCCAGCAGAGGACAATGAAAATGGTTAGGGGGCTGGAGCACATGACTTATGAGGAGAGGCTTAAGGAACTGGGATTATTTAGTCTGCAGCAGAGAAGAATGAGGGGGATTTGATAGCTGCTTTCAACTACCTGAAAGGCGGTTCCAAAAAGAGGATGGCTCTAGACTGTTCTCAGTGTTACCTGATTACAGAACAAGGAATAATAGTCTTAAGTTGCAGTGGGGGAGGTTTAGGTTGGATATTAGAAAAAACTTTTTCACTAGGAGGGTGGTGAAGCACTGGAATGGGTTACCTAGGGTGGTGGTGGAATCTTCTTCCTTAGAGGTTTTTAAGGTCAGACTTGACAAAGCCGTTGTGGGGATGATTTATTTGGAGATTGGTCATGCTTTGAGCAGGGGGTTGGACTAGACGACCTCCTGAGGTCCCTTCCAACTCTGATATTCTACGATTCTAAGGATTTCAGCTGCAGTTACAAAGAGCCAATTCCAGATGTGTTATTAAAGAACATAACTGATCATGCACAATTCATGGATATAGTTTAGTGTTTCATTCTCATGGCAAAAGATGCCCTCTTCTCTTCCAGCTGAATTCAAATAATTTTGTAAGGTGCGCAGCTGACTAACAATCCCATACGTTTACACAAGGGAAGGACTTTGGTGTGCAGGGTAAAACCTGCATAAGAAGTAAAAGGGGGCAGACTCTACACTGCCGAACTGCAAAGTGCAAATCTGCAGCTGTCTGCTGGAACACAAGATGGGGCAGGGCTGGCTGTGGGAAGGACTAACTCCCTGGACCAGTTATTCATTCTTGAGTGAGTGCTGGTTGCTTGCCAACCCCATCTGAGTAAACCCCGCAGTTTGCAGTACATCTGCCAAGTACAAGATTAAATGTCTGTGATACAAAAGCCCAAAATGCAGCAGTAAAGAGATTCACTTGGCATGGCAGCCAGTGACTGCCCCCCCAATATGTGCATGCTGCCAAAGCCTCACTGCACCTAGAAAAGTGATACAGCATGGCTGGAAGTGGCATAAAACACACAAGTACATAACTGCACAGCAACAACCTGCAAAATCCAGCAATCTCGATTAGCCTCCACCATCAACTCTGCAGCAGGGATGTATTGTAACTTCTAAGCTCTAGACCTGCACATGAATGGGGTTGGGGAAAGAAGAGAGGTAGCTTGGTTCACACAACTGCATTTCCTAAGAGTAGAACTTAGCAAGTGGCTGAGGGTTTGTCTACACTACAAAATTAGGTCAACTGCAGTTAGGTCGAGCTACAGCTTCTGCAGTAATTCAATCAGTTGTTGGTGTCCACAGTACCCTCCTTCTGCCGATGGTGAACGTCCTCACCAGAAGCGCTTGCATTGACTGAAGTGGGGCATTGTGGGGCACTGACAGCTGCGTGAGGCTCAAAGCTGGAGTCCTCCATCCTGGAGGAGAGCCTACCGGCAAGGAAATTGACATTCTTGCCAGTTTCATGGCTGCTATTGTCTCTGCTCCAGCTGTCAGCAGCAAGGGGCTCACAGCTGGAGCCGTGAAACTGCCAAGAATGTCAAATTCATTGCTGGTAGATTCCAAGCTGTGAAATTGAGCCCAGCACCTGGCTTACAGCTTGGGGTGTAACTCCAGGGCCGCCCAAAGGGGTGGGCAACTGGGGCAATTTGCCCTAGGCCCCGGGCCCCGCAGGGGCCCCCATGAGAATATAGTATTTTATAATATTGCAACTTTTTTTTTTTTAGGGAAGGGGCCCCCAAAATTGCTTTGCTCCAGGCCCCCTGACTCCTCTGGGTGGCCCTATGTAACACCAGGGGAGGGGCTCCAGCTGTGAGCCCGGTGCCAGGCTGACATGTGGGGGGGGGGTAGCTGTGAGCCCAGCACTTGGGCTTTCAGTGCCAGGGCAGAAGGGGGCCCCAGCTGTGAGTCCAGTGCCCAGCTGACAGCTGGTGGTGGGGAGCCCAGCTGTCAGCCCCACTTGAACACTGCATCGCCCTAACTACACCGACATCAGTGCTACTCCTCGCGTGGAGATGGAAGTTATGACGTTGGGGTATGGGCCACTTACTTCAGTGGAAGCAGCATGCTAGTGTAGACACTGACATAATTAGGTCTATGTAAACTGCCTTATGGTGACCTAACTTTGTAGTGTAGACCAAGCCGAAGTGGTTAGGATTTCAAACCTGCACCCGGCAATTGACTTTCTCTGTGGGAACACAGTAGTACCACCCCCAAATGTTCAAAAATCATGAAATTGGTTTTAAAAGAACCCGACATTCTGGGTTCTTTCTCTGTCTTCTGGGTTTTGAGCCTTTAGGTTACACCAGGGTCATGTTACCTTTTTTAAAAAATGAAAGCGCGAGGTTCTCATGTATTCAAAAGACTCCAGGAGCTGAGGCAACTTAGAAAAACACCAGCTGTCATAAGACTCACCATGAAAACCATGAAAGTTGGCAACACGGGAATGGTACACATTTCGATACAATGGTGATGAGCATGGTAGGCTTATTTAGTTGCTCTTTTGAACGAGAGGTCAACCGTTAACATTTGGTCACCGGTTTGATGACCTTAGTCATGGTTTCTCAGAGTGGGCTGCCTGAAGGGTTGTCACCCTCCAGCTCATGAGGCTGGTACAAACAACTATGCAGATGATGAGAACAAGGGTTCTCAAACTGGACACATTATATTAGTTCAGTGCCTTAGTTTCGAATCTGTAAAATGGAGCTAATATTTCCTTCCTGCCGCCCTTTGTTTGTCTTGCCTATTTGGATATTTTAAAGTACTACAGGCCAGGGCCTGTCACGTATTATGTAGTTGTATAATGCTTACAACAATGCAGCCCTCACCAAAGCTGGAGCCTCTGGATACTACTCTAATAAATAAACAAAAATAATAATAATCTTCTCGCTCTAGTGAATAGCCTCAGATCACTTGTCTATCAGAAATCCCCTTTTGTCACCCCACAATGAAGAATAATCTCTGGTCTTACACATCCTTTCTGTCACATAAAAACGAAGACTGGGGCAAACAAGAGGCAGACAAGATGTTTGCTAAGCAGCAATCATATTTATAGGAACTAAGTTTCACTGAAGGCTTCTGATCTAAGAGTGGGCTGGTGATAATGTAATGTCTTTTAACTAAGTAGCTCTCTGCCTGCAAAATGAGGGGAGACTAATCTGGAATGGAAAACATATGATATTTTAGCACAGCTGAAAATTACGGGCCAAAGTTATCCTGGTATAATTGTATTGACTTCCCTGTCATTATACCAGGGCTGGCTTTGGCCCATTTTGTGCTCAGAGAAATGTCACTACATTAACGATCACTCGCATTACTAGGAGAAATTTTGTGTCTGCAACAAAGCCATAAAATGAATGTTACCTTTAATGCTACTGCACAGGCCACAATTAATTTTTTAACATTTTAGAAATGTATGTCACATTTCAATCCCAAACAGCATGTTTGGCCTGGATCTTTAACATGTATTCAGATTATTAAGAACCATAAAGCTCAATCCCGTTGCAAGAAATCATAAGTCAATGAGGGAGTTTGCTATTAAGTCCTGCCTCTGTCAGCACTTCTAGAGGAGCAGGGATGCTGATGGCTTCATTCTCTAGTTCTTAGAGGTCACCAGCCAGGATAGAATTCCATGGGGCAAGCCAAGTGAACATACACTGGGTCACATTTTGAATCTCGTGCCCCGTTCGCTAGCACATGCCGCACACAAGTGAGCTGACCCCTTGCACTGCAGACCAGGCTCCGTAGATTCTCTAATGCAGCCACTGTCTGCATGCAGCCACCAGGGGCTTTTCCTGTGGCCACAGCCTCCTGGGCTGTGATGCAGGTGGAGTGGAAGGAAGCAGCAGTCCATCCCTTTCCGTGGTGCTCCTGGCTCCACCGCCTTAGTGTTGGTTGCTGGGGCCACCAGCAAGGACTTGGTCTTGTCCACCTCTGGAGACACCTGGGGCACAATGCTGGAGGAGCAGGCAGCCAATAAGCGTCCCACTTCCCAGGGGTGGAGCGGCTCAGGTCACGGGGCTTCAGGCTCCAGCCCTGGGTTACAGCTTCATGGCAGCAAGCCCCATCCTCCAGAAATGGGGCTTCAGGCTCCAGCCCCCCTGCTGTCTCCCCTGGCCACCCATCCATGCACCCTCATTGCCCCTGGCCTTGCTGCCTCCCTCGACCCCCACATCTAGGGCTTAATTTGTCCCCAGGTTTGCTGGGGCTGAGTAAGGGCAGGTCTACACTACAGCCGGGATCGACGCTCTGAGATCGATCCACTGGTGGTTGATTTAGCTGGTCTAGTAAAGACTGGGCAAGCCAACTGCAAATCACTCTCCAGTCGACCCCTGTACTGAACCCCCGACGAGAAGAGTAAAGCATTGTAGACCTCGCAGTAACTCGACCTAAGGTACGTCAACACCAGCTACGTCAGTCATGTAGCTGGAGTTGCGCAGTGTAGGTTGACTTACAGCAGTAATGTAGACATAGCCTAAGTCTACTGTGAAAAGTGATACTTGTGTGTTTGTTAGTATCACTTTTCACAACAGAATTACTAGCTGGCAATAAATAAATTAAAATGATTTGGATGTGTCTATGTGCATATTTATTTGTTTTTCTTAAAGCTAATTAAATATTTTAGGGAAAAGTGTGACAGAGGCCACCAGCAAGAGTTGGTGGCCACACGCTAAGGCCACCAAATAATTTGTCCTGAGAACCCCCTCTGATGTGCCAACCAGCCTGGAGAATGGCCTGTAATCGCTGTTCTGAGAGCGGAGGAAAGAGCTCGTTCTGCTCGTTGTACCAGAAGGGAAGAAGCAGGGCCGGCTTTAGGAAGTGTGGGGCCCAATTCGAATAGTTTTGACGGGGCCCCAGCAGGGATGACTAAAAAAAAACAACAGCCACATGTAAAAAAAAACATGTGGGGTTTGTACTCACCGGGCAGTGCTACGAGTCTTTGTGGTGGGTCCTTCACTCGCTCCAGGTCTTCGGCGGCACTGAAGGACCTGCCGTCGAAGTGCCACCAAAGACCCAGAGCACCGCCAGGTGAGTAAAAATTAGAAAGGCACCTCTAGCCAGGAAAGGGATTCTCACTGGGCGCGGGGCCCTCTTAGGTGCGGGGCCCGATTCGGGGGAATTGGTGGAATAGGCATAAGCAGGCCCTGGGAAGAAGCAATGTGTAGCAGAGGGAGGAAGGATCTAGCTCTAACCACATTATCTTAAGTCCCACTTAGCAGTCAGACATCACTGCCAATTGCAGCATGAACACAGATGGGGGTGAGGATTTAAAAACTCCATGACGACGGAAGTGTTCCCAGATCAGATGATGTTCTATCATTCAACGCAGCAACGCCAACGTTACCGTAGTTGGACAAACCCTTACCGTAGTCGGACAAACCCTGGCAAAGTCATTTTCCAAGCAGTGGTTGGGTTATCCTGGGTCTCATATTTAGTTTCAGTTCGTACTGTAGCCGATGGAAAATGTATGTCAGTTTTTGGCAGGATGTTGTGAGCTTCATCTCATTAGCAATACGCTACCCAGAGAGCAGAGTATGGGGCGGGGTTTGCTTCCTATCTATGGATTTGCATGTGGTATTTCAAGACGTGATACAGCAGTTAATGATAGTGTGCCATACACTACAGTTGCTTAAGGAAGCCAGGTCTGGTTCTCACTCGTGTAACAAATACAGTCCTGGAAAAAATCTAATAGTCTAGGTCAATGGCAAGTCCTGCTCCCTATCTCTTGGAAGGGGCTGTTGGCTACGGCTCTTCTTCCCTGGGGAGAAGATCAGGAGTTGAGGGAGGGGAATGTAAACAGGATGAGTTCCCCTGAGCTTTGCTGAGCTCTGCAAGTTGCAATTTGTGCACTAGCATGTGTGGGACCACGTGGGCAATCGAGGGGCGAGGCAGGGCAGGGCTGGAGGCTATGCTGCTATGCGTATCCTACCCACATTCATCCCCTCACTAGGGGCCATTGCAGTGTCAGGGCTGTGGTGAGAGTAGAGGAGCACCTCCAGCATAGCTCCCAGGCCCAGCTACTGGGACCGGGATTGGGAGCTGAGTTGAGAATCCGTCCCTTAATGCTCAGGAGCAGATAAAAAGGATCTTCTTAGCACAGTTACAGCTTCTGAGGAAGCAATTTGCACATAAAGCCACATAAGGCAATTTTGGCTTCTGCCAGTTTCCTCACAAATCTGGGATAATCCCTTTCATGTATGTGGCTTTCCTTGTTTTCCCTGGGGGAGGATACACAGCCTTTTCCTGGAGGGTCACTGATCCTAACAGTGGTTCAGTCCAGTAACAACTGAATGTCACGAGAATCGAATAACACTTCAGTGGCCTATGTGATTAGATCAGTCCTGTCACCTCAGCCCAGTTCCTAGATGGGGCTGCACACCACAGTCTTTGAATAGAGTTCGAGTAGGCATTCCAATCAGGATTACTGAGACTGCCTGCATTGCAACTGCACTGTAAATACGTAGGGCCCTACCATAGGCGCTGACTTCTTCTGGCACTGGCGGGTGCTCAACCCCCATCTTCCCCCAGCCCCGTCTTGACTCCACCCCCTCCCTGCCCCTATTTGACTCCATCCCCAAATCCCCACCCCAGCCCCGCCTCTTCCTCATCTCCTCCCCTGAGTGCACCACGTTCCCGCTCCTGCCTCCCAGAGCTTGCAACAGCTGTTTGACAGTGGCAAGCACTGGGAGGGAAAGAGAGAGGAGCGGAGATGCGGCGCCCTGGGAGGAGGCAGAGGAGGAGGTGAGGTGGGAGGAGCTGAGGAGGGGATTGGGTGGGGAGCTTGGCTGTCAGTGGGTGCAGAGCACCCACTAATTTTTCCCCATGGGTGCTCCAGCCCCGGAGCACCCCTGGAGTCAGCGCCTATGGGCCCTATCAAATTCTTGGCCATGAAAAACACATCCTTACTTCTGCTCTGCTGCTGGTACCAGCTCTGTCTTCAGAGATGGGCTCTCAAGCTGCCCAGCTCTGAAGGCAGCACCGCCACCAGCAGCAGTGCAGAAGTAAGGGTAGCAGTACCACAACCCCTACAATAACCTTGCAACCCTACCCCCCCACACACAGATCATTTTTGGGTCAGGACCCCTGCAATTACAACACCATGAAATTTCAAATTTTAATAGCTTAAATCATAAAATGTATGATTTTTTAAATCCTATGATCGTGAAATTGACCCAAATGGACCGTGAATTTGGTAGAGCCCTATAGATAAGCATTTCAATCAGTTATGCACTGGGTATCTTACATGACTACAAAAATAAATCTGATAGAGGAAGGCGCACTATCTGGAAGAGATAAGGAAAGAATGAAGTGATGGAGTGAGAGTCCGTTATGGTGGGTCTGATCGAAATGGGTTGAAGAAATGAAAAGAGTTTTTGTAAAGTCTGGCTCCAATCCAGCAGTCAAGAATGGTGGTAAGATGAAAATACACAAGGAGGAAAGGAAGCAGCTGAAGTGCAGCTAGCAAACTTTGGATCACAGAAAAAGCCAGGCTCTGTGGAACACCTAGAGTACAAAAAGGGGCATAACACTCAGACTTCTAGCTGAACAGCAGCCATTACCGCTGATAGCTTAGTTGTTACAGATGGGGTTTCTACAGCACAGAACGGCAGATGACCAAGAGGGATGTGCTGTGCTGCATGTAGCTATGTAATTAAAGGAAATAGTGTCATTCTGGTGTGTGTACTGCACCTCGAAAGGTGGCAAAAACACTCCCATGTGCTGCAGAGGTAGCCGCCATTTCTGGGTTTCATTTCCAGAGTGAGTCACTCCACTCATTCTCGCTGGGATGTTTGCCACAATCTGAAATGAAAGTCGTTTAGAGTCATAGACTTTAAGGTCAGAAGGGACCATTATGATCATCTAGTCTGACCTCCTTCACAATGCAGGCCCCCAATCGCCATGTTTTACAATTTGTTGGGGGGGGGGGGGAACAGGATCTTACTGAACTGATTTTAAAGGGTAAGAATGCTCCAGTCCTCCTCTCTAGGCACTCCCAAAATACAGAGACAATGATGTTGCAACCTGTTCTCTGTGTTAATTAGATCATTACTGAATTGCCCATCCTCCATCTTGAACCTCCAGTGTCTTTGCCTGGCTGACTAATAGAGGAGAAACCCTTCGGCCGACTCCACTAACTCAAGTGTTGTAAGGGGAAGGTGCCCGCTGTTACTAAAGCCAGCATGGGCTTCATTTTGACCACATCAAATGAGACAGTTCTCAGAGGTAAGTCTCCCACAGTTACACCATGTCCCCCAGGGGCTAGAACAGCATTGTAGTGAATTTTCTGAGGCGTTGTTCAGTTTTCTTAGCCCATTTGCTAATCACGCTGGAGATTCCTCCCCCGCTCCCCCCCATGAGTGAAATATGTCAAAAGAACCAGAAAAGTATGCAGAGTTCTGAACACTAAACTGAGCTGATGAGAAAGGATAAAATAATCGTCTCCAACTACAGCCTATGAGTTTACTTGCACTGTGAGCTCTTGGGAGAAGGGACCATCTTTTTGTTCTCTTTACACAGCACCTAACAGACTAGGGGCCTGGTCCAAGACTGGCGCTCCTAGTGTAAGGTGGGAAACTGAGTTACAAGTCCACCCAATTTAGACAGTATCAATTTTCACCTTTATTTATAAATGTTCAGACAGAATTATTGTCAGGTATCGGTTCTGACCGTATATTAATGACAGAGAATAATTGGATAAGGTAGAACCGCTGGGCCCAAGTTACTGAGCTCCGGGGTACCAGGAACGTCTCCTGCACTTCATGATAGTCATCTCAGTGTCTTGCCTCTGGTCTTGTCCTTCAGTCTTAATCCTTCAGTTTCTGGTCCGCTATTTCTCCATCTTGGACCCTTGTTCACTTGGTTTCTTATATTTTTTTCATATTACATAATCATTAGCTTTCTTCCAGTCTACGTTAAGCATTATGTCTCAGATAACCCATACAATACGCATGTACAAGCTTCAATTTACACAACTTTTGCTGTCTACACTCTTTTCATGGCATTATGTTTTCATGTCACCTTGCTGTTGTTTTACCATTATAAAGGCTTTTAGCATTACTTTTTGTGTATTTATTACCCTAGTTAGCTTCCTTTTATCTAAATCCTCCAGTGCAGAAACAAAACATCACCTATGGCCTGTCAGCAATAAGCAGTATCTGAACACGTCTATATAAGACAAGGAGATTGTCAAGACAACACACATGCCAGGCAAAAGCTAGGCCAAGGCCTTTGCATAATTATTGCCCTATTCAAACTCATTCATTAACCATAATAATAAACTATTAAAGTAAACGAACACAACCCTTATTTGTAACCATTCAGCAACTTCTTCATCTTTGTATTTCAGTATCAGAATTCAGTATATAGATATCATCAGAACCTTTGATTTTTATTTCAGCAATGTAGGGGCTATGGGGATAACATGATCTTTAATGTCAGAATTTCCTTATCTTTGCCAAACAAGGGCTTGCGGGCGACTTCTCACTCAAAGTCCCAGCACCATGTTTGCAAATCATTGGAAGCCTTGTAGGCCATTTTCATTTTGAAGGGCTTTTTATTTTTTAGTTTAGTTTCATTTGGGCTAGTCCGTTACTTCCCAGTACTAGGCACTTCTACAATGCAAATAATTAATGACAATGGGGATTAACGGTGTCCCCTCTGACTTCCGAGGTACTTACACAACCCCCATTAGTGTATCTGAGCACCTAATAGATATCATGAATCTTTCCTCACCACACCTTGTGAGGCGAGGAAGTGGGTATTATCACCCATTTGACAGGAGGTACAGAGAGATCAAACGACTTGCCCGTGCCCAGGCAAGAAGTTTGTGATAGAAATTCAACCTAAGTCTCCTGAGGTCTAATCCAGTCCCTTCCCCGCAAGGCCATCCTATGCTATAACGTTTGATAGAGTTTGTAACACCGCAGAGGCGCTGTTGACGCTAAGTGTGCTTTATGTCTTCACATCACATGGTTAATACTCAGTTCGTAACTCTGGATATTAACTAGCTATTGCCTTTGCCAGCAGCCTTGGTTGGCATGTTTGTCTTCTTTACCTAAGTTAAGTATCAGAGGTGTAGCTGTGTTAGTCTGGATTTGTAAAAAGCAACAAAGAGTTCTGTGGCACCTTACAGACTAACAGATGTATTGGAGCATAAGCTTTCGTGCGTCTGACGAAGTGGGTATTCACCCACAAAAGCTTATGCTCCAATACATCTGTTAGGGTACATTCACACGACCTGCCGGATCGGTGGGTAGCGATCAATCTTGTCTAGACATGATAAATCAATTCCCAAACATGCTTCCGTCAACTCCGGAACTCCACCAGGGTGAGAGGCGGAAGCGGAGTCGACAGGGGAGCCGCGTCCATCGATCCTGCACCGTGAGGACGGGAGGTAAGTTGAAATAAGATATGTTGACTTCAGCTACGCTATTCCCGTACCTGAAGTTGCATATCTTACATCGACATCCTCCCCTAGTGTAGACCAGCCCTTAGTCTTTAAGGTGCTACAGGACTCTTTGTTGCTTTTTACCCAAGTTGTAACCCTGATTTTGCTGTGTTCACAGGAGCCTTGACTATCACTTTGTAACCAGGTTGGCTGATCCTCCTTGCTCCCAGTGCCCAGTGTAGGAGGGCATCCCTGAGTCCATTGCCCCATGTGTAATTTTTGGCACTCAATGTGCATTGAATGCTCTATCCCCCCTGAGGTGGTAAGGAGCAGCTGGCCCGTTCTTTCTAGAATGCACCAGAACAAACATGATTGGGATGCTTGGTGGGGGGAATTCATAAACATTATTAACACATGGAGGTGTCAGCAACAATTCTTTTTGAGGTAACTAGATAAAAGTGTCACCCACTGTTTACTAAAACATGGTTGTACTTGTCGCGTATATAGGGCCTTGGTTTAAGATGCAAGCTGATTAGCAATGTTATCGACTCATCCTCCATCCTTAGCAAGTTCTCAAAATCTCTGCTAAAGGAGTTCTTATTTCCTCTTTCTCCATCCTTCAGAATTCTGACCCTAATCCACCTGGGGTGGATGCTTTGTCTACATGTAACAGAGATGTCCCTTTCTTATCACTAATCAACTACCCTTTCAACATTTCACCTTCCCTTCCCAGGAAAAAACAAACACACACACTTAGTGGCCAGACTGTGACATTATCATCATTAGCTGTATTGCAATAGACCCTAGGGGCTCCAGTCATAGACCAGGACCCCATTGTGTCCCTTCATGAATGGGACCAGAGTCTGAATCTATGGGCTCAGTCCTTTGCTCTCAGTCAAGAAGGCTCGCCAGAGACCATGGCCCTGATTTTGAGCTTTTTGGGTGTTCCTTACTCCAAAACGCTTCAGCTTTTGTTGTAGATACTGAGCCAAGGATTCTTTCCCTCTCCTAACAACATCAAGCTTATCTTTCAGCAGCTTCACATAGGTGAATACATTAGACAGATAAGTACTAGAGAGGGAGAGGAGTTAAGTTAGGTAACAATGTGGACACAAGAACAAATGGATTTAAACTGGCCATCAACAAGTTCAGGCTTGAAATTGGACGAAGGTTTCTAACCATCAGAGGAGTGAAGTTCTGAAACAGCCTTCCAAGGGGAGCAGTGAGTGGCAAAAAAAAGCCAACTGGCTTCAAGACTGAGCTTGATAAGTCTATGCAGGGGATGCTTACTATGTTATATAGTCAATCTGCAACTGTTAGTAGCAAATACCCCCAATGGCTGGTGATGTTATACTAGATGGGGTGGGATCTGAGTTACTACAGAGAATTCTTTCCTGATGTCTGACTGGTAGGTCTTGCTGAAATGCTCTGGGTCCAACTGACGGCCATATTTGGGGTCAGGAAAGAATTTTTCCTGATCCCAGATTGTTTTTGGTTTTTTTTCGCCTTCCTCTGCTGCTTGGGGCACAAGTCACTTGCAGGTTTAAAACAATGTAAATGGTGGATTCGCTGTAATTTTCCATCTTTAAATCATGATTAGAGGATTTCAGTAACTCAGCCAGAGATTAGGGGTCTATAGAGGAGTGAGAGAGTGTCTTTGGCCTGCAATGTGCAGGAGGTCAGACTACATGATCACAATGGTCCCTTCTGGTCTTAAAGTCTATGAATCATACCTGATTTCTTGCATGGCTTTTTGGTTGACATGCAGAGATCATTCCCTTGGAGGAAGGCCTCAGAGCCTCTAGCATTTATCCCCATTTCTTCTGTTCTCTAACTTCAAACTCGAACTCCTCTTTATGAAAACTGTCCTTCAAGATACAGACACCTGTTTCAAATGTCTCTGGAATCTGTCAAGACCACTCTTGAACCTACAGGAGGTCTGGGTCACTGTCCAGTAATACAAGGTGCTTTCCTTCCCATCCCACACCTAGGGCTGAATGGCCCTGATTTCTGGCTGACACTGGACCCCCTGTATGTTGACTCTGCAGGGGAGAAGGGGTCATACAACTGGTGGAACCTACCCTAGGTGCATGTTCCTAGGTGCACTCATTAGGTGCATGTTCCGGGTTTCGCCAGAGAAGTGGAGGGTAGACAGAAGGCTTCTGTATTATTCCAGGTATTCTTAGCTGCTGCAATGGCTCCTGCTGGCTGCCCTAGTTTATCCCAGAGATCAGACTGGTCCCCAGGTGGCCCCAGAGTCCAGAGCAAGGGGGCACATAGGTAACATACAACCACCTTTGCGTCCCACACAATACCGCACACAGCAGAGTTTGAACACAGCTCAAAATTGGGGCCATGGTCTCTGCAAAACCTTCCTGGCTGGGAGCAAAGGACTGAGCCTTTAGATTCAGATTCTGACCCCACGCACAAGGGACACTGTGTTACCTTATCACTAAAGCAGGGGTTCTCACATACATGTGTAGTATGGATCACATCTGAATAGACTGTCGAAGGGACGACATCTCCCTTCCCACTGGTGTTCCTAATTCTGTGCATCACCTCCCTTCCCATGGATGATCAGCTACCATCCTTGTGACAAGCACAGCAAATGCTTACGTGGAAAAGTAATGCTAAGGAAAGATTTGGTAGTTGGGAATGAGAGATCCAGTGCCATGAGATCAGCAGCTCTCTGCACAGAGCCAGCATGGGCGCTATATGCATTAGACCAGTCGGCTGGCCCCGATTCTTCAGTATTTGAAGAATATCTTACTGTCTATCCTAATTTTCTCTGTATATGGCATTTATTCTTCTAGCCTTCTCCTTCATGTTTTTACACTGCGAGGCCCCGATTCTCCTTTGTGAATCAGGGTAACTCCAAAGAAGTCTGTGAAATTACACATTAGGTCAAATGCATGTGGAAATCCAGCCCTTATTGGATATGTTTGGTCATTTTCTAGTAATGAGGCCTTTTAAAGACAATCCAGCTTACGTGTGTCAGCCATGCCAATCACTCATTGTTTGCATCACAAAGGGAAACCCATGATATGCAGAGCCCAGCTACACTATTAAAAAAATCACCATGTTGTACCCAAACATGAGTAAAACATGTCTTTGCTTTGCAGCACAGATGGGAACTAACTCCCTTTTCTATCCAAGGCAACAGCACAATTCAGGAACATCATTACAACATACTGTAATCCTGTTTACAGTACAAAATGGAACTGTGTTTAACTGTGTAAGGAGACAATGATATTGTATCTGAGTCCTCTGACATGGTTGCTGTTCTGGTATAGACAGGCCCCTTACATTAAGAAAGGCTGAGTTATATCTAGACACCTTCATGAAGGCTGATTATATCACTTTGCAATTGCCCTCCCACCAGGGGCGGCTCTAGACATTTCACCGCCCAAAGCACGGTGGCATGCTGCAGGAGCCGCTCTGCTGGTTGCCAGTCCCTCGGCTCCGGTAGACCTCCCACAGGCATGCCTGCGGAGGGTCCACTGGTCCCGTGGCTTCAGTGGACCTCCCGCAGGTGTGCCTGCGGACGGTCCGCTGGTCCTGCATCTCCACCGGAGCCGCGGGACCAGTGGACCCTCCGCAAGCATGCTGCCAAAGGCAGCCTGCCTGCCGCCTCCCAGCGACCGGCAGAGCGCCCACCACGGCATGCTGCCTCAAGCACATGCTTGGGGTGCTGGGGCCTGGAGCCGCCCCTGCCTCCCACTTCCTTGCTGAACTGGTCCTGTGTTGACACAACCTTTCCTCTGATCAGAAGAACTGAGCAGAGCTTCCTTCAAAGTCTCAAAGAATGTTTCTAAGATACAATCAGGGAAGTTAACGCAGAAATATTGCATTTCTGTAGTGCACTTCATGCAGATCATCTCAAGGATCCTTCACAATTACCATGAGAAATATTTGTGCATAGACAATGCGAGGACACTGAGTCCCAGCAATTCAGAGAAGAGTTACTCCATAAATTCTAGTTATGGGAATCTTCCCCCTAGCCCAGTGGTTGGATAGTGATGAACATTTTCTACCATTCGACAGTTGTTCAGTGTCTCAGGCGTTATGAGTTTGTGGGTTTCAATCTAGTTCCAAGTAGAGAAGCATTGCAAGAAAGCACAGACTGGCAATCTCAGTATTAATGGAGCATGGAGACTGAACTACCCTTCTCAGCCCTAGACATGGTCCCTCCATGTTCAGGACTGAGGCACATTCTCTGGGCAGTGCGGGGAGCAATAGCCGTGCCATACTCTCTGCATACCGTTCAGCGGCTTAGCTCAGTTTCCAGCACTAGCAAGCCAGAGCATTTCAGGCAACCCTTTAACAAACAAGATTCTAAGTACCAACTACTTTTGAGGGAAAGTTCCAAGTTCCAACTAACAAGTGCATTGGCAATGCATTTGCATACTTCCTGAATCTTGTACACATGGCATGCTTTCGGCTCTCCTATTTACTTAGAAAAACTTAACATTTTAGCAATAAGCATTTGGTTTTTCCTTAAGCAGCAGTGGCGTGGGAGGGTGAGAGAGAAAAGGGTTCTCGAGTTCATTTTCCTCCATAAATCCAACATTTAATCTGCTATGTCACTCACTTCTTCAGTAAATATGTGACTACATAATTCTCACATCCAGGCTTAAGAGTTTGTTTCTGTTCACATGGCAGCACACTCAAAACATCTGCTCCGTTTCCACCCTTCCCCTCCTGTCACCCAGACAAGCCCCTCCTCTAGTCTCCCCTTCATCTCGCTCTGTATATCAAACACACAAGCCTGCCCCTCACCTCTACAGAAAGACCTGGTCCTTCAACACACACCATAACTGCCACTCCCACACCAAAATCTGTCCTGTCTCCTCTTCTCTGACACAACACACCCACTCCTTTCTCTAAAAACACCTGTACCAACCTGAACACTTGCACATTTTGCAATGCCGAAGGCTATTCAAGAAATGTGAGTCATCATCAGTGCCCAGATTCTGGGTGGATGAGGGGTGTGTGGCTACAACAGATTTGCAAAGCAATAAGGTGAAAGCAACCCAATTTGTCGTCAACAATGATTCCATGCTATGGGCTGCATCCTGCACTCTTTACTCAAGTTGTTACTCAGATGAAACCCTGATTGACTCCAATGGGCAAACTGACAGGCCCAGGTCATATCCAATCCATTTCCACCCCTTGCTGCTGCAAAGAGAAGTCAACCTGTGTGGTACACATGGAGCATGGAGTCTGCCTGCACAGCCATCACTGTGGTTTGTAGGCACTGTCTGTCTGTCTGGTGGGCACTGCATTAGTTTCAGTGCATCTAGTGCAGCGGTTCTCAAACTGTGGGTAGGGATCCCAATGTGGGTCGGGACATCATTTTAATGGGGTCTTCAGGGCTGGCATTAGACTTGCTGGGGCCAAAGCCTCAGCCTCAGCCCCAGCCCCAGCCCCACCACCCAGGACTGAAGCTGAAGCCTGAGGGCATCAGCTTTGGGTGGTGGGGCTCAGGTCCAGCCTCTGCCTGGGGCTGAAGCTGTCGGGCTTGGGCTTTGGCTGCCCCAGTCCAGAGTGGTGGGGCTTGGGCTTTGGCAGGGCTCGTGCAGGCTCAGATTTGGTCCCCCTCCTGGGGTCGTGTAGTAATTTTTGTTGTCAGAAGAGGGTTGCAGCGCAATGAAGTTTGAGAACCGCTGGTCTGGGGCTTTCTACATACATAAGAGACATGATGCGTAGCAGGAGTTGGTTCTCTCCAATAATGCTCTTGCAAGTAAAACCCAAACATCTGACTCTTAGGAAACACCTCAACCTGATCGCTGATATTATATTATAACTCAGATTGACATGCATCACGAGTCAGGGTTTGGGATTTACATGAACCCTAAATACATCAATGTACAGCCTTCTCAGGGCTTGTGCCATGGGGACTGTAAAAGGAAGAGTCCTTTCACCCAGAAGTGGCTAATAAATAATTCAACAAGGCTGTTTACAGACTTTCCCTTTGCCACTACCGTCCTCCCTACTTTTAATTAATCGCTGGAAAAAGCAATGGGTTTGATGGCTTCCGTCATCTGAAAATCTGCTTTAATTTGTGCAATGTCTCCAAGCTCCTGGGCCCGGCCCTCTTGTAAACTTCCGACTTCAATGCTTTGTTGGCTTGGCATGGAAGCACTCTGAACAGCAGAGGCAGAATGGGCTGACAAGTTTTCTTCCCACTGTGAAGTCATAAATTTACCAATACAGAAAGCATATTTGAACATGATCACGTGACTGTTCTGCTGGAACCTCCTACGGCAAATCTTTATGAAAGCCATATAGGGATATGGCCAATCTGTAACTGGAGTTGTTGAGTCAGCTGGTGCTCGGTTAGTCATACTGGAAATAGCTCCTAGAGATGAATGTACACAAGAGCTGGCTGAGGTTCAGAACTTTTGAGAAGAGAAGACCCAGTCCAGGAAGAGAATGTTTGAAAGGGGTAGAGCATTTTTCTGGCTAAATAACAGGGAGTACATGAGTGGAATTCAGCCTTTGTTGGAAATGATCAAGGAAGGCTGCTTCCAGTTCTCTGTACTATGATAATTTTTCTGCTGATGTGCTGCTAACTCTGCATCAGTCTCCCATTTAGTCTATGGGAATGTTGCAGTTGGCTACAAAGGGAACAAAAGCAGAACAACAGTCACATTATTAGCAGTAAACTCTGCACTCTGATGTTCAGAGCATTGTTGGTGTGAGGTAAAGGAGAGGGGTCGTTGGCAGGAGGGGGGCAGGACAGGAAGGATAAGCTGCTGAGAGTCAGGAAATAGCATGGCTTATGTGAGCTGCAGTGAGTTTGCTGAATATTTTCTCGTCTCTTTCTGCACACGCTCCCCCAACAAACACCAGCTTCCATCCCTCCATTGTCTCCTTCTCACACAGATGTCTCCAGGATCTCTGTCAGGCTACTGCTTATTCTTGGGATGCTTTCCCTGAACCTATTTGCCAAGCCACATCTCCCCCACATTCACATCCCTGCCAGAAACTCCCTTCTGCCATGAAGCCTGAGGAAGGAGGGGGGAGGAAGTTCTCTTTCTCTCTCACACACGCTACCAGGGCCGGCTTTAGGAAGTGCGGGGCCCAATTCGAACAGTTTCGATGGGGCCCCGGCAAGGAAAACAAAAAAAAACAACACACACATAAAAAAAACATGTGGGGCTTGTACTCACTGGGTGGTGCTCCAAGTCTTCGGTGGCACTTCGGCGACGGGTCCTTCACTCGCTCCAGATCTTCAGCGGCACTGAAGGACCCACTGCCAAAGTGCTGCTGAAGACCTGGCGTGCCGCCAGGTGAGTAAAAATTAAAAAGTTGCCTCAAGCCAGGGAAGAAATTCTCACTGGGCGCGGGGCCTTCTTAGGCGCGGGGCCCGATTCGGGGGAATTGGTGGAATTGGCCTAAAGCCGACCCTGCACACTACTTAATGGAATTACCAGGATGTGTATATACCTTACTGAGGAGTCATGTGATACCTTGTCCTTCTCTGTCTGTTTCGATCCCTCGCTTGTTGTGCCATGCTGAATTCAGTTTGTAGGGGCTGCACTCTTCCATTCTGGGGTGGTGCCATGCTCAAAAGAGAAATCAATATTTTAAACTGTTTTGAGGAGGGCAGCTTAGGAGAAAAATACTTCTTAGCGATGGGCTGAATCCAGACTAGAAGAATTCCCTCAATACCTATTAGTTCAAGGAATAACCTACAAGCCGTTGTGAAAAATACCTGCACAGCCACAGCAAGGAGTGGCTCCAGTTGCTCTGCACCACAGCCCTCTTCCTCCCATCCCTGGGTCATTTTGCTCCTGCTCCCTCCTGGAAAAAAAAACAGCTGCAGTTCCTGAACTCTTCTGCTTCAGCTCCTGCTCCCTATCCTCTTAAAGGAGCAGCTGACCCTGGGACACACTTTAACTAAGTTTTCCTCCATTCAGAGAAGATGCCAGCTGCCCTCAGGGCTCTGTTTCCTGGCCCCGGTCAGCCCACTCCATGTTTCTACCCCCTGGGCAAGTGATTTTTTTCAAGTATTTTTGAGCACCTGCATCTGCCACCAGCCTGGAAGGAGCCTGATCCTTTTGAGATGCACTAGTACTGGTATTATCATTGTTATTTATGGTTTGTGTGACCATTGTCTCTCACTAGAAGAATCAGGGCCCAGCTGTTCTAAGTGCTATACAGACAAATTACTCAAAAATCAATCCCTGCCTCAGAGAGTTTACCTGGCTATTTCCCTTTAAATCCACATTTTCCTTACATAAGATACAATGCAGCTTCCTAATAGGGACTTTGTCATGAAGGGGTTTTATGTAACTGCATTGAAAATAACATTATTACCTTTGTTTCATACGAGCAAGCTGTAATTGAACCATCTGGGACCAATAAAGGCTTGAATGGTACTAGAAGAACAGAGGTAGTTGTTATTCTAATAGTAATTGCTGTCTTTTCTGTTTGCTAAGTCATCACCTGCAGCAGCATCACCACTGCATCTACACTGAGCCATTCTTGGCTGCATGATGCTGAGTATCCGCAGCAGGGTTTTCTGTTCTTAGAGAACAAGTCTTACACCGCTGCCTTCCTATTTACCTTTGTTGTGGAGTAATTCATGCAAATGACTGCAGCTGTGCTGAGTAAAAAGCAACTCTGCCTGTGACTAATCAAATATCCTGCAGGGTGCTCATCTGTCATGCCTCTTATGTGTCTCTCAGCTATAATGAAAATGAAAGATGAGGAATTGTCCTAGTTTCCCTGGGTGGAAATGTGCACAAAAGGAGTTCTGGCAAGGAGTCCTTAATAATTTCACAATCCCTAATGACATCATGATCAGCTTTTTCCACTCTGTCATGTTTTAATTCCATGACAATACATTGAGGCTGAGGATGAATATTTCTTTTCATTTTTTTAAAGAAAGTAGCCTTATGGAGCTGAAAGCAATTTGGAAATGCTTGTTTCCCAGGGGGACTTTCTGAGCTGGCGTTGTATATCCAGCGATGGCATGTTTAGAACAATGTGGCACAACATAGGTTTTGACAAGCAAAAAGGTAAACAGGCTACATAGGAAAGCCCTCTGTGTTCTTGCTGGCTCATTGTAATGTCCTGGGATCTTCCCTCCCTATTCTGAATTAGGACTTTAGAACAACCAATTAGGAGACTGACATCAGAGAATTTATACCAGCTTTTACCTGGAGACTAGGACGTGCTAGTAGAGGACCTTGGGAGCTTCGCCAGTGTTATATAAGTACAGATCTGGTCAGTGATGCCACTACTTTGTGTACAGTACTTCACTAATTTGAGTAAGTGCTTTGCCCAGGGAACTCAGAGCCTGTGGAATTACCATGAGATCTGGCCTGGTCATGATTATCTGAAAATGATCATTTGAGGCAGGTTTCTTGGTTGTATTGAAATGTGCAATTTTAAAGTCCATTGTTTTTTCAAAAGCACAACCGGTGGCAGCTTTAGACCATCCCAGGTGATGCTGAGACAGACACTATGCTTTAGGGAAACCCTTGGGTCTCAAGCATGGAGGAAAAGCAAACCCAATGCTATACCCTTAGGAGGCTGTGGCCACACCTGTTCCCTGGTGACTAGCACCCGCAGAATCCCTAACAAGAAGCATCGCCCTGGTCATGGAACATATGGGCTTGCTGCTGCAAGCTCCAGAATGTAGAGTTCTTGTGCCTCCTCCCTTGTGCACACATGTCTAGAGGCAAACCACAATCTGGTCCTAAAGCAAAGGGGGGAAAAGAGTAAAATTCTAGTCTATATGTGTTTTTGTGCCATGATCTTCGCTGTAGTATCTGGAAGCCTGTTTCAGAGCTTAACTAGCTATATAGCTAGAAAGTTTTTCCTAACGTCTAACGTAAATCTCCCTTGCTGCAAATTAAGCCCCATTACTTCTTGTCCTACCTCCAACGGACATGGAGAACAATTGATCCCCATCTTCTTTATAACATCCCTTAACATATTTGAAATCCAATATCTTTCCAGGTATTGAAGTTTGGTCTGACTTAATTCCCAAGAGCCTCCCTGTTCCCCTTCTAAAAGATAGGTACTATGTTTCCCCTTCTCCAGTCTTCTGAGACCTCACCCATCCTCCATGAGTTCTCAAAGATACTTGTTAATGATTCCAAGATTGATTCAGCTAGTTCCTTAAGTACCGTAGGATGAATTTTGTCAGGCCCTCTCAACTTGAGTACATCCAGCATCTAAATATTCTTTAACCTCTTCTCTCCTTATTTTGGGAAAGTTCTGAGTCCTGACTCAGTTTTTACTCAGACAAATTCTCGCTGAACCCAAGGCAGGGAAGGGAAGGTTTCCTGGATAAAAATAAAGGCCTCAGGATTTGCCGCCAGGATTTTATTTCCCCCTCCAGATGTTGGGCTTGGTCCTGTAGGTGCTGACAATCCACAACCACTATTACAGATACTCAGGCCCTCAAGAGAGCTCGCCCAATATCTCCTTCACATTTTCCCCTGATATAACATCATCCCTTTATGCCACAGGGGGAAAAACCAACAATATGGCTCCCAAAGATGATCTTCTGACATAGATATAGTATCGTACAATGAAACTGGATTGACTCATTGTATTATCTCCCTCTAGGTACAGTATTCTAGGTACCTTGGGGAAACCCAGCTTGCTGGCTTTCATGTGTGACAGTCTCAGGAATACCGCCCAGAGATACATATGCCAAAAAAATATATATTTCAGGAGAAGCATCTTTTTTACCATGGTATCTCTTCCTCTGTCACTCTATTATAAAAGATTCATATGTATTACCATCAAACATAATTACAGGTTTCAGATGCTTTTCCATTTCCTCTTTGTGCCGGAATATTTGAGTTGTCGCTGGCTTCATGAGGACAAAGAAAAAAAAATCTGCCTGAAATTTCGTAAAAATCTGCACCTTAGCTAAAAAGCCACTGAAACCATAGACTCAACACAATCAAGTTGCACAGTCTAATCTTTGTTTGAGAGCCAAAAGCAAACCCCATCACAAGAAGAATTTTTAAACTCTGTGTACACAAGCTGTTGCTCCATGAAGGGGCCTTTATTTGTGATCATGAAATCAAAAAAATATCATTTACATCTGGCTGCAGTGGAGTTCTCTTAAAAAGAAAAGCGCTTGCTGTATGCTGGCCGTGTTTATCTCTATAGTCTATATATACACCTAAGTTCACTCTTCGTTAGGCATTAACATTTCTAATTGATCCCTGTGGAACGGTTCAGGAACCTGAAAATGTTCAAAATCATGTCCAAGCACCAGAAACAAACTCTTGCCCAAAGCCGTATCAGAGTCAAAGAAACTCTTTTTCTATTCAAGCTGGTCAAGCAAAGTCACTCTAAAACCGTGTAAGGTCTCTATGCCACTCTTACGCTGCTATTTGATAGCCGTTCCTCCTGCCACTTTCTCCATACTATCCATCTTACCTAAGTAAAAAATATGTCACTAGTCCCCATTCATGAAAAACACTGGAAGTAGGATCGCAATATTTCTTAGGTCCCCTCTATACTGTTTACCTGATTCCAGCAACCCCTGTACCTGCCCCAGTGCATTCCCTTGTGCAGACAGGAAAAGCTACTGTTCGTGTGATGGCCACCCTGGTGGCCAAGACACTGGGGATTGAAATGGGGATCTCCAGAGCTAAAAGCACAAGAGATTATAGCTTGAGCTAAACCACTGTTGCTAAGGGCTCTAACGACTCAGATCCTTTGTGGTCTGGCACAGAGAGGGAGCTGTCACATATTCACCACTGAGATACAGCTGTATCAGTGAAGGTTATTCTAGCTTCAAGCACAACTTGATTCCACCACTGCAAACAGGAGGTTTCCTGTCGACACTAGGGGTTGCACTGATGCAGTCACGTTTATGGCTGGCCTCTGCTGGCTGTAATCAGGGCAAACCCCCAGTGGAAATATAAAAGTGACTTTCCATAAAAATCTGAGGAGGGTCCTGGGTAAACCGATCCTTACCTCAGCTTAAAGGAATTCACAGCAGTACTTAAAACTCCTCAAGCCCATCTCTGGCCAAGACACACCTTGTCCATGTCTATGGTTCTGCTTAATAAACACAGTCCATTACTCACATACTGGCTTTTGTTGTGCTCTAACTGGATACATGATACAGATTTGATTATGTACATGCCTAATTGCATTTAACTGCCATGTTCTATAAAATCTTTTTCCTTTCTCTTTTGTCCTGCGAAGGAAAGGTACTGGAGTGACAGTCCTGGAGAATAAAGCCCTTTACTTATCCACAGAACAGATACAGCAAGCCCAAAGATAAACGAGTCTCACAGCCCTGCTGTCGTCATCCTCCCGCAGCAGTGATGTGAGAAACCACCCTCAGGAAATAAGATGTATTTAGTCCCCACAACCATTCAGTTCTTGGTCTTTGTGCTGAGACCGCCAATGAGGGTGGCGTGGGGGGGACAGAGAGGGGAAAGTGCTAATTAGCGTAAAATATGTGGTGCCTGTCTACTGGGAAATTACAAACTCATTTCAAACATGCTACTGAACTGTCGAGAGATGGTAACAACTTTCAGCTACTGCACATCTGAGTGCAACTGGAATCAGTGATTTAGATCACACCAATTTCCTGAGCCATCCAGGTCTGACCCCCTTATTAATAGCTCCTCATAGGGGTGTGTAGCCTTTTAATTATCCAGTACTGATGTAAAGAGTGGGCAGAGCATCTCTAGGGAGTTCTGGTTGACAATACCCTTCTACTTGCCTCAAGCCAGGTGCTAGGCAGTCTCTCGCCTTAGTCCCCACTGGCACAGGATATGAAAAGCCATTTAGATTTACAAACTTTATTTTAAATGAGAAAACTGTTTTTATATAAGAAATGATGTAAAAATGGAGAGATGATTGCAATATTTTTCAAATATCTGTATTTATATTCTCGGAGTAACTGGTATCAAAATCCATAGACTGAAAACAAATAGAACCCTAGCGACAGCTGGGGTCTGGCCCTGCGCCAGTGCAAGGTGGAGAAGATGACATGCACCATACATCTGTGCAGAGGGCACCCACAATACCAACACCGGCACTATGCTAGGTTAGCACTGCATTCCCCAGAGGGATGTGTGCAGGTCATGCATCAGCCAGCAGAGCTGTCCCAGCATTGATGGAAGATGGGACCGACTCAAAGCTAGAAGCGATTCTGGTGCAGTGTGTGCTGTCCCATAGCCCCGGTTTGAGTGGTGGCCACATGTGACAAACTGTACCCCTGTATTCATCCCTTGCAAGTTATTGTAATAATCTTTGTAAAGAGAATGACTTGTGAAGTGCCATTTGAAAACACATAATTTGCTGGTCATTATTGTCCTGGTAAAACATGTGTAGCAAAATTGTATGTAAAGTTATAAGATTTCATGATATGGTGTTACTAAAACATGCTCCAAGTCTGGGGAGTGGCCAAACCAGTTCCTTAGAGACAAAGGGCAAGCTGACACCTCTGCCAGGTGTAAACAAGGTCAATGAGCCATTACCTGTGAAATGGCCATTCTTTGGCAGGAAAGGGGGCGTGGGCAGAAATTCTACATTTTACCAAACAGCATGCGGTTCCCATCCACACAGACCTTTTGTCTCCTGAATCTTAGCTGGAGATTCTTCCCAAAGACAATCTAAGAACACCCCTGCTCCTCTTCTCTGTCCATTGAAGGAATAAAGGAAGCAGCCAGTCAGACTACTGAGAGCATGTGGTGAGAAAAACTTTGCTTTGAATTTAGCATAGTTTGTTAAGTTAGGCATTAGTTGTGTTTTATCTTTCTTCTCTTGTTACATTTCTGTTGTGCCTCGTTACTGGTATTGACTTAAAATCTGTCTCTTTGTATTTCATAAACTTGTTTTATTGTTTTATCTAAACCAGTGTGTTTGAATTGAAGTGTTTGGGAGACTATCTGGGGTAACAAGATTTGCACCTATCATTTGCATTAATAAAACGATGGACTTTATATGAGGTTGTATTTTCCAGGTGAGAGATGGGCAATGTAAGACGTACTGGTACTGGGGAAAAGCCTGTGACTGGGAGTGTGTTGGGGTCACCCTGGAGTATAATTCAGGCTGGTAAAACCCTGAGTGTGACTGGCAGGCTGCAAGTGTATAGAGAGACATAACATGCTGGAAGCAGTTTGTGAGCAGTCCAGGACTGGAGGCAACAACAGCAAAGTAGCCTAAAGGGCATCCCAGGTCCCAGGTCAGGGATGACAGAGCCACTCACTAGTCTAGGCTGTACCCTGAGTATGTCACATCAAGTTAACCAGAATTCCTTTAAGGGCTGCAGCACCCCAATCAAATGGCTGTGAATTAAGGCACAGCCGAATAGATTAAACAAAATCTATCACTGGTTGAAACACATTCAAATATCTTAGAAAACAAATGTAGGTACCCAGGGTACAGAATTTGCCTTAATTAAATTAAGAAAATTCCGCAAATATGTCAAACGATCAAATAAACTCATTTCATCTCTTTCCTTAGTGATATGGAGCCAGACTAGCTCAGTTTTCACGTAATCCTTATTCAGGCAAAAATCTCATTGCCTCCAGCACAAAGTAAAATCTTGCCAGTATGGCTGACTGGTTCAATGGGAGTTTGCAAGGGTAAGGACTAGGTGACACTGAGTAAGGGCTGCGAGGGCTGGTGAAGGGGTCTTAATAAAGACATTTTAAAGTATTTCCAGGAAAAGTGTGAATAGTACTTGTGAAAGGGTTGATGTTTTGAACATTGTGCTGCATCAGGAAGCAGTAACATTTTTTTTCAAAACCATAAGATTAAAAACATGTCACCACCTTTTCCTCTTACATGCAGATGGCAGCTGCTCTTGGTAAGGAGACAGCAGTTCCTGTTCTCAACATTACTGAGTTTGTCTTGGGGAAAATCAGACAAACAGAATAAATCAAAAGCTACCAAACACACCACAGTACATTCATCACAGCAGAGATTGTTATGGACTGCAGTGTCAAAACAGTTAAAGCCGCTAAACAGATTAATACTCAATGTCTATTAGAGCAGGGCAAATGACAGATAAATAATAAATGATGCAGGTACAGATAATATTTTCAACGCTGTTATTCAAAAACGCTGTTATCTACAACCCATCCTGGACAATGATCCCACACTTTCACAGGCCTTGGGTGGCAGGCCAGTCCTCGCCCACAGACAACCTGCCAACCTGAAACATATTCTCACCAGTAACTGCACACTGCACCATAGTAACTCCAGCTCAGGAACCAATCCATGCAACAAACCTCGATGCCAACTCTGCCCACATATCTACACCAGCGACACCATCACAGGACCTAACCAGATCAGCCACACCATCACCGGTTCATTCACCTGCACGTCCACCAATGTAATATACGCCATCATATGCCAGCAATGCCCCTCTGCTATGTACATCGGCCAAACTGGACAGTCTCTACGGAAAAGGATAAATGGACACAAATCAGATATTAGGAATGGCAATATACAAAAACCTGTAGGAGAGCACTTCAACCTCCCTGGCCACACTATAGCAGACCTTAAGGTGGCCATCCTGCAGCAAAAAAACTTCAGGACCAGACTTCAAAGAGAAACTGCTGAGCTTCAGTTCATCTGCAAATTTGACACCATCAGCTCTGGATTAAACAAAGACTGTGAATGGCTTGCCAACTACAGAACCAGTTTCTCCTCCCTTGGTTTTCACACCTCAACTGCTAGAACAGGGCCTCATCCTCCCTGATTGAACTAACCTCGTTATCTCTAGCTTGCTTGCTAGCATATATATACCTGCCCCTGGAAATTTCCACTACATGCATCTGACGAAGTGGGTATTCACCCACGAAAGCTCATGCTCCAAAACGTCTGTTAGTCTATAAGGTGCCACAGGATTCTTTGCTGCTTTTACAGATCCAGACTAACACGGCTACCCCTCTGATATTCAAAAGTATGTGTTGAATATTTTCAGTGACTAATTCTTGGTCACAGGTTTGTTAACAAGCAGTTTGTTACAAGTATTTGAAGTGAAATCCTGTCCTCAACTAAATCAATGGCAAAACATCCACTGACTTCAGAGGGGCCAGGATTTTACCTTTGATGTTCTAAATGCAACCTGTTTTGATTGGACATAAGTCATATTGTGTGTTTCTGCTCCCTTGGTTGGAGGAGTGTGACAATTAGAATCATGTATCAGAGGGGTAGCCGTGTTAGTCTTGATCTGTAAAAGCAGCAAAGAGTCCTGTGGCACCTTATAGACTAACAGACATTTTGGAGCATGAGCTTTCGTGGGTGAATACCCACTTCGTCAGATGCATTAGAATCATGTTTCTGATACAAACACTTGCAATTAAAAATTTAAAATTCAATAATAGTTTAAAACTGTCTGTTTTGGTGAATATTACAGTCATATTAAATTTGTTTGCAAGAATATTCAGGTCAAGTGAACACCAAGGGTATGAATATGCTTGAAGCAAAACATTTAAAGAAATATTGTGCAGATTCCCCCCCACACCCCCAATATTCAACCTCTAATCTCTTTTACTGCTGCTACAGGTGTGGAATTCCAGATGTTAAAAATAATATGCATGCCAAAGGGCTATTCTGAACCAGATGTAACAAGTGCATTCTCGGTTGAATAATCTAAATGCAAATCTATGAGGGTATATCCAGCTATATATAGATCCTGATTTTGCACAGAGTAAGTTTTGCACTAGTTGAATGATTTCAGGCAGTTAGATTAATTCCCATACAAAAATCTTTAACGGAAGTCAAGACTGCAAATTGGTTTGTAAGAAATTCAGAGAATGAATTTAGTAGAGTGGTCCAGTTTTTTTAAAGAGAAAAATTAGATGGCCAGTTAAGGGCACATTTTAAAACAGTATTTGAAAATATTAAAAATACTGAGCTATGGTGGCCCAAAGAACATGCATCTATTCCTGCACCAAATTCATGAGACAACACTGTGCACACCACAAGCCCTAACACAGGACAAGACTGTGAACCCCTTCTTCCCACTGGTGAGAAATTCCTCAGGAGATCAGTCCCTCTGATGTCAGTGGGAGCACTTGTGAAAGTAACTGCTCAGCAGGGCTGGTAATGGGCTCCAAATCTCATTAACAGTCAATACATTTTTTTAAAGGAGCCATGATATTAAGCACATCTCATAATCTTTCACTTTTGCAACCTGCATGCTTCTTTACCCTTTCCTGACTCCCTTTGTTTATTGTCATCACTTGCTCTGTTAAGTCTCATTTAGGGTTTGATCAGTCACTGACTGCAATGGAAGCTGGATCAGACCCTTAGGGCTTGTCTACATTACCCTGGATCGGCAGGCAGTGATCAATCCAGCGGCGTCGATTTATCGCATCTAGTCTAGATGCGATAAATCGACCACTGAATGCTCTCCTGTCGACTCTGGTCCTCCACCAGAGTGAGAGGTGCAGGTGGAGTCAACAAGGGAGTGTTAGCTGTCGACTCACCACAATGAAGACACCACGGTAAGTAGATCTAAGTACGTCGACTTCAGCTACGTTATTCACGTAGCTGAAGTTGCATAACTTAGATCGGTCTCCCCCGTCCCAATGTAGACCTGGACAGACAGCAAGCTCCTTGGAGCAAGGACCTGACATTTAAAATACTAGGCACCTTGCTAGCATCACCCAAAGAGTGGGCAGAACACATTATAACATTAGAAAGAGACAGCACGAGAGCCCTCATAAATATATTAAATTGCCTCTGTCAGTGAAGTGCCTTCCTTCCAGTCAACTTCTTTAAGATTTGGCTGGGATATTTTCTTGGCTCGTACACAGCTGCATAACTCTTCATTTATGTGTCTGGTAGCTCACAAATTACAAGCTGTTGATTAGCAATATGCTTAGAGTAGACCCGAGTGACTGAGAGGACCAACCACATTCTTTAAATTCAGAAGTATTTTAGCAGCATTGCTATGGCAGCAGATCCTAATGAAAACCAGATGAGTCTAACATGGGACTAGGACTACTCAGGCAGTAATTAGCCCTAAACGAGCAAGATCATGTGACAGAAATAAAAAAGGATAATTTTAGTTGGAAAGTCAGCTAGTAAGTTGTTTCTAGGTGACGTTTTGGAGGCTTTGGTTTATTGATCTCCCTCTCAGAGAGAGCATAGCTTGCTTTAAAAATGTGACAGTGCGGTTTGACATCCTTTGGCTCTTCTCATCTCCCTTCATCATCTGCATACACATCTTTATGTTCAGCCTTAGAATGGGCTGCACACGGGGATTTGGATCCTGGCTATCTGCAGGACCACCCTCCTGCTGGCACCCTGCCTCAGCAATTGAGATCACAAGATACTGAAGCTGCCAGCTCCCAGACTGAAATGCCTGGAGGCTGCTGCACCAGCTGTTCTCAGTGTGTTTTGGGACAGTATCTTTTCCAGGAACAACTTAAGAGAACAACCTATTAGAACATTGCCATTTAAAAAAACATGCACACATATTAGAAAGCTAAGACACTCCCAGTTTACACTGTGTAATCCAGACATCTCCTCAGTGTGGTGCTCTGTACCATCTAGTGGCAGCAAGACCACTTAGAGAGTGAGATTAATGAGTCCACTCTACAGCCTTGGCTAAGAAGCACATGGTTTTTAGCTTATGCAGTAGAAGCTCATGCACTAAGCTGCAGAGCTCCCAAGTTCAATCCCTGCTGCCAACAACCCGGGTCTGCCCATGTTACAACTTCATTTTTAAAACAACTCAGGAATTTGGCATTACGGAAATTCACAGGTAAAATACTTTAGACAGCCTTAACTTTGTCCCCAGCCACTCTGTGTACCGTGCATGTAACATAAAAGCATTAAGCAGAAGTCAAGATTGGAAACTGGTTTATAAGAAATTAAGATAATTAATTTACTAGAACATTATAGATTTTCTATAGACAAAAATAGAAAGCCAGCTAAGGGGACACTTTAAAATAATACTTGAATACATTTTATATATCGTAAAAGAAAAAAAATGACCTAGTATTCATCAGGATACCCACAAAGCTCTCCAGACCCCCTGGATTATTTTTTTTTAAATTGGCCCTTTTCAAATGTTAGTGTAACCCATTTCCTCCACTGAGCTGTAAGAATAGTCATGTGGTTGAGAAGTGAACAACTCACGCTAATGCAAGCATGCTCTGTAGAGTGGACTCAAGTTTCCATAGCAGTTGAATTTAAAACTCTTCTTTGCTATGATGTCTATAAAACAACTTGACAAGTTGGGCAGCTGATGTGCTATGACCACTGCCTCTCATGCTGACCAATATTGTTTCCCTTGCGTTTCCCAATCTGTCTGCCTGTAGCTACTTATCGTTGCATTGGGGCAGGGAACATCTTTTTATTCTGTGTCTGTACAGCACCTTGCGCAACGGAGCCCTGGTCCCTGATTGGGCCTCCTAGGTGTTACCACAATAGAAATAACAAACAAGTTGGAGGTGGTGTAACTGTCAGTCAGGGGGAAGCCTTCCTCCCTGTGTGTGAAGTGAAAGGCTCATTTGACATTTGCTCTGAGTGGTTATCTTGCCACTTGTGACTCGCTGTCCTGCTCCTGTCACTGTTCAAGACAGCTCCAGATTTGTCCGACTAAAGATGGTGCTTGGGAAGACATGGAAGCTCCTTCTTCCTATAGCATGTCAACGGGAACTCAGGGGTTTGCTGGAGTGGGATTGGGTGGGACAATACAATTCTGTTTGGTTTTCTCACAGTGGATTTCACGTTAATAGCAGAAACATGTTCAAGTTCACATTTTTGCTTTAAAGAACCCTATATCCTTTCACAGGAAACCTTAACTCTTGCATTTCCTAATTTTTGCATGTTGAATTTGCAACCTGAATAATATTTGTTTACCGTAGTTTGTGTTATTTATATAATGCTATAGACAAGCATGGCGCTTTACAGATAAAGTACAGGTTCTGCCATTCAGTGTTCAGTCAGCCCTTGTTATTTTAATTCCTTATAAACCAGCTAGTAATCTGATGGATAGTCCATAGGAGCTGGGTCTTTTGAGGTGTCAGGTAAGGACTCTTGCTGGTGTACTTAGATACCCCTCTCTGCTGGGTTTTCCGAACTCTTACTACCTTTGGGTAGAGAGGAAGTCCCCCAGGAATTGCTGCAAAACACAGATCTAGCTCAGTGCCTTTATTAGCATGTACGAAGCCCCACTGTCATTGTGAAGAATAGTCAATAGGAGTATGGCATGAATCCCAGGTGCCTACAAGAAACTCTGCCTCCATCAGTCTCCAACTCCACTGCCCCGCCAGGCTTAGAATCACAGAAATGTAGAGCTGAGAGGACCTCGAAAAGTCATCTAACCCTGCAGTGGGGCCGGACCAAGTATACCTCCCATCCCTGTTCTTAAAACCACCAAGACTATTTCAGTGCTTAACTATTCTTACAGTTAGAAAGTTTTTCCTAACATCTAACCTAATTCTCCCTGGCTGCAGATTAAGCCCAGTGCTTCTTTTCCTAATTCCGGTGGACATGGACAACAGATCACCATCCTCTTTATAACCGCCCTTAGCATTTTGAAGACTTATCAGGTCCCCGTCTCAGTCTTCTTGAGATTAAACACACCCAGTTTTTTAACCTTTCCTCATAAGTCAGTTTTTTTAAACCTTTTATCATTTTTGTTGCTCTCCTCTGGACTCTCCCCAATTGGTCCACATCTTTCTTAAAGTTTGGTACCCAGCAGAGGCGATACATGGGGGAAGGAGGAGATGTGGTCACATGGCCCCCCAGATTTCTGCCAGGGTTTGCCAGTCCTGCTCAGTCACATGGTGCAGCTGGGCACCCTCCCTGCATGGCAGCTGCCATGGGGAGAGGCAGGAACAATAACTCAGAGCTGCAGGGAGGGGCCACTGCTTTCTGGGAGGGGAGACTGGGAATAACAGGGGAAGTGCCATGGGCAGGAGCATGACTTGAGCTGTTCCAGGGGTGGCTGAACCTTTAAATTGTCCATTCTCCCCACTCCCCATCATCAGGTATGGTCGTCTCTGGTGCCCAGGCCTTACATATGACTCATTAATACACCTCACAATGATACTAGCCTTTTTTGCAGCTGCATAACACTGTTGACTCATATTCAATTTGTGATCCACTATAACCTCAAGATCCCTTTTAGCAGTACTACTGCTTAGCCAGTTATTCCCCATTTTGTATTTGTGCATTTGATGTTTTTTCTTCCCAAGTGCAGTACTTGGCACTTGTGCTTGTTGAAGTTCATCTGGTTGATTTCTTACCAATTCTCCAATTTGTCAAGGTAGTTTTTTAATTCTAATTCTGTCTTCCAAAGTGCTTACAACCTCTCCCAACTTGGTGTCATCCACACATTTTATAAGCATACTCTCCACTCCATTATCCAAGTCATTAATGAAAATGTTAAACAATACCAGATGCAGGATGTACCCCTTGGGATACCACTAGATATGTCCTCCTAGTTTGACAATGAACCACTGATATCTACTTCTTGAGTATGGTCTTTCAACCACATTCCCCTAGTTTGCTTCTGAAATATCATATGGGACTGGGTCAAAAGCCTTACTAAAATCAAGATGGATCACATCTACTTCTTCCCCCCCATCCACTATGCCAGTAACCCTATCAAAGAACAAAGTTAAGTTGGATTGGCATGATTTATTCTTAAAAAATCCATGTTGACTATTCCTTAGAACTCTATTATCCTCCCACTTACAAACAGATTGTTTAATCATTTGTTCCAGCATCAATATGCAGGGCAGCACGGGCAGTCAATTGTGGGTTCAGGAGAATATAGGGCTGGCAGGAGAGAGAATGTGAGAAGCTGGGAATTTCAGGGCATGTGAAAGGAGAATGGAGGGAGAATGCAAATGGGGCAAACCAGTGGATGGAACAGGGAGGTGCTGCTTCTACTACCCACCCTCACACCCAATCCACTACAATCCCTACTACCCTTGGAATTCCCCTCAGGCCATAGCACAGCCGGAGTCTTGGGCAAAAAAAAGTTCCAATAGTTTGTTAGAAGCACTCCCGCTGTGGTGTATCATGGAAATTGGCTGGACTCAATCACTGGCTCAGTAATAAAGGTCTGTGCTCCAAAAGTTACAAAGGGAAAGTAGACAAATACACCAAAACTACTACACCAAACATTCACAACAGTGTGGGAAAGGGGTGTGCAGAAGATAAGGACTGAGGTAGCCTGATGTGATTGGTAAAGGAGGTGCTGCAGGGCTGGGTAAGTAGAGTTAAGGTATTGGTGGGTGGTTGTGTATGGTAGTTGTGGGTATTTGCTCATGGGTGGAGAAGTAAAGGTTATGTATTGTTAGGTGGCTTAACTTTTCATTTCCTATCTTTTCTGGGTTTACGTCAGGTACATGATGCATAACAAACTTTACTGTTTCATCTCAATTTTTTTGTGGAGCAACCAAAAGAAGGGCTTGCTCGGTACTCCAGGAGAATAAAGAGTTAATTTGAAACTGAATATACAACAGGCTACTGCACAGCTGATTTGACAAATTCCTAGTTTCTGTAACCTTCTTTAAGTCATGGTGCATAGAAATTTTGAGGCAGGACTAAAGCTTATCTTCCCTGTATGCACTTATTACATTTTAACTTTTTGTTTAATTAATGTTGTTATTGTTGAGTCTTAAGATTGAAAGTATTTAGCATTTTCTGTTGGAATGAACATTGACTCAGATCTACAGCTTCTGTTAGCCTGAGGCCTGGGACTACGTACAATATTAATATTGGTATCACTATCAAAGATCTGATTATTTTTATTAACCAGAAGAGTTAGACTACTACCACCTATATTGTGGATGCAATTATATCAATAGACGGGAGCTCATAGCTTATCCCTGTACGGCAAGAAGAATAAGGTACATGAGTACAAGCACTTTCATACCAATGTAACTGTCCCCTCACCTGAGGTGTTGTGCCACTAACTATACCATCTTTTGGTGCAGGTGAGCCCTTAATTTGGTACGCTATCCTTACATTACCTTCTAGGTATAACTCAATTTCTACCAGACCTGGAGTTTTCCTTTCCAAGTCTGGCAGAAAGCTCGCTCTAGCTTCCAACTCCCACAGTCCAATTCTATTTAGCAAAGCACTAAAAAGATGCACATAAGAAAAGTCACGTAATTTAGGATCTTTTTGCCCGGCAGTTCATCCGGTGTAGTTCAAAGCAACCAAAACAATGAGAATATGATTCTGTACCTCACTTTTCAAGTATGCCTCAGTGGGCCTCATAAAGCCAGTGTAGGTGGATTCCTTGATTTAGTAAGAGGGCTCCTTGCCCACACATTCGGGCTTGGTTCTTTAATCCTGGACTAAAGCACCTCCTCCCATTTGTTATAGTTATTAAATGCATAGGGCTTGCCAGGCCTGTCCTCCAGCTCTAAACTCAGACACCCAGCCTGTTGTGCCCCTGCTGGGCCCTCTCCCACAGCCCATGCAGTCCCTTTTTAAATGGCAGCACCACTGCCCAGTCAGAGGAGATATGAAAGGAGAGGTGGGATTTTGTTTTGCCAGCCCTCTAGCCATTCTGGGCTCATGTTGGAAGGAAGGTGGTAAAGACCCAGTTTCTCCTGTTGGCCCAACCAGGGCCGGATTAACCTTCTGTGGGCCTGGTGCCCTAACGTATTTGTGGGCCCCCTCGAGGCAATGGAGCATGGCGCAGGGAGGTCAGTCCCCAGAGCGAGGGGCCAGCCAGAGTCAATGGGGCATGGCATGGCAAGGGTGGCCCCGCTTCACCCAGCCCAGTGCAAGGGCACTATTTACAAACCAGCAGTTGCCATATGCACAGTGGCCTGCCTGGCCCTGTGTTGGCATCATGCCCCTTCCCCTCAGGGGCAGACCCATGCCATCCACACCCAGCCTAACAACTGCCCAGATCCCTATGGCCAGAGCTCCCCCCCGGACCCATTATGCCCAGTGCTCCCCTAGACTTCCCCCACAAATGTATAGCAACCTGCACAACCCCACCCCTGCCCAGAGCCTCACCACAACTGTCCAGCTCCCCGCTCCGAGAAACCCCACTCCCTAGTGCCCCAACACACACAGATCCTCCCCACTACTTTACAGCCGAGCATCCCCACCGACCCACTCCCCCACGCCCTGCCTCTTGGTCCCACTCATCGGCCCTGCTGGGAGGCGACTGTGTCTGCTAGGCTGAGCCAGCAGCATAGCCAGGGCTGGTCCCAGGGCTGGGAATCGTTCCAGCCCCTCAGGAATGGCACGATCAGCCAGGCCAGGGCCTGCACCAGCCAGGATCCCTCCGGACGCACTTGCCTGGAGGGGCCCAGCCAAGCCCCCCCCACTGTCGTCCCCTACGTCCCCGGTTGAAACTGGCCAGGCTTCTGCACCAGTCCCAGGCGGCTCAGCTCTGGGGAGGCAGGCAGGGCCCTACAGGTGGTGGGAAGCAGAGACTGCCTGGAGTCGGAGGTGCACTGGGGTTGGACCAGCGGGCAGAAAGGAGAAGGGGGCGGAGAGGAACCCTTGGCCAGCCGGTGGACAGGCCAAGAGGAGCAAGCGGTGGGTGAGGGGAGGAGTGGGGTCTTGGGGAACAGTGCATTGGAGCAGGCAGGGGCCCCTTCTGAGCATGGCCCCGGCTCCATGGAGCCAACCACAGTCAGGGCTCCTGGGCCAACCCACATAGCACTGCTGCTGGTCAGTGGAGTGGGAGCTCCGCATTGGAGTAATTCCCATCTCTGCTCTATCCTCCCCAACAAACCTGTCTCCCCCTAACTGGTTCTTGACCCCAAACACTGGTTCTTTTCTACCCCATTTGTCTAGCTTCCTCCTTTACTAGTTTCCACACTGTGCTTGGTTCTCACCTTCCTCCACTTTCCCCTACTCGGTCTGTTTCCTCTTGCCTGTCCCTCTGCCTGATTTTTTTCCATTCCCGGTTCTTCCTCCCTTCCTTGCCCTAATTATCTTGACCCAGTTCCTTTTCCTTCTTTCTGCCTGACTGTCCCCACCTGGTTTCACTTCTTCCCTTTCTGATTCCTCCTTTGCTCTGGCCAATGACTCAGCCTGGCCTGTAGCGTCACTGTCTAATACCTGATGTTAGCTGTGCACTAAGGTGGATCATTTCATGATTTAGCATGACTCAGCACCTCAGTTCCCTCTAAGCTGCGTGGCTGCATGGCCTCCCAGCAGGCTGTCAAGTGCTGTGCACTTCAGGTGTCCCTCCTGCCACTGCCATATTGCTCCTGCCCTCTGCCTTGGAGCCCCTGGCTAGCTGCTCGCAGGAGCCTCCTGTTTGCTGTGCAGAGCTGCAGGGAGGGAGGATAGGGCACTGATGTCAGGATATCCCCCTCCCCCCTGCCTGTGTACCCCATCTCCACAGAGCGGGGGCGTGGAAGACACAACAGGGCTCAGGATGGAGGGAGCTTGCTGGTAGCTGTTGCTATGTCTGAACAAGCAGGCTTCAGACTGCTGGGTGCCAATCCACTTAAAAGGACAGCATACTTAAAGGGGCAGCGCGTGTCTGTCACACACACACAGAGTGTGTCTCTGTCTCTCCGTCTCTCTCACACACACACACTTTCACACTCACCTCCCAACACAAACTTGTTTTATTGTTGTTGTTACCTGATACTTCTTTCAAAGTGTGTTTTTTTCATTTTTTGACTAGTTTAGGTGTAAGGGGACTGTTGTCCCTTTACTAACACTCAAGCGGGGGGTGTTTTGGCTGGCTATCTCCCAGTATCAAAAGACAGGGAAAGGGTCTGGGAAATCAGGACCCTGAGACTGACAGTCCCCAAGCACAATGGGGAGAGGCCAATGCTCCAGGTCAGGCTGACTGGCAGGGCGGGCAGGCTAATCAGGGAGTCAGGAGGCCGGGGGTCCCATTGACCATGTGAGCTGGAATTGCCTGGGTCAGACAGAGTGGGGCTGAGCTAAGGAGAGAGAAAGGGCCCAAGCTGAGCTGGGGAACAGAGCCGGGCCAGCCAGAGAGGCCAGAAAAGCAGCCCAGGAAGCAGGTCAATGCTGAAAGCAGAGTTACAGAAGCAGCCCAGAAAGCAGACCTGTGCTGGGAGCCCAGCTGCAGCAACCAAAGTCAGGGGGAGGGATAGCTCAGTGGTTTGAGCATTGACCTGCTAAACACAGGGTTGTGAGTTCAATGCTTGAGGGGACCACTTAGGGAACTGGGGTAAAAATCTGTCAGGAGATTGGTCCTGCTTTGAGCAGGAGGTTGGACTAGATGACCTCCTGAGGTCCCTTCCAACCTGGGTATTCTATGAAAAGCAACCCAGGGAGCTGTATGCAGAGCAGCAGCAGCAATGCTGAGGCAGAGTGGAGTTGGGCTGGAGCAGTCTGGAGCCAGGTGTGGTGAACAGCTGGGGACAGTGAACCTGGGCAGCAGGACCAGCACAGGGAGATGCCAGCAGCCAAGACGCCTTGCAGGCCAGACTTGGAGGGGGACTGTAACCCCAACAAGGTGGGGGCAACATTGAGAAGAAGGGTCCTGCCTCCTAGAGCCTGAGCATGTGTCGCCACCACCAGAACAAGCGTCCGACCTGCAGCACAGCGAGGGCCTGAGAAGGAGACTTGTGAGGAACAGTATGAACTTCCCTTACATTCCAGAGATGCTGATTGTGATGTCCCCTTGCCACAGAGCAGGGTTATGTGTTTTCCTTTCACCTTTCTCATTTTTTCCTTATTTTTAAAAATTGATTGCTGTTTAATAAATTGTATTTACTTTGCACCGTATGTAATGATCAGTGGGTCAGGGAAGTATCCAGTGCAGAAACATTATGATAAGGCGCTTATCACTCACTGATAGATGTGGTAGGGACAGGATGCAGTGGGGCAATGACCTGATGTTCAGGTTCACTGGCAAAAAGAATGAAGAATTCAAAACCCTCTCCCAAATTCAGTCACCTCCTGCTGTTATGCATTTTCAATACACAAACCTGCAGTACACTGATAGTTTGGTGGCAGCACAAAACACATTTAACATGAAAATAAATTACAATGGACACTGTGCTGATTGGTAGAGTGGTTCTGTTTCACTGAATTTAAATCTAGCTTCATTCTGAATTGGAACAAAACCTGAACATTTTGAAATTCTCCATGAAGGGAAATTCTGGGGAGGAAAAAATCATTTTGGGTCAATTGAAACATTTCAATTTTGACTTTATTTTGGATTATGTTATAATCTATAATACTCTAAAATAAACAATTCAAAACAACAAATAAAAAAGTTTCATTCCCAAAGTATCAACATTGTTGGAACTTTTTCCCTCCGAGTTCTGAACAAAATTCCGGTGAACTGACCCAATTTCACAAAGCGTTTCAATTTCAACAGCAAATTCTGACAGAATATATTTCTGTCAAAGTTTCTCCGACCAGCTCTACTGATTGGACTGGTGTGCGGAGGGGGCGGGGGGGGGGCAGAGAGTAGAATGGATGACAGTATCACATAATTGTGTGTTCTCGCTTCCTAATTTAGGCCCACCATGATACACAGAACATGTGGTTTTGCTTGCACCATTTACCATTGTGAGAGTGTGAAAGAGTCTACACTCAGAGTCTGAGAAGCTATAAGAAGGTATTACTTCCCTGCTCTTGTTAGATGCTTTTCTTGCGCCACTCCTTTTTGCTGGCATGTCAGTAATATCAGTTTAGATTCCCTTAGACAGAGAGGAGAAAATGGAGAGAGGATACTGTGTTGGGGGAAAGGCACGTTTCATGTCGATAAGTGAGTGAGAGTTTAAGCAACTATGAGAGAATAAGTAGGTCTTGGCCATGTCTACGTGCAGATGCTACCACCAGTTCCGCTGAACGGATGTATGCATCAGCAGACTCCCCAGTGTAGGCAGGGACAGATTAAAGAATTTTGGAGCTGTGGGCACAGTGGAAATTGCCTCAAAATCCACAAAAACCCTTTGGCAAGCTATACGTCTCCCTTCCCCTCCTCCCCTTTCCAGAGGGTACATATTCTTCCATGGGACAACACCAAGCAGCACCAGCTCTCAAGGCAGCTGAGCAGGCTTTGCTTCCAAAGAAACAGATCCCGGGGCAGGCAGCATGCCTTCTATGGCCAGCAGCAGGCCACAAGCTCCACAAAGAGGACGCAGGAGCAACACAGTGAGATCAGGAAGGCACAGTGGGGGGTGGGGGTGTAGAGGGGAATTTGTCCCTTCCAGTACATGAGGTGATGAATCATACAAAGTGATCAGACACTGTAAACTACAGCTTAGATTACTTCTAAACTTACTTGTGTCTGAATTTGGCCCTTTGTCGACTCTCTCTCTGCAAAGCAACTATGGAACTGTAGAATAATAAATAATCAAGATTATAATAAGACAGAAAGTTTGCAGAGTTCAGGAGTTGTATACAATATTGCAAGGGGCTCATTTCCTGCTAAGCTACCATCTGTCTTTGTCAAGATATTGTAATGACAACTGAAAGTCGCTATAAATGCAAGCACATTCATCTCTCTTTATTGATCTCCATGTATTTTTATTTCTTTGCTTTGGAAGTAGGCCAAACCTCCTGCACATTTACTTTGGATTAATGCTGCGCCAGACTTGGCTCTCATTGAAAAAGCCTTTAATTTGTCTGAGACACCAATACCAGACTCTCTGGTCCTCAGTCTCGAATGTCCAAGTATACAAAGGGTTCTCTCCAGGTTAGAATAATCAGTTCTTTCTAGGGAGTTCCTCTCTATTTCTCTCTGTTGGTGGTAGTTGATGGGTCTATTTATTTTTATTGATAAGTTTCCATGCACCTTGTATGTTTGGTATAATTATCCCAAGCTGTCCCAAGGATTGATGGGACTATGTAAAGTATTATACCTTAGAGCCTAGCCAATTCCTCCTCCATCTCCATCTCTCCAGCTCTGTGTATCCACAACACACTTGACCGCCTCCTGTCTTCTTGCAACTGGCCTTCAGCCTGTGGCCACACACCCAGTCACCTAGTGATGACAGAGACCTCTTTCTACCAGTAAGCCAGAGGGCTAAGCTAAAGCGGAGAAGGCGGCAGTTTGGGGATGAAATCTTTGCTGCACTCAATGGCCCTGAAATTAGACAGGACCCTGGATGAGGAATCAGGGATGGCACTCTGGCTGGAGAGTTGGGTGTTTGTGTGGAGGCAGAAGCCCAACGCTGACATTTCATATCAATAGTCTCTTCACCGTACCTGGATTCCTCTATTTCTTTTATTACATTAAATAATAACTTGATAACTATCGCCCAGGATGCTCTCAATCAAAAGGAGTGTGTGTCAAGGGATGGAAAAATTCCCACTGAGGAAGAGGGATGGAAAATATTTGTTTCTTTCTTGATTTATTGACATGTACAAAACTTCATCTTGGATTTTCCATGTACCCCCTTGCTGTAGACATGGGTACATGTCTCTTTTTAACTCTTGATTTCTTTACTAAATCTCATATTGGTTTTTTATTCCAGCCTTCTACTGCACAGGAACAATGGCAGAGCTCAGTGTTTTTTTAATGTGTCAATGTTTAGTCTGCATCTGATTTTTCCCCCTTGTGACAATGTGTTGACTGTCACTTCAAAATGCAAAATGAATAAGGCAGTAAAACTATACAATTGACTATAACTGACGTTGTTTCTTAATCCAAAAGGGAAAACATGTATGTACCACTAAAGGAACTTCATAGTTGTGGTAAGCAGTGGTCTTACATATTTGGTAAATGTTGGTAAATGTCCATTTTGCAGTATGTGCACAAACCAACAGAAACATATTTCTATCTATGATCACTGAAATTTACAGATAGGCAATGAAGAAAAATGGTGCTTGAGAACTTATTAGAGTTTGATTTAAGGATCTTTACTTTGCATATTTTTACACATGTTGACCATTTGTGTTTTAACAGTTAGAAAGCTTTAACTTTTTGAATCTTACATAACTTCATGTCATTACATAATTATTGTCTGAGGCTTCCCATAATTTCCCATAATTCTTAACATTTGAAATGATAAAAATAAAAAAAATGCTAAAACCACAGAATTTTGCTCAACTGAAAAGTTAAATCAATAAGTTTTAAAAATGCTTAAAAATAAGCAGCAATATTATCCATCTAAATTCTAAAAAATTTAAATGAATTCTGCCAAGCACACCAATCTGACTCGGATTATAGTAAGATCAGGGGCGGCTCCAGGCCCCAGCACGCCAAGCGTGTGCTTGGGGCGGCATGCCACGGGGGGCGCTCTGCCGGTTGTCGGGAGGGTGGCAGGTTGCTCCGGTGGACCTCCCGCAGACTTGCCTGTGGAGGGTCTGCTGGTACCGCGGCTTCGGTGGAGCATCAGCAGGCATGCCTGCGGGAGGTCTACTGGAGCCATGGGACCAGCGGACTCTCCGCAGGCAGGTTTGTGGGAGGTCCACCGGAGCCGCGAGACTGGTGACCAGCAGAGCGCCCCCTGCAGCGTGCCGCCGTGCTTGGGGCAGCGAAATGGCTAGAGCCGCCCCTGAGTAAGATTGTTGGTTGGCTGGGTCAGATCATTTTTTGATGTCATTAGTAAAGCAAACAAATAAAAAAACAGGCTCTCACCTCTATTTTATTGGACAATTTCCAGTGTTTTTAGACCAGGGGCACCTGCATAACATTTAATTTTGTGGACTCAGTTGACAAGAATTCCCAGCAGTTTACATCCTGTACTTCCATTGCACCCTTGAATCTTTCAAGTGGGTTATAATTAATAGTAAGAGAATGGAGGAAGACAAATGAATGTATCTATGCCTTCTGTATCGTTACAGTCTGACACCTCTCACCTATCGTCTTAATTGTTAAGATAGAAAGTACAGCCTGAATTATCCAAATCTGTCATCATACACCCCATTTTTCCTAAAAGGCCATATTTCTCTCCCCCATCTTTTATTTCGTTACATGTGCTTGATTACCTGAAACCTCACTTGTCCAGTTTATCTCGCTTCCATCGCATTTGAGAGATGGAGACTGTGCAGCAGCCCTGATTGGTGATACTTTCCCCATCAATGAATATGCAATTTACGTGAGAAGTAAACGGGACCAATTCTAGCACATCACACTCCTACTGCGATTTAGGCTATTTGATTGCCTGCCACTTCTCTTATAATCAGTTATTCAGTTTCCTGCACACCACTAGAGGCGCAAGGTGCAAAAGAAGCAGTCAAAGGAGTAAGGGAAAGAGTGGAGGGCTTAGATGGCAAATTTAAATGCAGACCAGCAGACAGCTCCAGAAAGTCCTTGCTAGAAATTCAAGCATCAGGAGCACTGCCAGAAGGTAATGTGCAGTACAGATAGCTCATGCCACCCTATTATTATTGAAGACCTATTGACTGTACTCTTAGGCTTTAAGGACAGAAGAATCCATCATGATTATCTAGTCTCACCTCCTGCATATCGCAGGTCACAGAGCCTCGCCCACCCATTACTATATAGCCCATAACCACTGGCTGAGTTACTAACATCCCCAAATCCTGATTTAAAGACTTGAAGTTACACAGAATCCACCTCCCATTCTACTGTAGTTCAAACCAGCAAGTGATGCGTGCCCTATGCTGCATAAGGCAAAAAAAAAACCTTGAGTCTCTACCAGTTTGACCTGAGAGAAAATTCCTTCCTGACCCTAAATCTGGCGATCAGTTAGACCCTGAGCATGTGGGCAATACTCACCAGCCAGACACCTGGGAAAGAACTCTCTGTAGTAACTCAGAGCCCTCACCATCTAGTGTCCCCATCTCCAGCCACTGGAGGTATTTGCTAGCAGCAGTCGCACATGGGCCTTTAATGGAAGCCTGATTAGACCTTTGCTCTCAGTGTGGTCTAGATAAATGAGGAACATGCAGATAACATTGTCTTCCTATTGGGGCTACTCCCAGCCCAGAGCACAGCTTCCTCTATCAGTTTCACAATGCATGAGAACCAGCCCTGGAAAGAAAGTAGACACCGTTTGTTTACTATGGCTTTGTCTACAATACCACTTTTGTCGATAAAACTTCTGTCAGTCAGGGATGTGAAAAAACACCCCCCCCATCCCCCGCTGGATGGAAGTTTCACTGGCAAAAGTGGTAGTGTGGACAGTGCTATGTCAGCAGGAGACATAGCTAACCTCATGGGTTGGAGGTTGTTTAATTATGCTCTCCTGCCGGCAAAGAGCAGCTACACAGGAGACCTTACAGCAGCATAGCTGCCATTGCAAGGTCCATACTGTAGACATAGCCTATATCTTATGAGTGAGAGTCATCTGGTCTGGGGCTGCTTTCACGATCATCTGACCATTCCGTACAAGAAAGGAAAGCCACAATTTTTAAAGGGCAGCAAAGGCATAATTTTTAAAGGAGATCATTTTCCTATGAGTTTTAGTGCTATGTGGAGCAGCACCTCTGGTCACATAATACAGTCTTTATTTTGTTCTTCATAATATATATCAACCAAACCATGCTCTAATAGTCATGTGCCTTGCCACACAGAGTCTCACACTTTTTCAGCAGTAGTTGACAGGTAGAGGCTGTGCATGTTGCATGAGAGCAAGACTCTGCAATTCTCCAGTGGCTCCATGGGCATCCTAGGACATCCCCACCACCAGTAACTGTTAGAAAACAACCAAAACTTCCCACTTTCAGTACCTTAAAATCATCTCTTTGGCTAGCTACCCACATTTCAGTGTCTTAAAATATCAGTCTGTGGCCAGAGAACTACATTTTTACTATTTCCAAAACTCTTAGGTGCTCATACTTTGTATTAGATCATTTAAAACAAAGAGGATGTTGCCTAGAAAATATTGTCTAAAATTGTTCAGTATCTATAGATCTACAATATGTAGGCACCATTTATGCCACAGCATCTTCAGCAAATTCAAACTGCCACTTACCTTAAGGTAGCACCTCAAGTCTGCAACTGACTGCAAGGTTGACAGTTACTGTATGTACATGCAGTGGGAGACAGCCCTTAAGAATTTACAATCTAAAATAGATGAGACAGTGTGTGTTAAACAGAAGCATGGAGGGGTGACGTGACTTGCGCACAGTCACACAGCACACCAGTGGCAGAACTAGCAATAGAATACAGGTCTCCTGACTCTCAGGCCAGTGTATACATTCGGGGGGTGCTACCAATTAGCTCTCTCCAGTGTATACATTTTGTGGGGGGTCTACAACACTCTTACCACTCTATTGATTTCCACATTTCTCAGTTTACTCACTAACATGGTAAGATATCGCAACGTATTAGTAATTTGAGGTGTTATGTTCAATGAAAGATCAACTATTTACCACAGTACTTTAGGACATGATCTGGAAAACCCTTAAGGGACCATACCCCAGTTGAGAATTGCTTAAGGGAGCACTAGGCTGAGTTCTGTTCATGGCACACACACACACACACTCTGAGTTAGAACAAATACTCTTCCTGAAAGGCTGCAGTGTAACATTACTTTATTTCACAGAATGCAGAAATCTAACACACAACATCCAAACAGAGAGACGGAGATCTGCTACCGAAGGCAGAGAGGTCCAACTCAGCCCATCTTGTTCCAGACAACTCTTTTGCAGACTGAAATCTGAGCACCCAGATCACAAGCTTCCTTCAGTGTCCCTTAGCCTGCAAGCAGGACCAGGAAACCCCTGAGAATTTAAAGTGATAACTTGTAACGTTAACAGTTTTCAATACACTACAGCTGCCCCTTCCCTGATCCTGCCACGCTTCCTCCTGCTAGGAGAATTCTCAACTAGCCAACTGTGCACATCATACCACTCAGGCAATACAAAGGTGACTGAACTTGGGTTGAAAATTTGGCCCAAAGAACCTAATTTTGCCATAAAAAAAGTAATGAAGAATCAGTTTCAAAGTTAGTGTAAGGGAAGCTTGGAAAAATGTTTAAGGACATCTTTAGATTAATGTAAAGTTCCAAACCAATTCAAATTTCCCCAAAACTCTTCCTCCCCAAAAGCCTGCATTGCAGAACTTTCCTTGCACAGCTGTGTAACTCTGATTTTTCCATTCTTCTAATGGTTAGGCATTTTCTTTCACGCTTACTATATCAACATCTAACCAGGGCTCTACTAGAAAGTATAATTAAAATGGGAGTACCTGCACAGGAAAGACAGCCTCATTCACTAAATTCTGTAAAGTGGCCTTTTATGGTTACTAATAAAAGTTAAGCGTTCACTTTTCCTGCTTAATGCTTGTCTAATGAAAGACCACATTCCTGCCCGTCTTAAGTTGCACTCTTAAGAGTCTTTGGGGGCTGCTCTACTGCGGCACCTGGCGCAATGCTCAAAAAAAATAGAACAAAGTCATAGTAAAATAGATGCATGCCATTTGGAGCTGAATTAAACAGAATAGCTCTTTCTAGCCCTCATGGTTGAGGATAAAAGCTTGAAAACCAAACCCACGTGCCCTGAAGTCTCAAAAACCAGAAGGCAAATAAAAAGCACTCAATTTTAAATAAAACTTTAAGTCTTGTGATTTTTATGCCAATCATGATTTTTGAATGTTTGGGTCTGTCAGTGCTGAATAAAGACAAATTAGAATTCCCCACCTACGATGTTAACCTAGAGCTGCCATTGGTTTAATATTTCTTTTTATAAAACAGGGGTTCTCAGTCTAGCGTCTTGGTCCCTAAATAATGCCTATGAGAACTTCCATGGTTTCACACTGCCCTCTCTGTGCACCAAAATTTCAAATTTGTGTTTTGCCTACTTCTTATGAAATTCATCCTGATTTCCAGAAATTGCTAAACCATTCCTTACACCTTAAGTTATTCTTGAAAAGTGATATTTTACATTAATTTCAGTGTAACTGATTTTCCTTTAGAGCACATTAGATTGTGCCAAAACTAGATAGATTTATTAAAAATTCTATGAGGAGGATGCCATTGGCCCTTCTTACAGAGATATTTATTCTCTTTTAAGCAATTTGGTCAATAACTTATTGGATGATCAGAAGTTATCACCCAGGCCACCTGGCAACTACCAGAAAAAGCCTTGTGTAAATCCCAAGGCTGCTCCTTCACATCAGCACCAGGAAGACTGAAGGGGAAGTGTAACATTTTGGCAACGTCATATATGTACATATCTTTTTTTTTAAAAAAAATGAATCATCTTTATTCCATCATATTGTGCACTAGTCTTTAATGAAGAGCCACAATCTTATTGGTACAGACTATGACATTTCTTCTGCCTGTTTTGTAACCTCCCCATTCTGTTGCCTCGTGCATGAAATTGCCTTGTAAGCCCCTTCAGGTAAGGAACATGTCTTTTCATCTGTACAACTTGAGTGTTGTAAAATAATAAATACTAATAATTACCAAGTGTTTACAAGGGGTCATGAATTTTGTAAAAGAAAGAAAAAAAGATAAGGAGTCTCTGAGCTCAATAAATTTATTTACTCTTCACATTTGAACTACGTAATTTTATATGTACAATAGTTTAAAATGCTGGACAGTTTCCTCATTCTTGTCTCTGCTTGCAAGGTGAACTTTTATGAAACATTGTTGCAAGAAATTCACAAGCTGGTCTTCACCTCCATACCTACTTTAATAGAATTATGAATCACATGTCCTCTCAAACTTTATCACAACAATGGATAACAGAACATTAATGCGTACTGGAAAAAGACTAACTAAAAACTGTTACGGAAAGGAACAATCGAAATAGAAATATAGGAAAGAAGCAAAGTCAAGTGTGTTTGCTGAAGATTTACAGTGTGTGCAAAGCTAATAAAACTAACTCAAACTAAGTGTTCAAGTCAATATCTTGTTCTCTTAAAGTGAAGTCACAGGTTTTACAGCTACTAAACTTCCATGCACTCTGGCTGGCCTCACAGCCTAACGGATCGTATGTGCTTTCCCCACACAAGACAGAATGTTCTGAACTGAATGATTGGCTCCTTAAAAACAGGAGGAGTGGTGGTGGTGGTGGCAGAAAAGGGAAATGCAGGATTTCTTCAACACAAAGGGAAACATTTAAATGAATTCAACATGCACAATCCCTTGCACAGCATTAACATTCCAAAATAGGAAAGTAGACAAAACTTGGCAGAGACATGCATATGATAAATAAATACATACAATCATCTAATTCCAACAAATGTTAAAGAAACTTACCTATGCAACATGTAGCTCTCAGCTACAGAAGCCCAACAGTTTCTATAAGTGTTACAATCCTGACAGACCAGAGCTTTAAATAATTCCTGCCTCCGAATTTCCCAACAGAAGTAATGTTTGTAGGAAACAAATGACAATGATAGCTTCAGCTGATGACAGTAAATTCAGAATAAAGCTCAAGACCTCATCCGTGTCTCACCAGTTTTGCACCAGTGTCACTTCACTGGCTGAATTGGAGTTACCTTTGATTTAGACCAATGTAAGATGAGAATTGGGAACCGTTTTTTGTTATACAAAGTGTTGATTTTTTTCAATCTAAACTTCTAGTATCAGAAATACAACATTTGTCTAAAATCATCACTTTACTCATAACCTGGGGCATGTTACTGAAAACATGGAAGGTTTCATGACTCTAGGTTGCTTAAAACTGTCCTCATTCTGCCTAAACTTGATTAGGATATGTTCTACCTATAAAACCCCATTCACTTGAATGCGCATACAGGTGTCTATTAAAAGGTGGTAGCAGGGGTGAAAGTAAAATACAGCTTTTACCCGTACGGGTCCCACTCTGCACCCCCGAAGGGGTGGGGCCTCAGATGGAAGGGGCGGGGCCAGAGTGGATATAACTTACATTTCTTACCCATATAGTCCAAACACAAGCAACCCATCTCTCCTACATACTTCATGGATCCCTCCCATTGCATGACTTAGTAGTAATAGTAGCTTTATTTTCCACATCTACCAGTACTGTCTGTAATAAAACTTTACTATTGGAATAAGCCTGAAAAACTGAAAACTCACTGTCACATTTTTCTCTATGTCCTCCCTCCTCCTCCAGCCAGGATGTCCGATGCAGCTAGGCTCCACATCCCCCAACTCCTGCCCTCAGCAGGGGCTGCAGTGGCTCCCCTCTAGCTTGTAGCAGGGAGACTAGCTGAGGGAGAAGCCTCTCCAGGTAGCCTGCTGCCTGTATAAGAACAGTTTAAATTTAGTTGTTCACTCCCTGGGATTTGGGGCTATTTCTGGCATCCTTGTTAACTTCACTCATGGTTGTTGGGGGGGTGTGTGTGACCAAAGCCAGGGCAGTTCTTTTCTGTCCCCCAGATGAGGTGATCTTCAATAATATAATACACAAATATGATAGTTTTGAACTTGGAAATAGTTCTTGATTTTAATTGTATGTTTTGTGTATTATATTATTGAAGATTGCCTCATCCAGGCGGCAGGAAAAAACATATTTGCATCAGAGAACTTTGGGACTCCATGATTCTCTGAAAAGAGAGGCAACAGTGTGTCCAAAGCTGCCAAATGATATATAATGGTTTGGAGTCTACAGTCCCCGAGTATGACTACAGCACAAGCAGGCTACCTACAGCTACCCTAATGAGTGTGGGAACAGGGGAAATGAAGCCCTATTCTTGTGGAGAAGACCAAGGGCTTGAGATTTTGTTAGGAGATGATTTCTTGGTGAAAAATCACTTATTTTTTATTCAGCGCCACAATGGAGACTTCTAGTAAAGGAAATTTTGGGAGAACCAAAGATGTTGCTGAGATGATCAGCAGGCTACAATCTGTGGGGAGTTCCTTTGCAGATTACTCAAAGGAATTGATCACTGGGGATATGTTGGCCACACAAAATGCTTCCTCAGAGGTCTAAAGGTATAGAACAGTAGAATTGTGTGTGTTTCTTTGAGACCCACACAAAGGTTCACAGTATGCCTGTCAAGCATTAGAACAATTAATAGTGATTAAATCGTGAAATTAAAAAAATTAATCACGATTAATCAGTTAATAATAGAAAACCATTTATTTAAATATTTTGGATTTTGTCTATATTTTCAAATATTTTGATTTCAATTACAACACAGAATATGAAGTGTACAGTGCTCACTTTATTTTTCATTACAAATATTTGCATTGTAAAAACAAAATATTTTTCAATTGACCTAATACCAGTACTGTAGTGCAATCTCTATCATCAAAGTTGAACGTACAAATGTAGAATTAAGTACAAAAAATAACTGCATTCAAAAATAAAACAATGTAAAATTTTAGAGCCTAGAAAGTCCCCTCAGTCCTGCTTCTTGTACAGCCACTCTCTCAGACAAACAAGTTTGTTTACATTTGCAGGAGATAATGCTGCGCACTTCTTGTTTACAACGTCATCTGAAAGTGAGAACGGGGGCATCACAAGCTATTTACATGCCAGATAAAGATTCATATGTCCCTTCATGCTTCAATCATCATTCCAGAGGACATGCTTCCATGCTGATGACGGTTTCTGCTAGATAACGATCCAAAGCAGCGCAGACAGATGCATGTTCATTTTCACCATCTGAGTCAGATGCCACCAGCAGAGGGTTGATTTTCCTTTTTGGTAGTTCAGATTCTGTAGTTTCCGCATCACAGTGTTGCACTTTTAAGACTTCTGAAAGCATGCTCCACGCTTTGTCCCTCTCATATTTTGGAAGGCACTTCAGATTCTTAAATTTTGGCTCTACTGCTGTAGCTATTTTTAGAAATTTCTCATTGGTAGCTTCTTTGCATTTTGTCAAATCTGTTTTTAAAATGAACAACATGTGCTGGGTCATCATCTGAGACTGCTGTAACATGAAATATATGGCAGAACGCGGATAAAAACAACAGGAAACATGCAGTTCTCCTCCAAGGAATTCTGTCATAAATTTAATAAATGCATTAGTTTTTGAACGAGCAGCATCAGCATGGAAGCATGTCCTCTGGAAAGGTGGCCAAAGCACAAAGAGGCATATAAATGTTTAGCATATCTGTCATGTAAATACCTTGCAATGCCAGCCACAAAGTGGCATGTGAATGCCTGTTGTCATTTTCAGGTGACATTGTAAATAAGCTGACAGCATTATCTCCTATAAATGCAAACTTGTTTCCCTTAGCAATTGGCTGAACAAGGATTAGGACTCAGTGGACATGTAGGCGCTAAAGTTTAACAATTGTTTTGTTTTTTAATGCAGTTATGTAACAAAAAAATCCATGTTTATATGTTACACTTTCACGATAAAGGGATTATACTACAGTACTTGTATGAGGTGAATTGAAAAATACTATTTCTTTTATCATTTTTACAGTGCAAATATTTGTAATCAAAATAATAATACAAAGTGAGCACTTTGTATTCTGTGTTATAATTGAAATAAATATATTTGAAAATGTAGAAAAATATCCAAAAATATTTAATACATCTCAATTGGTATTCTACTATTTTACGGTGCGATTAATTGCAACTGATTTTTTTAATCGTGATTAACTTTTTTTGAGTTAATCGTGTGAGTTAACTGCGATTAATCAACAGCCCTAGTTCACAGGCTCCAAAATGGGAGTTGCTGAAATAGGTATCTTTTGAGAAATAAGTTTATGGCCAGATTCTTGCCTTGTGCCAGTATAAATGATTACACAAGGCGTAAAGAGAGGAAAAACTCTGCCAAATCAGAGTGGATGAGAAGTTTGGCATAGGAAGTGCACTGCTAGACTTTAGCTTGAATTCATCAGTAACAGGGTTCAACACTCGTTTAGACATGTCTTAGCCAAGGCAAATATACCATAAAGGTGTAGATTTCAGCAATGAAATCACACATTAACCAAAAGGATTTAGACAGACTTGCCAAATGTCACATATCTCACATGACACTTACAAATCCCCCCTTGATGTCCAGCTGCATAGCAGCTGTAATATCATGCACAGCTGCAGGAGAGCAAGACAACAAAGGAAATGCTGCTATCCCCTTTGGGTTGTTAGGAGTAAGAGTAGCAGCTGCTCCCCCCATGCTGCTCATACAGAGTGTGTCCCTACTTCCTTCCCTCCTAAAAAGGAGCAGTAGCTTGTGAGTCTTCTTCTTACAGCCTAGGCCTTGCTAACCATGACTGAGCCTCCGGAATCTCCAACTGCACGTCAACTTCTGCTGGAAGCTCCACCACCGTGCTGCTTCTCCCCTAATCCTCATCTTGAGCCAGCTGCTACCTGGGGGTCTGCCTCTGATGGCTCCAGCCCACAAGATGCTACAGACACAGCGGCCCATGCAAATCGAAGGAAAAACTTACATCACCTATGGGAGGAAATGGGGGACTGTGCAGATGCAGAGGACACAAGTGCTCATGTTAAAGTCCTCATGATAAAAGGAACCCCTGCTCATCAGCCACTGTCTATACAAACAAGTTGTTTTCCCTCCCCTTACCTTACCTTGCTTGTAGGGTTTGTGGCATGATGCATCTCCTGATGATGGAGCTGACATGCAGCGCAAATTCTATAATTGCTGTTGTGGGTCCCTGAGATGGCTGCCGGAAAAATGGAGATCTTGCTCATATTGGAGGCATGATCATCCTGAAGGGAAAGGCAGCTAGAGTTCGGATCCTTTCTGAAAACCAAATATGCTGTGCAGCAAAACAGAAAGCAGCATCTGACTACATATTTATCTACATCTTTTGGTGCCTAAATAACTGTGCAATATGGCCCTCCATGTCTCCAGCAAGAAACTGACGACTATGGGGAACCATTGGTGTTATGGAAATTCCCATCACCACCAATCCACCACCTATTCAAATACCTTCCCCACTCTTCTGAGGGATAAAGTTAAGGATAAAGACATAGTAAACAAGTAGCCCCCAAAAGCTAAGTCTGGCACAGACTGATACATCTACCATGGAAATAATGCTAATGCCTCCTCCTCTCTCCCTTCTCTGTTCTAGTCATTAAGCTGCAGCCAATGCTACTTGCCTTGCCTGTCATGCTGAATGTATCACACTTATTCCAGATCTGAGCTCCCACCATTTAATTTTCTTCTGAATCCTCAGCAACGTTAAACTTCCTCACACTCTACATGGTGCAATCTGTGCTTTCCTCTTAGCTCGCTCCACAAATACACACTAGTTAGTTTATTTATTTTAATTAAAATGCACCTTTAATGTTTGCATTTCTCATGCAGCTCTCTACAGCTGCAATAGCCTCCCTCCATTATTACACCAAATAATCTCACTCCTCTCCTTCAAATCCCTGCTACAAAGTTTTGTTACATCATTCCACCAGTGACGACTCACCCTAGTTCTTGCTTCAGCCCATGTCCCTTTAATTTAGCCTTCCAACACACTTCATGCCAACTCAACTGCATCAACCTTCGCTTTTACACTAGACTGCATGCTTTCTTATGTTTTTGAAGTACCCAGCACACCAGTGCTGCTATCATGATTAAACTAAATAAGGAGCCTGAACAATTTAAATTCACTAACCTTAAAGTTCTTTTATCGCCTTCTCTCTGATCTTTTGTTGTCAGTTCCATGTTCCCCCTGGCCCCATGTCCAGGGTACACCCCTCTCCCCCAATATACCATTCTTCTCTTCCGCTTCATTTGCATTGTTTTCCCTCCATCCCTGTTCTATTCCATTCTATTCTGGCCTCTAATATATCTTTTTCCTATTGCTTCCCTACCACCAAGTGCCCAGTCTCCTCCTTTCTCCCTCTCTCTCTACTCACTTTGGGTCTTTCAAATTCCTTCCATACCTCCCCTCTTTCCACAAGGTCCCCAATCTTTCCACCGCTTTTCCTGAGCTCCCAAGCTGTTCCCTCTGTAAAGTCCTATAATTCTTCCCTTCCCACCACCCTGAGGCTGAAATCAGGTGATAAGTTAAATCCATTCAGTGCTGTACTCCATTCCAGAAAGCAAAATTCCTAGAAATATGAAGGGAAACTTCACAGGGGAAAAAAACCCTAGTATGGGACATTCTCTCAGAACAGAAGAGGAAGCATGCAATCTCCTTAATGGAGATAGAGAAAATGGGGAAGGTTGCCTAGGTGCTGGCCCTTCCATGTCTAGAAAAAAAAAAACTAGCTACCACCACATATATAGGCACACCCCCATCCTCACCTACAAACATGCTCCATTCTCCACACACACACACACACCCCACTCTATGGGTACATTTACACTGCAACAAAAGACTTGTGCTGGGCCCCTTCGGCTGACTAAAGCTCATGTGCCTTAGGCTGCAGGGGTATAAAGTAGACAGTCGGGCACTGAGACTATGCAAGGTGGTGGGTTGCAGAGCCCAGGCTCTGAATGTCTACACTTCAATTTTATAACCCCGTATCCTGAGACTGAGTTAGCTGACCCAGGCCAGCTGAGGTTCTTTTATCGCAGGGCAAATGTACCCTATGTCTCTGTAACCCACTCTCATTTGCATTTCTGTCTGTCCCCAAGATTCCCATTCTTCAATTTCTGTCCCTGGTACTCAAGGTTTCCTTAACTGTCTGCCCTCCTTCTGCCCAGTTCTCCCCCTCATCCATATTTCCCCAGATCTTTGCCAGTCTCTCCAGTTCTCTCCTACCCTCTGTCCTACACTAGTTCTCTGCTCTCCTCCCATTTTGTAACCACCAGTTTTGTCAACCCCTGCCCTATCCAATTTGATATTAACCTCCCCCAGGCCTCTGCCCAACCTGAGTTTTCTTTCAGTTCCTTAGGGGGATGCCACAAAATCCCCAAAAGTAGTAGGGCACATATGTGCTATTAGCTTGTCCAGAGCAGGAAGAAGAAATGGGGATCCCTAGGAACTCTTTTGGAAGGGAGGCGGGATTTGCAACAGGCAGAGGCAACACACCTCTAGCTATACTTTAAGGCAGTGGTTCTCAAACTTTAACAACCTGTGAACCCCTTTCACTAAAATGTCAAGTCTCATGAACCCCGTCCTAAAAATGAATATTTCCAGGGATTTTCTCCTCTACCTGCACATAGATTATAAAAGCAGTGATCTTGGAAATATAAAATTTGTTTTTATGACATGCTTCTTACACACTATTATTTATAATTACAGTATTTTTATTACATTATGAAAACGGACACACTCTTCCAAGATCTCATTTTTGTAGCTTGTATCACTTTGAATAAGCCTGTTATAAGACAAGGCTCCTATGTTTCATCAAGGAGTATTTGATGTGAAACAGCATGAAAGTATTTAAGAAGCCAATTCAGAGTTCCTCCTACACAACGCATGGTACAATAAAGCTTAAACTTGTTCTTCATAGTAATTTTTAAAAACAATATTAGCTGCCTATTTAATTTTAAAAACAGCAAACAATATCCACCCCCCTTTCCATTTCTTATAAGGACTCCTGAAGTCTAAATCTCCTCAGTGTGATAGATATGCTTGCTTTGATCTGCTTAGCTCTTGGAAGTCCAGGGGCTCCGGGCCGCTGGCTCCATGTTGGCCAGGGTCCTTAGGGCCAGCTCTGTCTGCCATTATGGAATTTTTCCCCGAGAACCCCCTGTAACATTTCACGAACGCCCAGGGGTTCACAAACCTCAGTTTGGGAACCATTGCTTTAAGGCATGCAAGGACCCTTGGCCCAGCCCCCCAGTTCTGCCTATTGACTGGGAGTCTCAAGTTTATGTGGGGTAGAGGGGGGGATGAAAGGCAACATCACTTCCTTCAAGGAGGGGAAGAACAAAAGTTCTAACGTGTGAAGAAAGCCACAATACCTTGGCTGGACATGACTTTTTTTTTGGTAATCTTTAAATAAACATAAAATGCTGGGCACAATTGCAATGCTTTAAATTCATCTCAAGCTTCTTTTCAATATCCCCTTTCCATTCTGCTCAAAAGCATGGAGGTTAGTATGAACGGGTCTGATTTCTAAACCCCATGATATTTTTCCTAAGGACCTTAAAAAAGTCATTAAAAATTATTCTTGCTCTTTACTATTTAGTGTTGTCTTCACATACCTATATTACAATGCCTAGGAAGTTAATACATAATTACCATTCAACATCTGTCTTTCTTCAGTCTCTGTTGCATTCTAGGATTAAAACAGGAATATGCTGAATAATAAACTCCTAACTGATCACAGTCTTAAAAAAATTCTTTAATATAGCATGTTACTGATTATGCAGTAAAGTGTTTGATAGTTTTACAGCTTTGTATTAAATACAGAATATACAAGAGGCACATGAGAACTACTTAAATCACAATTTTATTTTTCAAATTCAAAAACAATTAATTGTATTTAACATGTTACATCAACAGATTTAAAATATCATGCTCTATTTAAATATTTGACTGACAATGTATACAAATAAAATGTTACACAAATATATTTAAGAAAATGTTTTGGTCTTCAATCTAAACAATAAATAGACAGGCACTCCTATATATATATATATATATATATATATTATATATACACAGAAGGGATCACTACTTAGAACAAATTCTCATATAAGCAACTGTGGAAATATGGCAAGAAAAGATTTCTGGAGTTTTGGGAAACATGTTGTATGACACATCATGCAATTTCCAAATCTCAGTTTCAAAACTTGATGTACTCTGTTCTAAGTTTATCATCAGTTTATAGAAGAGATCTAAACCAAGCTTTCCTGAGTGATGTGCAATTTCAGACTTCAGTTATCTATATCAAATCAAGCTACCTGATGATTGTTTAACACCAATACAGAAAATGAGGACTGACCAGAGCAGCCTTTCATGTGAATAAAATGAGTGACAGAAGAACTTTGATTTGTAAAGCTTAATTGAAATTCAAGACAAAAATCTGCCCATTTGCAAAGTTCAACATAAAACCTATCCTCTCCCATATATGTCCAGCTCTTAAAATGTTATCCCATTTGAAATTATACTGTGATTTTATAAGATATAAAGTATCATTAAAATAAAGGTAGAGATTTAGTATCCTTTCAGATACAGGCAGACATATTTTACATAGCAGATCACATCTGAATGAGAGAATACTGTTCAGGAGTAGCATAGGATAGAGGAAGAGTTACAAAATCAAAAACACCTTTCAATAATTAAAAATTACACTAAAGTTTTGTTTTTTTTACTTTGTGTAAAAATTAGACTTTCCCAATTTCTGAATGTTTAAGTTACAAATGCTATTTCAGACAGATAAGTTTTCTCAGGAAAAAAAAAAAAAGTCAGTGTTTACAGTTTCTACCACCACAAATAAGATGCACTAGCAATGAAAAGTGGGCAATCCATGCTTTTACCATTATGGTGATAGCTAAACATGAATCAAAGAATAATTTTTAGTTATAACTTCTGAAGTCTATTTTAAAATTTGTAGATGAAATATTAAAACATAATAACTGCTAGGACAGTGGAAAGATTAGGACTAAGTCTTCATGCCATACTCCCAGAAATTTGTTATTCTAGTATTATTTTTACTTTGAGAAGTACTGGACAAATGTTTCTAGCTAATGATTTTTAAGAGAAGTAACTTTAAAAACCATTAAGTGAAAATGAAGAGGAATTTTAATGGTGCAGTGAAGAAACTAGACCCAATCTTGGAAAATAAATTGAAGACACTTCCACGTTACTTTAAACATTTAACAATTTAAGTGCGGATCCTGCAAGCGTGTCCAAATCTTAATCATTTCTTGAGGTTTTCTGCTATGTACTAACATTAAGTTTGTGTAGGAACATATGTTATTCCTGTGTTTCTCTTCAATATCAAAGGTTTTGAAGCCTTTGTGTTTTTCCGGAGCAAGCCCAAGTTTCTGAAGGCACATTCCAGTATAAACGTCGTCAATAGGATAGAGGAGGACCTGGTCAGATGCATTGTTCAGTCTTAATGCCAGAGCACCAGAGTACAGAAACCCACCACCTCCCGCATATGGAGGATAAGAACCTTCATAAACACTTTCTGGAATGTAGTACTTCAATTTTTTCTCTCGATGAGGTCCAGCATCTTTGATCACATCACCTATAAATAAGTCTTTGGCTTTGTCCTTTGATAAACTCTTCAAGTAATCCAGGATCTGATGGGTATTCACAAAAACATCATCATCCCCCTTAAAAATAAACTGGGCATCTGGACATGTGCTGCTGACCCATTTAAGAAACAGCACCTCTTTCAGAGTCAAGTTGAAGAAAGTGTCTCTGTAGTTCCAAAGAAGAATGTCTTGGTGGGTTTGACTCTCAAATTTCAACATGTCTGAAAGGTCAGGAAAGTTATCTTCTGGAGAGGTCTGTCCCAACAAAAAGACCCTTACAACTGTTACATCCCCTGATTTTATTTCTTTACCCCAAGATTCCCTAATTGCTTGCCTTCTATCAAAATGTGGTATAAGCGACTTAATAGCCAGCAGCAGGAAAGGTTTATGTTTGCACTTGTTTGGTTGATCCACTAATAATGAATAATTTCTACATCTTAAATAAAGCAAGAAGTCTTTAAATCTGTCTGGCAACTTTGCAAAGTCATTAACCTCTGAAGTTACTGATGGATCAGGGTCACAGGAAGCCAGAACACTAGTATTAGAAATTAAGGTTTCTTCCACAGTCATATTGGAAAGCAAGGTCAAAATGGGGTTGTACAAGAGTTCCAGCTTCTGTTGCTGTTTGTTCCAATAGGCCTTGTGAGGAGTGTATTTCCTCCAGAATTTGCTGCTGGGTATTATAACCTGTCCTTTTGTATTCTTCTCTTGACCACCACTTTTGGAGACTTCCACAATCACATAAATAAAAAAGTTTACCATCATCAGAATTCCCAACAGCCTTAGTCTTCTGCGTCCAACACTCATTTCTCATATCTGAAAAGAAAAATGACAGTTAGATTTCTAATTTCATAGGAATACAAGAGGTTTTTTGACTACTTCTAAACCTCAAAGTGCACAAAAGTCAGCAAACCTTGGTTGACATTTACACACTGAAAATGAAAAATGAATCTGTCACCCTTTAATATACAAGCTCTTTCTTGCAACTACAGGGGTTTTGGTTCCATTAGAAATGGAAAGTTTGTCGATCAAGAGAACAAGCAATGATGGAAAGTTTTGCTTGAATTTCTAAAGCAGAATAAAGCATTTGACCATGCATCGAAATTATTAGCAAGTGATCTCTTTCCAAAAGATTTACATTAGATAAAATGTTTGACTATACAATTATCAAAGCTTGAAAACTCATTTGCTCTCAGCAGTTGGTAAGCTTTTCCTTGGTAATAAGGGGAGCCTAAGGCCGGGTTGGTTTGAGAGAATATGGTTGTGGGTGTGTGTGTCTTCTTTATTTTTGTTTTTTGTCTTTTTTTAATTAAGTCTCTACCCCTTTTGGTTGCGACATCTTTCCAAATGTGAACCGCTGCAGAGCTCAATTTTTGAGTCTACAGTTTTTCACTGCCCCTAGCTTTCCCAAGCAGAAGCCAAGTGAAATTGACAAGCTTGACCAGTTTCAAAGCTGCTATTCAGCTCTGTGTAGGCAGCAGTGAACCTTGTTTATAATTTTGAATTTCATTCTCCTGCTGGGGAAGAAAATGAGTTGTACCAGAAGGTAGTACTATAGTAATCTGTAGGAGAGAAGGACTACCAAAAAGAATAAAGGAGGGGCAGTATAGGAAGCCACTTTCCTAGTGTGGCAAGCAGCAGGGTAGGGAAAGTAGCTAAAACCCTCCTTAACCCCCTTGCAGGGAGGATTTACTACTCTTCTTCCCCCCCTCCCTTCCAAAGCTCTTGAGAAGAAGAGAAATTGATCCCTCTTCCTTCTAGTAGCTAGACAATTATGGGAATGAAAGCTTTGAGTTTCTCAGACACGATAGGCTGAAATGAAAGATGAGAAGTATCTATAAGGCTGGTTGGAATTCCTGTGCCTTCCCTATGCTGTAAGCTGAGCTTTTCATCAGGATGATGTCCCTAAACTCACTAGTACTCCCTCCTTTCCCTCAAACATATCTTTTATACTAGCCTCTGATAAATAGTAAGAGGCCTGTGGATTCTATAATTGAACCCAAACTAATTTCATTTTTCTTCTGTAGTCCTATAAAAAAAATTAAAACAAAATAATGTTAATTTATATTATAAACCTTGCAGCAACGGCTTGTCAACTCTATTAAGGACTTGTGTAATATACACAAACACACACACCCCTACCTAACAATACCCACATTATACAAACTACATGAAAATTCTAAAGAGACACCAACATTAAGTGGGACATTACCCAAAACATAAGACCATATCAAATTATATACCAAAAATTTTAGAAAAAACTAGTGTTTCTTTCATTTTCTAAAGAGCTAACAAGGACACCCAAGCTAGCAGCAGCCAATGGGGGAGAGAGACCTGCTATGTCCCTTCCAATCCCCCTCCCCAGAGGGAGAACCAGATCAGACAAGAGAAGCCATAGAACAGACCTTAACAAGGCTGTCAAGAAGATTTTTTTCCTCTTTCTTAAAGACACAGTACCTACTAAATAGTTTTCTTTCCTCCTCTGGCAGGAGTCTTAAAACAATAGTCCACCATCACATAATATTGTTTCCAAGCATCTTTTTCATTTATCATATGAAATTAAACAAATACTTTGTAAGCTCTGAATGCGTTGGCCAGGCGGTGGGACTTGTAATTCAGCTTTGGCCCTGGGAGGCAGGACTCAGGCTTCAGCTTCAGCCCTTCGCCCCAGCCACTATAACGCCAGCCCTGGCAACTCCTCTAAAATGAGGTCGTGACCCACTTTGGGGTCTCAACCCACAGTTTGAGAACCGCTGGATTACACTGATGCATATAAAATCCAAAAGAGATGAGGTATTAACAAAAAAAAAATCGAAACTGTGCTAGAGACCACTGAGGACAAATAATTTATCCTCCAATATTGGCCTGGGAAGTTGTAGCACAAGTTACCACTAACATAACAACTGCTTGGGACTCAAAGATTGACAATACAGAAACCAAAACAGACACATGAGAAATAAATGAGCACTATAAGGAAGTGCAAGAATGTGTTTCAGAGATGAAAGGGTAACTACATTTTGGATAACTAAATCAGACAGCTGAAAAACTGAAAGACTGAGAACCAAATTAGAAGAAAAAAAAAATCTAAAAGTGGATGGTAAGCAACTTATATTCTCCTTTGAACATTTCACTCTTGCAGCACATAAAACATAAATGAAAAATGATAGGATTAAAATAGGACAAGCACAGAAAGTCAAACCACTCTTGAAAACAAAGGGAAAACTCACAGCATTTACTAGTCAAACCTGCCCACCATAATAATTTTCAGGGCTGGACCTGTGAGACTTTAATTCGCCCCCTTGTGTGTGTATACAGTATGATACAGTCTTGAATTATTTTATTGAATACTATTTTTCCCCTCACAGGACTCCTGCCTCATTCAGTGCACAGGATGGAGAACGCTCTCAATAAGAACCTTTCCAATATTTTCTTTTCTCCTCAATGTGCGGCCCCACACAGTTCAAACCCTACTCTGAAGACAGAATTCTCGATTTCCTCATAGGCTTTTGCTATGGTGCTCTTCATTATAATATCAGAGTGCTTCAAAAGCATTAATGAATTTATTTTCACAAACACCCACCAAGTATGGCTATGGGGGTGATATTATTCCCATTTTACAGATGAGGAATTAAGGCACAGAGAGATTAAGATCAAAAGTGACTACTAAATTTTGGGTGCCCGATTTGAGAGGCCTAGGATCAGATTTTGCAGAGTACTTCATTGCAGCTGTGGGCTAGTGTACACTGACAGCGCTTTAACATGGCTTGCGTAGTCACAGCAGAGCGCTGGGAGACAGTTCTCCTAGCACTCTAAAAAAAAAAAACCACCTCCACAAGAGGCACGGCTCCCAGTGCTGGTGCACTGTTTACACTGGTGCTTTACAGTGCTGAAACTTGCTGCACTCAGGGGGGTGTTTTTTCACACCCCCGAGCAAGAAAGTTGCAGTGCTGTAAATTGTCCACGTAGATAAGCCCTGTGGGTGGTCAGCACTTCTGCAAATCAGAATCTATGGTCTCAAGTTGGGCATCCAGAAAGTGAGGCACACACAACTGGCAACCACATGTACAAAGTCTGGTTTAAGTGACTTGCCAAGTGCCACACAAGAAATCTATGGCAGAGGTAGGGAGAGACAGAATCCAATCTTCCAGGGTGGCATTTCACAACCTTAACTATGAGACCATCCTTTCACTTTCTGCAATATTTTCCCTCATTCATTACAAACTTTTCAACTTCTTCAAAAAATAAGACAGGGATCCTAAAGCCAGCCTCCGTCACTACCAGAGGTGGCTGAAAATTTTCTGATGGAAGTTTTTCACTGGAAACACTGACTAGACAGAACCTAAATGTTCCATGGGAATGTGCTGATTCTGTTGAAAGTTTCAATATGAACTAGGCAGCTCCTCACCCTCCCAGCAATCCATCCAGCAGACATTCAAGGCTTCCCAGACTGCCCACCTGGCAAGCTTCCCAGTGAGCAGGATGCCAGGCTACTCAGCTTTCCAAGCTGTCTGGCTTCCCCAGGAAGCAAGGCAGCCACATCCCCAGGTGGGATGCCAGAGAGCTGGGAGCCAGCTTGCCAGGGAGCTGGGTGGTTAGCTGGTCCAGAAATTTTTTAAAAATTCTGTTTTTTTCTGAAACAGAATTTTTCAAAACAGTTTCTGTTCTGTAGAAAATTTCTCATTTCTGACATTTCGTTCTAAATCAGACTCAAGTCCATATAATAAACGTGACTTTTCCAAGGGATGGAAATTCCAGTTCCTGCACAGCTCTATTCACTACGCAGTCGTGATTCACCTCTATGGAAGGTCCATCTTGTGCACTGATTGAGGTGGGGTCCTGTTGACAAAAAATAGTAAGCCATCATGTAATTAAAGACTTCATCATAATATCTATGCACAAGAGGAGTGAATTAAAGTTACACAGAAAACCTTAATTCTGGTATTTTCTAACTTTTAAGTGCTTGCATGTTTGTCTTTGCAATCATGTTCTTTTAATGTAATTTTTTGGTATTTAATTTTCTAATATTTCAATAAAGTAAATTGTTTAAACAGATTCCATCATGTAGCATCGCATTAACACACACACACACACACAATTGTCCATCAGCAGAGTTGGAACCTCTAGAAATGCCACCACAGCCCTTTGCCACTTGAGCTAAGAGTAACTGATAGAGGATAACAATCTCTTATTGCCATGTAGACCAGCACTAGAAGGAGATGGCACACTGTCAGTGGGTTTTACAGATATTTGCTGACAGCAGATAAATGGTGAAACTCAGGCTCAGAAAGGAAGTATGCTTTATTAAGCATGTGTGAACTACAATTTTTCCCCTCAAAGTCTTAACTTAACCAAAAAAATTATGGATTTTCACAGGAACAGCAAATGGTACATCACTGACACAAAGTCCCTGCTCCAAAGCAGGGCTAGAGCTTCTCAAAGAAAAGGTCACCAGAATTTTAGCACTGCAAAACAACAATTTTCCCCAGACTCGTTCTTGGAAACGGCCAAATTGTTTTGGCTGACACTTTCCAAAAACAGTCAACCGAGATAGACAACAAGCATAAATAATTTCTGCCCAATTGGTTAAAGTCTGGCAACATGGTAAGCAACTGAAAAAGGGTCTTATAATGGGAAACATTGGTCAATCTTAATAATCAGTATTGCTGGTCCCATCTATATTTACATCAGCAAATTTCATAAGAACTACCAGACTGGGTCAGATCAATGGTCCGTCTAGCCCAGTATCCTATTTCTGACAGTGGCTAGTGTGAGAGAGATCGTACAGAACAGGGCAATTTTGGAATGATCCACCCATGTCTTCAACTCCTGGCTTTTAGAAGTCAGAGGTTTAGGGGTGCCCCAAGCATGGGGTTGCATTCCTGACCATCTTGGCTAATAGACATTGTTGGGTCTATCCCCCATGAACTTATCTAGTTCTTTTTTGAACCCAGTTATTCTTCTGCCCACCACTACATCCCATGGCAGTTTCACAAGTTGACTGTGTATCGTGTGAAAAAGTACTTCTTCTTGTTTGTATTAAACCTGATGCCTATTAATTTCAAGTGCCCTGTTTTTTGTATTGTTGGAAAGTGCAAATAACACTTCCTCATTCACCTTTTCCACACCATTCATGGTTTTTTAGACCTCTTATCTCTTTCTCTCTCTATCACACACACACACCTCTTTTCTAAGCTGAACAGCCCTAATTTTTTTGGTCTCTCCTTGTATACAAGCTGTTTCATACCTCTGATAACCTTTGTTGTCCATCTCTGAACCTTTTACAATTCCACTATATCTTTTTTGAGATGGGGTGAAGAGAAATAGACACAATATATGTGTACACCTGTGTAGCGGAGTGATTACCCACTCCTGCCCTGCGGGGCTTGAAAACAGCCCAGAAGAGGGCTGTGGCTGGGGCAAGAAGCCTGGGCTGATTGGAGGAAACTAGGCCCAGCTGGCCCCTATAGAAGGCTGTGAGTCAGAGGACCAGGCAGTCTCTCTCTGCCTGTAGAGGGAGAAGGGCCTGGCTGCAGCGAGCTAGACACAGGGTACCTGAGTGAAGCAGGGCTGGGGAAAGGCAGAGGAGCCCGGGAGCTCCAGGCTCCAGCCTAGCAGAAGGCAAACAGGTACTGGGGGTTGCAGAGGGCAGCCCAGGGGTAGGCCAAGGCATCAGGTCCAAACCCTACCTTGCCAGTGATGAGTAGGCTGATACTGCAGTCTCCCCCAGGGCATGAGGGCTAGACCATTGGTCGGCAACCTTTCAGAAGTGCTGTGATGAGTCTTCATTTATTCACTCTAATTTAAGGTTTCGTGTGCCAGTAATAATTTTCACATTTTTAGAAGGTCTCTTTCTATAAGTTTAGTTATATTCTATTGTATGTAAAGTAAATAAGGTTTTTAAAATGTTTAAGCAGCTTTATTTAAAATTAAATTAAAATGCAGAGCCCCCAGACAGGTGGCCAGGACCCGGGCAGTGTGAGTGCCACTGAAAATCAGCTTGCGTGCTGCCTTCGGCACCAGTGCCATAGGTTGCCTACCCCTAGGCTAGACAATGACTGGCAGTAGCCATAGACTGAGGCAAGGGGGGGATAGTGAGTGGGGGTTCCCCTGGGAGGGTAGACCCTGAGGCTGAAAGGGGTTCCTGCCGGGGGGCAGCACTCCAGGTAAACAGGGCACTGAGGTCCTTGGAAGGACATGGGGCCACTGGTAAGGTGGATCACTGGCCTGCAGAGGGCACTCCAGAGCAGGAACAAGCTAATTCCTGGAACAGACCAGCAGGAGGCACTGCAGGGGTGAGTCTGAACCTATAAAACCATGGATTTATATAGTGGCATTATATCTTCTGTCTTATTTTCTGTCCCTTTCCTAATACTTGCTAACATTCTGTTAAGTCTTTTTGGCTGCTGCTGTACATTGAGCTGAAGTTTTCAGTTAACTATCCGTGGTGACTCCACGATCTTTTTCTTGAGTGGTAACAGATAATTTAGAACCCTTTAGTTTTATATATAAAAATAAAATTGGGATTATGTTTTCCAAACTGCATTACTTTGTATTTACCTTCATTGAATTTCATCTACCATTTTGCTACCCAGTCACCCCGTTTTGCGAGATCCCACTGTAACTCTTTGCAGCTAGCTTTGAACTTAATTATCTTGAATAATTCTATATCATGTACAAACGTGGCCACTTCACTGTTCATTCCTTCTCCACATGAATAAATGAATACACTAAAGAGAACAGATCCCAGTACAGGTTCTTGGGGGACCCTACTGCTTACCTCTCTCCAGTGCAAAAACTGACTATTTATTCCTACACTGTGTTTCCTTTGACTTCAATGTATTTTAATTATTGTTATACTACTGTTGCTGAAGAGACTATTCTAAGGACGGCAGGCACCAGCAGCGATCACTATTGACAAAACAGATTCAGTTATAGTTCATTGTGGGATAAGTATAAGCCACTTTTAAAAGAAGAGCTCCTGGCAACAATGCAAGTTGTGTGCAATATTTTGTTGAGTAATAAAGATCGGGAACTGGAATTTTTTTAATTAAAATTTTATTAACATACTGCTTTTTCGTAGTTTCTAACGATAATTTATATATAGTATGATTAAGTTAATGGCTTGCAAGACAGAAATAGATCACCAATTTTTTTTTAAACTACAGCAATTAACTCGAGTACATTATATTTCTTAAAAAAAGTGGATTTAGCAGGCAGAAGGAAGAGCCATTTGAACCCTTGTATTATTCACCATACAGGATAACAACTATATACTGACTCACTCAAACTAAAAAGGAAACATTTAAAATGGAAGAAGAAAATGTTCTTTTAAAGGGTAATTCAGTAGCACTTTTTGCTGAAGGATTATAATTTTGACAAGGAACTCTGCAAATTTCATAGAAGATAGCAACTGCAGTTACACTAGATAGACTTTACAATTTTAAAACTTCATGCTTGAGGACGTAAGATGATGTAAGGTTGCCAGCCAACCAGGGGAACTGGATTTACAACTCCAAAACCAGTAACACAGTTTTCCCTACACGTTTTCCATTGTGTAAACAGGCACAGATGTCTCTTAAGACCACTCTTGTTTTCCATCTCATCTGTTGGATGTTGCGTTGACTGACCAAAATGCTAGTGGTGTGAATTTTGAGTCCAGGCAGCTTGCCAGCAGCAACAGCTCCAGCAGCATAAAATGTATCAGAACACTGTTTTTTGCGACTTATACTTAAGTAGTAGCAATCTGAGCAGGTCGTGAGGACAGACTTTACTGAAGAGGTTTTAACTAGAGCTAGTGAGGAAGAGGAGGCATTAGTACCATGAAAAACCTTTGCCATTCAGACTAGATGACCATAATGGTCTTTTCTGTCCTTAGAATCTATTATAAGACCTGAAGAAGTAGTAAGACCAGAGGAAGGCAGGGTACTTCTGAGTCAGTCTTTGTCTACACTGGATACTTCTACACCAGTGTAGCTACACTGACACAGTTGCACCAGTGCAAACCCACAACATAGACACATCTACCACTGTTTCAAATCAAGGAAAAATACACCAGCCTGTTGCACTGGTATAAAAACATACATACACTAGGGATCTACAGCAGTGTACCTTTGCCAGTGAAAAGTGTAGATAGCACCTCAGAAGAAATAAGAATGATCCCTGCTCCCAGCTGCAAAAAAAGAAAAAAACAGTAGATTCTATTCTTTCAGCAGTAGTCAAGGACTGGTGTAGAAACAAATTTCCATCTGTTTAGCTAAAGTTTAAACTGTTTTGAAAACACTTTAGTTAAAATAGTGCAAGTCCATGGGTTGATAAGGCCTGTGTCTGTGCCTGGATTCTGGAGTTTCTGTATGACCCTACAAGAGCAGTGACTGAATCATCAATTTCAAGCTTCTTTTTTTGGGTTCATAAGGGAAGTACTACATGCAGAAACAGATACAATCTGCTGCTGAGGGTGCACAGTAGGGATGAGTAGTGCGGCAAAAAAGGGGTTGGGGGAGGAGAAGAATACAGAAGAGAAATGGCTACCATAATAGCTTAGGGCCTGGCTACACTTGCAAGTTGCAGTGCTGGTGAGGGGGTTACAGTGCTGCAACTTACTCGGTGTCCACACTTACAAAGCTCAGCCAGCGCTGCAACTCCCTGGCTGCAGCGCTGGCTGTACTCCTGGTCTGCTACGGGTGTAGCGAATCCTGCGCTGGTGATGCAGCGCTGCTCATCAGGTGTGGACACTCACCTAGCGTCTGTTATGGCCTCCAGGGATATAAGGTAGTCCCAGATTCCTGTCTACAACAAAACGGAAGGTACTCCTGAGCTCAAACCAGCTGCTCTTTGCTCCAGCAAGCGAGCCGAGCCGAGCTCTGGAATGTTCACGCTGTTTGCTGAGAGACGAACAGCACGGCCGGGGAGGAGTCGTAGGAGAAGCGCTTGATCTGGTCTAAGCCTTTTACATTAAGAGTGATTGAGAGAGGTGGGGAAATGGCCAGAATTGCAAGGCAGGAGCTCACAGTGCTGCTCCAAAATCGCTCTCCTCTTCCCCACGCCCCCTGTCACACCCACCACCCACCCCCGCTTTGAACTGCGGGGCAGGAGCTGTCACAGTGTCTGCTCCAAAAATCCGCCTCCATGTCTCCCCCAACGTCCCTGTCACACTCCACCCCACTCCCCCCTTTTGAAAAGCACGTTGCAGCCACTTGAACGCTGGGATAGCTGCCCACAATGCACCACTCCCAACAGCGCTGCAAATGCTGCAAATGTGGCCACATTGCAGCACTGGTAGCTGTCAGTGTGGCCACACTGCAGCACTGTTCCTACACAGCTGTACGACCACAGCTGTAACTCCCAGTGCTGCACATTTCCAAGTGTAGCCATACCCTTAGTGGCAGTACATTTAAGTTTGGTACTGAACTATATTCCTCTCTCTTTGGGCTCGGAGCATTGTGAAGGCAGTGAGTTGAGGGGGAAAAAAAAAAGAGGAATACTGGCTGTACTAACATCTGTGAGACTAAATGAAAAACATCTAAACCTAAGTTGATAGGAGGGTAGCTATAACTCATGACCCCAGTTCAGAGGCAGAACTTTGAAAACTTCAAAACAGAAAGAGGAGGAAAACGAGACAATTGTCAGAACCTGGCCACAGCATTTTTGGTGACGTAAATGCCTGTTTCCAAATTTCAAGAAACTACAGAAACCACAGTATTCTAGGAAGCAATTAAGGTTTTCAGCAAACTTTTTTGTTCAAGGTAAGGATGTACTTCAGCAATATTTTAAAACGGTAATACACAAACTTGTAGACAAGGGAGGTATAAAAAAAGGAAGTTTGGGAGAAGTTACAGTAAATTCTGAATTAGGCAGAGAGACTGTGGAATCTGCAATGAGACAAAAAGGACTTAATTTTTATAAATTTTTAATGTCTGAACCAACCACTGAAATCAACTAGTTTGATCTCCTATCTCACCCCATAACATTTCACCAACTAATTACTTCAGCAGTCCAATAAACTGTGGTTTAACCTGCAGAATCGCTTGATTTAAAGATTTCAAGTGATATAGAATTTACCTCATTCTTCAGTAAGTTGTTCAATACCCTGAATCATTAAGTTCATTACACCTTGATTCTGAGTTATATGGTTAATATTTGAACTGTGTTTACCCCTTAATACACTCCCCTTTTGTTGTAAATTAAACACTTGACTACTCCAGCAAGTCTATCACAATGACTGGTTACCCTACTATTAAGTTGGTGACTATTCAAACTATATAGCCCCTCCCCTCTGGGAAAAAAGCCCAATACTCTATAAAATGTTCTACATTACATCACACACCTAGCCAATAGTTCTCACCTTTGAAATATTTATTAGGAAGCAGTGATCTAGCCAGGATCCTAGTTTTAAAAAAAGCAAGCCAAAAAACTCAAGAGTTGGTACAATACGAAGTAGTATCATCCAAAGTGGAAGTCAGAAATTAGAAGTCAGAGGGAAAACAATGTATAAAAGAAATGTTAAGGACAGAATTTTAAGGGGGTGGGGGAGGCAAAATTAGTTTTTTCATCTGTAATTTCAATTTCTCCTAGAAGATTCACCTCTCTGGACAGACATCCTAACTCATACATACTAGTGTACAATCTAGCAGAATTAAAGCAGAGTTCCTCTTTTCTCTCAAAAATGAAAGTTCTTCCTGTTGACAATTAATCTTATCCTCCCCAGATACACATTTAAAATGTAAAGGACACAAAACTTAAATCCCTTCCCACATAGAATCTGCTCCCAATGTTTCTAACCGTTCTCGTCCTTTTTACCACTACTATTTTACCTTTAGAAATCAGACAAGCAAGACTAAAACCAGTGCTGAAGATGAAAAGTGTCCCTTCAATTTATACTATGCTATTATGTTTTCTGGATTATTTAGTACCTCACAGGATGGTGCCTGAAAGTATATTAAGGATTGTATATTCATATATTCTTAGCACCTAAACTTTGTTACTCAGCCTGACCAGTGCCCATGGAAAACTAGGGCAAATGGTGAGATGTTGTCTGAGGACTCATTCTTTATTCATTCTTTACTTGTCTGTAATGTACATGGTTAAGCAGGAAAAAATAATTTTTGTCTATATTATTCATTTTCCAATACTCAAGCACGGTATTCAGTACAAAATGAGTTAAAGTCTTATTTCTAATGCATATTCTTTTGAAAGTATTTTACAGTTGTAACCCAGTGCAAATATCAATAGACAAATTTACTTTTATTCCTCTGCTGGGGATCTCTATTCTGGATGTAGTTTATAGGTATTTATGTCCAAGCCACTGACAGGAGAGCGTTGTTAGATGAGAAATGCAACTTGTACTGACTGAGCTTAATTAAGCTCAATCAGTACAACTAAATGTAAAACAATTTAAGTGTCCATTCAAAGGCCTACTGTGATTTAACAAATGACTTATGTTAAATCAGTTCAACTTCTGTAGGTGGACAGGAACTTAGTTTTACTAATTTGCCCTTTGGATATTATGCATTTTTCATTGATTAACACACTACTTTTAGTATTCTCACGTGTTCATTTCTTTCTCACCACACTCATTTTAGCCTTCTCAGATTTGGTTTGGGGCACTCTGATTCTTCTCCAAAGACAGGAAGACATCTGTAGAAACGTCTGTCTCCTTCCACAAAAAACAGCTTATTCATCTATCCCTCCACTGATGAGAATGGAACACTACTCCCTTTGGAACACAATGCTCTTCCATAAATCATTGAGAAGGACCACCAAAGGACAATGTAAGGAGTGTCTTACTCTGGTACCATCACTTCCCTCTACCGTTAGTATTTAAATTCTCAGTCCATCCTTGCACTAAAATCTTAGAGAATCCTGACCAAGATTTATAAAATTGATTTTTATCATAGCTCATTTTTTCCTGACATTTTATAGGCAAAACTCTCTTGGGTACTTCAGCTGGAGTGTCACCATAATGTAGTCCGTTTGGAGAATAATATATGGAGAGATGGGGATTCCAGAAGACCATCTTAAGAAGTAAAAAAGAGGGGAAACCCACAGATGCACAGAATCCAAAGGGATGGTGGAGTCAAAAATCCAGAGTAAAATTAACTAACCAGACGTTTAATGAAGAAACCATTACTTGAATTTTAGCTATACCTACCAACTTCATCAAGGAAGGAATAATAATGGAGATTTACCCTAGTCCTCTCCAAAAAAAAAAAAAATTATTTTAAGTTAAACGTCCATATCTAAGTTATTCCATTATATGATTACACTCAGCATGCTTTCTGTAACATTAACAGACGAAGTGTTTTATTGCCCAGCTCTAGTATCACTGACATTGAAGTTTACTGGTAGCTATATAAAAATAACAAAGAATCCGGTTTGACCTGAATCAAAAATAAAGATTTTTGGTAACCAAATGAAGATAACAAAAGTTACATTTTGGATCAAATTAAACATTCTTAATAAAAGCAAGGAGATGCTGGGCTAGATTCACAAAACTGAAAGAGAAGGTGCACCCTCATACCAAATAGTCCAGTCATAGCTCACTCACCTGGGATATGGGAAACCCAGGTTAAAATTCCTTCTCTGGGAAAGGGACGGAATGCAGGTCTCTCCCCTCAAAGACGAGTGTCTTAATCATCAAACTATACAGGCTATTCTGGGGTAGGCCTCTCTCTCAAGCCCTCCTGCTGAACCCATTTCACTTTGTATAAAATACCTATATAGGCTCTGGACCAGAGAGATTGAGAACACTGAAATACAGTGTACAGTGGAAGATTTATATTAACATCTAAATAACTTTGATGCCTAATTATCATTTTGGATAAAAGAATACTTTAAGATTAAACATTCTTTCTTTCAAGCATCAGAAGTCACTTTCAAGCATCTGAGCCATCCCAGAAGTTCTCCAGCAAAGGTATGGAGAAAGACACTTGACATTTGTCAGATTTCCGAAGTAAACAGAATAAAAACTTTTGTTTAAAGAAAACAGGGTGGATTTGATTTAAATCATTTTGATTTAAATCTCTAGTCAGGAAGAGTCGATTTAATCATGGATCTCCACATAAAAGTGCATTCTTGTTGGTTGTTATAACCTAAATACATATTCTTCACAACTCAGACGTAGCTTTCATTTTTAGAAGGTACACACTATATATTTTTAAAGTGATTTATTTTGAAAAAAAACTTTTCAAATTAGTTTTACAGCTATATCAGAAAATGAATGACTGTTTGGTTATTTCAAATACCAAAGATAATTGAAGCGGATATTTATGAAAACATTGAGAGGTGAACTATCTCCAATTCAACAGGTTAATCATTAATATTTGGAGAATTTTCTTGCCATGCTATATTAGAAGGAGGACATCACCAGACTGACATTTAAATTGTTTTATTTAACTAAAACAATATGTATTCTGGATTTTTTTCTTCAACAGCAAACATAATATTTTAACAAAACAAGTATATGAATTTGAATTTAGTTAAACATTCAAGTTTTTTAAAAAAAGGTTTGTTTTTGTTTTAACTAAAATAGTTACATGATTTTTTTTAAAAAATACGAAAATTAAATAGACTACGTGAGCCAGGTCAACATGAGAAACTTAAAATATTGGCTTCTGCAGTATCTCACCTGCATTTTCCTGTTTGTTCATAACCTGGAAAAGAAAAACAAGCTTTTCTAGGTCCCAAATGATTTCTCAATTTGGAATGAATTAGTCCAAAGGAAGAAAATATTCACTTCAACAGTCTCTGAATCCAAGTGCTTAAGTGACTTCCACCAGTTCACTGGTGTGACTTTCTTTAAATCATCATCAAACATATATTTTTTGAATGGTTCTTATTCCCAAACTGGGTCTCTTTTACGGCCTGCTGCCATTATAGGTTTTCCCTTCTAGTGAGAGAATGTATGGAAGATCTCAAATCAATGAAGGATACACTCAGACCTCAAGACTTGTGGAATATGATGCTCAAGCAGTTTCACTTTTGTTTCTACTGCCTGTCCCTCCCTTCTCATATTTATCTCCAGACTTCTCCTTGTCCCAACAATCTCCTATTCATTGAACTTTTTGAAACTTTCCACTTAGAGAGAGGTAAGGGATTGACTCTGTGTACACAAATTTGCAGAGGGACAATAGGGTTGAGGTCTGTTATATAGAGGTGAGAAATAATTTATTTTAAAACACTTTTGCTCTTAACAAGCATGTTATTTCTGGAAACAAATCCACAGTTTTAGAACTGCAAAACTAAGCATCTCTGATGGTATCTTCTAGACTGAGCAATGAGTCCCACAGGGTAGATAGAAATATTAACCAAAATAACCTATACAGAAGCCCCTTGAACCCCATAAGATTAGATCCCTAATCCATGAACTATTAGAACTCATTTACAAAACTTTCCTTAAACATTATATGAATATATTGTCTCATACTATAAAATTAGAATTTATAATCCCTATTCCATGACGAGATATCTTTGAGTTCTAATGTATCTTAATTAAAACTTTAGACGGATTTTTTTTTTTGATAAAACTGAGGAAAAAACCTACTGTAATTTAAATTAAAAAAATCCGATTTAAATAAATAAATCGGATTTTATTTATTTTTTAAAAATCTTTTTTTAATCCACTCTGAACAAAAACTAAATCACTTTCAGACACTCATGCATTACAACAAAAAGGCAAAATCTCAATTTTTAAAAAATACTTTGCAGGTCACACAGAAGTGTCTCATACAACCAAGAATGCATCAATCTCCTTAACCATTAGACCATCCTTCATCTCTAATTCCACCCCCATATATTCAAATATTTCTCAAATTCATCTTCCTGCAGCACTAAAAAAGTAACTTGGCAATGCTTACCAATTCAACTATGGGAGTCTTATCTTCTCTTGTGTGGAGGACTGGAGCAGATCCACAAATGTGTTGGTTTGTTCTTGGACTTCTTCCATGGATATTCTGAGAGCTTTCACCACCTTCTTAAGAAGCTTCTGGCCATTGAAATCACTTGAAGGGCACCTGGAGAGATGACTGCCTCACCTGGGAAAGATAAGGACATGGCCTGTGAAGATGGGAGCTATCTTCTCAGGTTCTTCCTCTTGGTGTTGAAGAGGAGAGGTCTTGAACAGGGGCTGCGGAGGCACAGGGTCAGCTCTAGATGCTGTAGCTGAAGTAGACAGTCTCTTTTGTATTGCTTAGTTCTGCTCTGGACATATCACAGACCCCAGTGGCCACCTGGAACTGGTTGATACGGTCAGAGTGCCTAGATTCTAAGAAATCAATGCCCTTGTTCTGATGACAGACTGTCCCAATACCTCGCTCGAGAGTAAGGTCTTGGTCCCATATATGATGGTGTTGTGGCCACTTTCGAGGAGAGCGTATGTCTGAGGCTCTATCATCATCAGAGACTTCAATGAGGCATAATCTGGTTCCACTGGAGGAGCCAGGTCCTTCAAAGTAGGGGATAGGGCTATGGGCATCATTAGTGCCAAGAAAGTTTGATGTCTTGGTCCTGACACAGCTGCCAATGTTGGTAAGAGGGGTGATTCTGACTCCAGAAGAATTAAGAGGTCCTTCAGTGCTATAAATCTCTGGGATATACAAGTGTCTCAGTTCTGATTTCTCCCTCAGCACCCGTTCAGGCTTCCATGCAGAGGCTGATGGTACAGCAGACAGTGTAGAAGGCAGCAGTACCAGAGCAGGTTGTGGAAGTGCTGATGCTGATGCTACTATATGAGCTGTTCTAGGTGCTGAGTTTCTTGCCGATGATGGAGGCTTTGGCAATACCACCTTTCCTCAGCCTTGCCAGAGGTGCTTCAGTGCCTAGATGAAGCTGAACTTCAATGGCAACTGCTGAGACTGAGTGGTGTCAAGGGAAGGCCCTGCTCAAGCTCTTAGTGGGAAAATGCTTCCCTGGCTTACCCACTTCCTTAGACTTTACTGATGTATTGGTGAGTCTCAGCTCCCAGGGCAGATGGCAGCCTCAAAGATCTATTCTGTAAGATCTGCAGGCAGGATTCCCTATCCTCTCTTGTACGTGAGTTAAAGAACTTAGAAACTGAACATCTTCCACTGACACACAATTCCTTAAGGCCATCAAGACACGGGTCCATCAGTCAGGAGCACTGTTCTGTGATATACACAGCAATAATTGAAATTAGAGGACCTGGAAGAGGCCACTCTGGATCTAAAACTACATCTAAAACAGAAATAAGAATGCTTAAAAACAAAAACTTGGCAACGGGCAAACTAACTACTAAAAACTAGAGTAACTACACAGGTAGAATAGTTGCTGGCAGTCACATGGACAGCAAGCACTCAAGTCTCAAAGCCGAGTGGAGAGGAACTGAGTAAGGGCTAGCACACTCCGCCATTATATGCTCTTAACGTGAAGCATGAAGAGTCTCAAAATGCATGTCCAGAAATCCAAAACACTGCAAACTTGAAAGCATGAGTCACCTGAACACTAGTAATGGAATGTTCCATATATACACGTTCATAAGCCAATTTTGTAAGTAAAAAGGGAAGCACCAGAAAAGGGGGTTGGCTTATGAATGGGTATAGAGAGGGAGAGGTGGGACACAGCCCCTCCCTGCAACAGAGGGAGCAAGGAGAGGCAGCACAGGCAGCAGAAGCAGAAGGGAAGAGGTGGGGCCAGAGTCTCTCTGCTTCTGGCCATGCTACTCTCCCCCCAGCCTCCAAAGCAGCTGCAGCTCTGGGGCGGACAGGCGCAGCCGTGCCGCTCAGCCCCGCCCCCCAGAGCAGACTGGCTGCACCGCCCGGCCCAGCCCACTGGAAAATGCTGAGCTGCACCGCCTGGTCTGGCCCACCAGAGCAGGCTGCGGCCGTGCTGCCCAGCCTGCTGGAGTAGCTCCAACCAGGCCAGAGACATCTTCCTCTGGCCCTCCCCAGATAAGGTGGGAAAGATGGGATGAGGAAAGTGTGGGGGTCCCAGGCTAGGGGTGGGGTCATGTGGGGGGTGGTCACCGGGGTTACTCCCCTGACCTCCAGCTTTTCCTCACCAGTTGCTGTCCCAGCTTGTCAGGGTAAGCAGCTGGCACATTGGGACACTTAGTTTGTTTTACCTTGAGTATCTGCAGGCACGGAGGTAAACCTAAACAAACAAACAAACAAACAAACAAACAAACAAACAATCTCGGACTGCCAGCGGCTTATCCTGATGCCCAGGAGCCAAAGTTTGCTGACCCCTGAAATCAAAGGGTCGGTTTATGAATGGGTCATAACCATTTTCCATTTTTATGTATCCATCTTGTGGGGGAGGGTCAGCTTATAAACAAACCAGCTTATGATCAAGTATATACAGCACTTATGGACAAGCACTCGAAGGAGAATATTTTCTTCATTTCAATTTATTCAACTAGATCAGTTCAATGACTAATTCATTCAAAAAGTGAGAAATGACGTGCAGTTTAGAAAACAGGAAAAGCTTGTTTTTCTTTTTCAAACTATGAATAAAAAAGTAGGTGAGAGTGGATGAACTCTACTAAAATCTTGAAGGACATGGTGACCAGAAAGAATCAGTTTAATTCACTACCTACAGGTAGTACTTTCTTTCTATAATAAATCATATAAAACATGTTTTAATAATTTTTCTTGTGTATCATCACTTTTAAAGTTTTTTTTCAATTAACTAATAAAAACCATTTTACAATGCTGTATTTGTGATTTAACGGTCTTCAAATTTCTACCCAAATAGAGTGTGAGACAAATCATAAAGTTGCACCAGCTTAATTAAAGGTTTAAATCAAATTGGTTAAAACAGTGAAAAAAATTGTGGGGACACTCTTACTTTAGATAAAACCAGGTTTAACATACATCAATTTTGTTGTCAAAAATAAAGAGGTTAGCACTGGTTTAAAAACCAATTTAACTTGTTGCAACTTTCTTGTATAGGCATGGCCACAGTCTCCTACACATTCAGTCCAATACCATGTATACTCTGCATTCACTTTAAAGAAAAAAATTATGAAATACTTAAGGAAGTCATGAAGTCAAACTATTCTACTATGAATAGTTACGATTAGTTTGCTATGTTTAAAGCTCACTATTTACAGCCTTTTAAAGGTGCATTTTCAGACGTATAGTGAAGTTGCCATTAACCATAAAAAAGACACACATTACACACACAGATTTCTTGCAACAACCTTAACTTTGGCCATCAGCCAAAAAGAAATTCTGCTGCCAGACTGAAATAGTAACACATTATTTGTCTAAAAGATACACCACCACATTCTTTCGTTCCAAGCTCTAACCTACTTTAATCAGATATTAAAACAATGTCTAAATAATTCTCTCCTCACTCATCCCACAACTAAAGCTATCACTTTATTAGTGACATTTAAAAAACAAACAAACTTTGTTTTAATCATGCATTTCCCTTTGGTGGTCTGCAGTTGCAGTTAAACACTACTCTCAAAGTAGTGCTGACACTGAATTCTGGTGCATAAGTAAATAAAAACAGCAATATTAACATCAACTTCAACTCCAAAACAAAGAAAAACCATATTTACCAAATAAAACTCAGTGACGGGGAAAATGGTCAAGCTCTTAACAGTATTATATATAACAGTTGGAGCGATGTAGGAAAGAATGCAAAGACTTCAAAAATGCACCTTAGGATAATTTCATATACAAAAACGAACAGAAAAAAATTCATGTTCAAACAAAAAACTTACTTGATGACCAGTTATATTTTTACATATGGCGCAAGCAAATTTTCTACTCAGCAATGCCGTTCATGTACTTTACATCCAAAATTGGAAACACGCAGAATACAGCCTATACTGCATTACATTAGATTCACAAGCAAATGTAAAAATTAATCCCTTTTCCCCCTGCTTTCAATTTAAAATAATCTAATCTGTTTGATTAGTTTATGATTATTGAATTTAATCGAGATCTAAAAGAACCAATTGTTTTTCCTCCGTTTCTATATTCTTGGAAATAATCTGGGCACAAGTCTACTAAGGCATTCGAAGCAGGTGTTTGTAAAATTTAAAATAAAACTACTGTATCATACTATAGTACGTTCCCTCCTCCACAATCTACCGCCCTCAATATCAAGGCCACCATCTTGGTGGCAAAGACAGGACAAGAATCTGCTTGGAGCCATTCAAAGCCAATTACAATCAAGTCTGAGGTTCCCATTTCAACATAATTCTGATTTGCACTGTAAACAGGACTTTCTCTCTTTTATGTAGCCAGGTTAAAAGCCTTGGATGTTTCCAACAGAATTAAGATCCATTCTTCATTACAAATTGGAACTATGTTGTAAGCAGGTCAGGAGATAACTGTGTTGAAACTGGATCCTCTGAATGCAGTAATCGCAGCGTAGAAAGGTGCTTAGCTGGCTGAAGGTATCATTGAGCAATCCAGAACATTTTCAGATTCCTCTGAGATTACTTCTTCTCCTGATCACGCCTTGCTGACCTGAGTAGCAAGATGCTGGGGATCAGGTATTTCACATGTATGTCCCACACAAATGTCCAGAGCAATACTACCAGGACAATGCTTGAAAAATTAACTTGATACATACAAGCCAGACGTTGCCATGAAAGTTGGGGATGCCCCTCACCAACATGGTTTAGGGGCAACACCATGGTAAGAAATCCAGGCTCCCTGCCCTCCTCCACCCATAATGCTGTTGGCAAAGAAGGGTGCTAGCATTCCTATCTGATGCTACCCCAACCTAAAGTATCCTGGTATCAGCCTCTCACCAGTAGGTTTCTGATATATACTAAATGTTCATCCACTGACTACTGGAAGGAAGAAGGAGCTTTCCACTTCTCATACTTCTACTCCTAAATTTGGAGAAGTTAGTTAACTGCTACTGTCCGTCCCCTCAGCATCCATTTCTTTGGATCCTTACTTGTGAATAACTCCAGTTGCTTATCTTCTCCTGTCCTCTAGCCCTCCAAGCAGCAGCAAAGTGAAGTTAACATAAATACCAGATGTACTGCTGTGTACAGGATTCTGAATAAAGATTCACTATTGCTAGAGTTTTGTTAATTTCACTTTGCTGCTTAGAAAATTTATGAGCAGCAGCAGGCATGCTATAGGTATCTGCAGATTTAGAAAGGCAGCACTGCATCAGTTCATATTCATAAGATTATCCTTACAACCATAAGGGTTAGATATTTTTCTCCTTCATTGTTTAAATTTTGCAGAAACTGATGTTTAGCCCCTCTGGTGAGCACCTCAGGGGAAGTTTTCTTCCTGACACTAGTATTTCAAAACCATTAGGTTCAGTCATAAAGCCTTCATTGGCAGATAAAATGCATGTGTCATATTAAAGAATTTCAGTTTAAAAATCAGAAATATGTACTAGCAAAAATCAGTGACCAATGACTCACTAAGGACACACCAAGTGTATTCAAGTTTTGGTCTAATACATGTGCCTTTCATAGTAAGTAACTTAGGGCATATTTTCTTATGCCTCAAATAGATTGTTTACATGTCTACTTTGAAAGGTTTTGAGTATTCTTATTTATAAATACAGTATATGCTGCAGCTAGAATTACAGACTTTTTGGCTGTGGTAGTGGGAGTGAGAAGTTGGAGAATAATTAATGCAAGACTAAGGCCTGATCGACACACAGACCTTGTACCAGTACAATTATTTTCAGCTAGAGGTATGTTGGGGTGGACATAGTTATACAGGTATAAAAGACTCTTATACCAGCACAGTTTATTCTCAGTCACATAAAGGAATAAGCTATATTGATATAATCACTTTTATGCTAATATAACTGTTTCTACACTGGGAGGGGTTTGTACTACTTTAACGATACCTGTACAATTAAGTGGTATAACTTGTGTGGTATGACAAGGCCTAAAGATTCCTTCATGCTAACAAAATAAGGTATCACCAATAACAGCCTTGGGTTTTACTACTTTGAGCAAGTTTTCAGTTAAGCTTGAGTGAAACACCAACAATTCACAATACAAAACCTTAACAGATAAACATTTTTTCCTGAACAGCAATTTAACAAGTTCTGACTATTAAAGTTACAAAAAAGACTAAAAAAAAATTATTTTTCCAAAACAAAACAAATCTTTTTGCTGACCAGTCTGATGAAATGATTTCATCAATTCTCCCTTTGTGTTAAATAAACCAAACAGCACACCCATCATACTCTGGGGGTTTTTCTCTCTCTTATTTAAAGGTTAATTGCTTCTCATGAGGTTTCTATTCAGCCATTCTTTTGCACAATTCACCATAGTACATTTTAACGATCCAGCCATTACACATGTCCTAGAAAATTGTGAAGGTTTACGTGCCTCTTTTAAGCCCAAGGTCCCTGATTCCCCAACCACTGAAATCAGTGGAAAAGATCCCATGACTTGATAGGTGCAGGATCAGGCCCAAAATCCCTATAGTATTTCTATGAGTAGAGGACCCAAACATTGCTATCTCACATCTGCTTAGATGTGTATACTCCAATTTGCAGTCAGTGCCTTGTTAGTTTTGTGCTAAGATGAGAAAAAACAATTCTTAATATGTTCCCAAATGTCACTCTTCCTTCTCCATTCCAATTTACTGCCACTACTTTTCTTGTGGGCAAAAATAAATTGCATCACTGAGTGACAGCAGAAAGGGATAAAATATGATACATATTCCCCATAAGGTGACAATATGACATAACAAATGTATATTGACAGACTAAGTTATAGTGGATTTTAAGTGTATTCTTTCCCAGAAAAATACACATTTCTTACTAATTATGTAGCCAACATTCACTTAAATGTAGATCTAGAGAATACTGTATTTTACACTGTACAAAATATCCAAAAGTTATTCAGTGATTCCTTGTGTACAAAGCACAAGGATCCTAACATTTTGTTAAATAAATTAGAAAGGTTTTACGCAAGGGTTCCTTCAAAGAGGTATTAAAGATTGAAACAAAAATTAAAACTGAGCCTGTTTTTTTGTTTGTTTAAAAGATCTTATGGATTTTTCAAAGATCTTTTGCTTTTTTTCCCTTTCCAAAGTCAGCACTCAAGTAACTGAACAAAACGCTGTACATACACATGAGAGGAAAAACAAACAAAAAAAGAGAGAGTCAGCTTTACATGTTTTGGTTATAAGTAACAGCCAGCCAAAAATGTAAACATAAAAATGCACAGACTGACTGCATATTTTAAAAAGCTCAAACTACCAGACACCAGTTAAATTTGTTTCTTATGTTGTTTCCACTATGAAAAAAAAATATTCGGATGGAATTAAATGAAAACTGTTACATCACCATATCTGCATAGTTGATTTAAAAAAATAGAAAAAAAAAGGAAAGCCAGCAATCATTCTTGTTAGGTCCATCCTTAAGAAAAATTCAATTGTCAAGCAAAATTTCTGACAGTACGTCCTTTGTTTCTCTCAAGTTACATAAAGAAAAAACAACCCCTGACCTTAAATATCTTTATGAAAAAGGATAAAAGAACAGTAGTCAACAGTATCAAATGCTTGGCATAACACAAGGTAGGATTGAAATATGCAAAATGCAGGTCTAGAAAATCAAGTTCAGCCACCCTGGATTGCGTTTTATAGTGTTATTAACAGTCATGTGCCATCAACACATGGAATGTGGCAGTGTTTGGGATATGATCCACAAAGCTGAAGTAAAAGCTCCTCCTGTCATCTAAAGCAGCAAAGATTTCTCAACGCACTCTGGACAAACGCAGATGTCAAAAATTAAATCTAGCAACAGAGAAAACAGGGTGACAGTTCAAAATAAAATCCTGAAGAATAATACAAGTTTAAGAAAGGATTTTAGATTTTAAGAAAAACTAGCAGAAAATCTGAAATGAAATGGGGACTAAAAAAAGTGGTGTTATAGCGTGCAGCTATACAACTAGTACTGTAGGGGATGGTGCTCTCTTATTTTTTAATCTGTAATGCAAACCTAACCTGAGAAGCTATATAGCATGACTGTAGAGAACGTAGCAGTTTCCATTAACAAAAACCACCACATAATATTTACTCAAAAGGAGACACCACAACACTGCTATGGTATTGAGAACACTGGCCTTGCAAGCTTCTTCCCCTAAGACCTCATACCATTTCAACTACATGAATGGCAGCACTAGGGTAGGTTCCCTATTTTCTCCACTGTCATCCAAACCTGTTCAGAAGGGATTTAGACTCAGTGGTAAAGTCAGTGACAAATAGTCTAAAATAGTCCTACCACAAGCAGAACTGTACCAGCAGGTTGCAAGTGATAGAGGATCTGACTACAGAGCTTGTTTTCATGGGGACTGTTCTTAAAATCACCTTAGTTAAATCCCTCCTAGACTCACTTCTTCCAAGCCTCTAATAAACAGGCAAAAAAACTTAAGGCCCCAATCCCACAAATTTTTAGGATCAATGGGGCCTACTCAACACGTGAAAATTAAATACGTGTATAAGTATTTGTGGGATTGGGACATAAAAATATTTTCGCCTAGAGCATCTTGTCTTATCCTTATCCCTTTAGTTGTAACATTCCCATAACAAAGACTACCATTATATTTGAGTCCTATCCAACACCAAGAATACCATCAGTGCTTAAAAACACAACAATGGATATGCACTGAGTTTGCCACCAATAGTGGAGACAACAGATTTCAGGTGCTATTACTTGTCTTGCAAGTAAAGAAAACAATCAAATATTTTTGTGACAGCCAGTCCCTTTACTTTGTCAAAGGCAAATAAGGACACAAGAGAAACTGAGCATCACTCATAGGACAGAGCCCTTGACTTGGTGTCAGGAAACTCAACCACTTGCTACTCTACCACTGATCTGCTGTGCAATCTTCAGCAAGTCACTTCACCTCTCTATACCTCAGCTTCCCCTTTCTGAAATGAAATAACAATATTTCCACTCCTTTGTAGAAAGCTTTGAGATCTATGGATGAAAGGCGCTATACAAAATTATTAACTACATTCTGTGCTTCATAAACCTACTCATCTCCATTGTGAAACTTTATCACAGGAGATATAAATAGGCAGGTAGTAATAGCATGATATATTTAAAGAGAATCAAGTACAAAAGCAGGATTTGCCTTACTTACCAAAAGCCCCTCAGTAATAGTCTTAAGCTTATTCACAATTAAACAATATTATAACACAGGAGAATTGAGAAGGAAGACATTCATATTATCTGTGATATTCGGATTAAGGGGACACTACCATTTTTAAAAAGTCAGACTCATCTAATTTAAACAATTATTACAAGCATCACTTCTAGTTTACTAGATCTTAAGGAGTTTACAAGAAATTTCACTGACATCAAAGGGCTTTGGATCAAGTCACAATCAGTTTACAAAAACAACAACGAGTCCAGTGCCACCGGACTCCTTGTTGTTTTTGCTGATACAGGCTAACACAGCTACCCTGATACTTGACAATCAACTTAACTGTTTTCCCTCTATATATAGTCAGTTTCCCATTTGTTTGTTGGGGATCTCTCTCTCAACTGAGAAGGAAAAAAAAATCTGAAAACAGGAAAACTTGATTGTGAAACCACAAGAATTATCAGGGAAAGACAGGAGAAAATGTAATTCCTGAAACTACTTTTAGGTTAGTTTTTAAAAACTGACTAGAATGCAAGTTGACAGTGTCTCTTTAAAATGAAAATATATATATATATATTTGTGAACAACTACTCTAGGAGTTTTCTTCAGAGGAGTTTTATATTCATTCTTTCACTGCAATATTAAAATTGCTATTTAGCAAGCATTATAATACATGGAGCCTTTTTAAATGTAGATTTTTAGTTTTCCTGAATGTAATCACTTTCAGTGAGACAAAATCAGGCAGGGACTTTAAAGCAGTGTATGAACTCAAGTGTCCCCTCAATCCATATCACTCAGCCAAACATCAGAGTTAATTATTAAGCTCTAGCAGGGTGGAATATTTTCTGGAGGTCAAGCTAGAGGGTTTCTTGAGTAACTTCCATCATAAACTTTTCCCAGATGACTAAGGAATTGTGTGCTGCACTGCCACATTCAGAGCAAATAAGCTGATATCTCCTAACAGAGTACAATAGTGTGATTTCATTAAAGAACCTATACATTCAGGACAAATTCTGCCAAGCATAGCATTTTTTCTTCCTTTCAGTATACACAGAAGCATATTTTATATGCCTAAGACTTCAACTCACCAGAAATTTGTTTTAAGGACCTAATTTGGGTAACAAAAACGGAGAACTAACATCCTGCAACTTGCTGACTTCTATAGCAGTGAGAAACGCCCCAATGTCACAACCAACGAAATCCAGCGTGGGAGGGGGGTCCCCCCGCCCCCCCAGTTTCTATCTGGCCGTGTACGTCCTTGCACAACACCCATCACTGTCACATCCTGGTGCCTGCGCTTTCCCCACATGTGTTCAATCTGCCCGAGAATCCCCCCGCCCCAACATGTAAACCACGAAGACTTAGATTGGCTGGTGCAGATGTCATCCCTGTCGGCCGATTTCAGGTAACTTTCCACAGCGAAGAGGTGAGTTTGTTACAGCATCTGCCGCAGCCGATGCGGTGGTTTCACTTCTGGTCTCACAGACCCCACCTTGCCAGCTGCGTATCAGCCGCTCCCCCTCCCTAAAGCACCTCCTTTCGGCCTGAAACTGCCCGTGGGCGGCTCGGGGGAGCGGGGCGGCGAATCGTTACGGACCCAGGGGCCCGTCAGACCCCATTTCCCTCACTCCCCCCTTCCTCCTGGGCGCGCCGGAGTCGGGATCTGCAGTGTAAACAGCCGCGTACGCACCTTGCCAGACAACAGCTGGGCTCCGCGTCGGGTGTTCCTGTGGCGCTTTCCGGCTCCACCATGCTTCTCACCACGGCCTCAGCAGCCGGGCTGCATCCTGCCGCCGCGCTCAGCCCCTGCGGCAGGGCGGGGGCTCCGGCCGGCCAGCGATGGATCTCCCCGCCTCACCACTGGGGGGGGGGAGCGAAGCAGTCTCCTCAGGGGAGCTGGCGGGGGGGATGGTCCCAGTCCCGGCCAGGAAAAGGGACGGGCGGCTGGGCTGGGCGGAGGCGCCTCCGCCCCTTGCAGGAGAGTCCCTGGTGGCTCGGCCACCTCCACCGGCGGCGGCGGCCGCTTCTCCTCACCGGCCGGGGCGAGATCTCAAAGCGCTGGGGGCGTCGGCACCCGCCCCGAGGACGGCAGGAGCCGCCGCCGGAACATGCTGGCGGGAAAATTACCCACTTGTTGCCCTCGCGCTCTGCTGACAGCCGCCCGGCGCCGCTCGTGTGCCCCCCTCGCGCGCGCGCGCGCGGCCCCCTCCTCCAGCCCGCCACTGAGGCAGGCGGCGCGAGAGCGAACGACTCTGGAGGCAACGCTCCCGCCCCGGCAATCTGGCCACTGGCTGGATTTGGGGGGGGAGGGGGGAGGTGTCGGCGCCGCGGCCCTCTAAGCCCCGCCTTTCAGCCCGCCTGCCTAGCCAATGAAAAGAGTCCATCGATGGGGAGCGGGTTACGGAGGCTCCTGAAGTCGGGGAAGGCGCTGGGGGCGGGAAGGGAACTTGGGGGAGGCGGAGGAAAGTTCTCTCCATCGCAGTATCTCCATCACGTTGTCTCCGTCACAGCGCGACGGCTTCCCCACGCGCAGGGCCCAGCATCGCTCTAGCGGCCCGTGTTGCTGCTGCGGACTCCCGCAATTATTGCGAGTCTTGTGCTCGTTCGTGTCTCTCCGAAAGCCCCAGCTGGTGGGATGAAGCGACGCTCCCCTCCCTCCACGTTGCAAGCCCTCCCAGTTGCACAGTAAAGCTTGAACCCACCGACCGAGTGCCCCCTAAAGGCTCAGGGACCTGATAAAAATAATCCAACATTTGTTAGGTACAAATCATTTCCTGGGTTTTAACTCAATCTCATGATTTTGGGGCTCTGACTCCTGATTTTTGATCACCTGGGATTGGCAATACAGAGGACCCCACCCTATGTCTGAGATCACAGCACGGTGGGATTGCCACACGTGGGGCCTTATCGCTCTGACTCTGTTCCACAGCCCAATCCTCCCCATGTGGGGCCCAGCATCGCAGCACTACCCTCCCCATCCTCACGCACTCCTGTCACATCATCGGAGTTTCCACATAGCGGCCCCCGCATCTACCCAGCATCCCTGTGCGCCTGACTCTGCAATACCCCCAGTGGGATCCCCACACCACGCATCAGCCCCTCCTCAGACCAGTCTCAGGGCCCGGGCTGTACCTGCCTAGCCTCAGGCTCCTGTTGCACTTCTCAGACCTGCCTCCAGAATCTCATTTCAAAAAAGCTAACAATGTTGGGAATCATTAGGAAAAGCATATATATCATATTACCGCTATATAAATCCATGGCATGCCCAAATCCTGAATACTGCGTGCAGACGTGGTTGCCTCATCTCAAAAAAGATGTATTGGAATTGGAAAAGGTAGAGAAAAGGGTGACAAAAATGATTAGGGGTACAGAACAGCTTCCAAATGAGGAGAGATTAGTAAAACTGTGATTTTTCAGCTTGGAAAGGAGACCCCTAAGGGGGGATATGATATGAAAGAGACTCCCTAAGGGGGGATATGATCAGTGGTGAAAGTAAAATGCAGCTCATACTGGTAGGGGGCCACTCTGGCCCTCCCAGAAGGGGTGGGGCATCAGTGTCCCCCAGCCAATCCATCTGTGCTTCCTGGCCTGCGCTGCCTGGGGCTCCAGCGGCAATTTAAAGGGCCCAGAGCCCCAGGCCCTTTTAAATCGCGGCTCCAGGACAGCTACTTCTTTTGCCCCCACCCACCGTCAGTGGGGGCAAAGGGGGCAGTGCTTTAACATCACTGCCTCTTTTGCGCCCCACATCGGTGGCCCTGACGGGTCATCGCTGCCCCTTTTGTGTCCCCCCTGTTGGGGGCCCTGCTGGTAGGGACCCAGCAGGGCCGCTGATCGGGGATGCAAAAGGGGTAGTGCTTTAAGCAGAGTTCTTAAAGATCTGCTGCTTAAAGTGTTGGTACTGGTGACTGGCTACCTTTTACCAGTATGCTGTACCATCCGTACCCCCTTACTTTCACTCCTGGATATGATATGATAGAAAATCATGACTGGTCTGGAGAAAGTAAATAAAGAAGTATTATTTATTCCTGCTCATAACACAAGAACTAGGGGTCACCCAATGAAATTAATGGGCCAAAGGTTTAAAATAAACAAAAGGAAGTATTTCTTCACACAATCTGTGGAACTCTTTGCCAGAGGATGTTCTGAAGGCCAAGACTATGACAAGGTTCAAAAAAGAACTAGATAAATTCATGGAGGATAGGTCCATCGATGGCTACTAGCCAGGATGGGAAGGGATGATGTCCTGAGCCTCTGTTTGCCAGAAGCTGGGAATGGGTGATAGGGGGTAGATCACTTGATAATTACCTATTCTCTTAATTTCCTCTGAAGCACCAGGCATTGGCCATTGTCAGAAGACAGGATACTGGGCTTGATGGACCTTTAGTCTGACCCAGTGTGACCATTCTTATGTTCTTATGTAGTCATGCTGAAATGCTACACACTGGAAATTTTGCGATATTTTGGACGGGAAAATATTATTGCCTATAGTATATGAAACTTAGATATAACAATAATAATCAAATATTCACCCAAACTTTTTTTTTAAAGGAAGTAATCCCTGTTCTCTTCCTGGGCTGCATCTCCCTAAAGACGAAGACTGCTTCGATTGTTTCCCTGTGTACGTACCTCCCCATTAACATTTCTATTAGCTCCTGTCATCTCACTCCTTATTGAATATATTCCAGTTATTTCCATTACTCTAACTTCTGTACTGAAAGTGAAGGGATTTCTGTCATCTCCAGAGGCCACTCCTCCATATAAGGATGCAGGAGGCTGCAATTGGCTCCATTTCATGCAAATTAGGTATGGTCTTCAGGCTCCCATGTACTGATCATGCACCACTGAAATCCATGGGACTTTTGCTATTGATTTCAATGGGAGTAGGAGTGGGGCCACAGTAGTTACCATTGACACATTCAGTTGGGCAATATTTGAGAGTTCCAGATTTTTGAGACTTGCCATCATAAGCCAATGAAAATCCTGTGTGACTCACTAGTGTATTGAAAGACACAAGGTGGATGAGATAAAATCCATGGGCAGTGGGTGAAACTTTCCCTGTTCCACCTGCCTATTCTGCCAGCAGCCTCACTCCCAATCTGCCCCTGCTTGGCCCCAGGGTCTGCCACCTCTCGGCCTCCCCACCTCTGTGTCCCTCCTCTTCTCACCCCAATCCGCGAGGCCCCCATCGACCTGCCACGTCCCTCCTCTCCTCTAACCCCTCCCCTGTGATCCCACCGCTCATCACATACCCCCTCATCTCCCCTGCAAAACTCCCCTGCCCACTGCGTCCCTCCTCTCCTCTACCCTTCCCTGTGATACCCCCCGCCCACCACTCGCTGCATCCCTTCTCACCCCTTTCCCTTGATACCCCGCCACTCACTGCATCCCCTCCTCTCCTCCACCCCCTCTCCTGCAAGACCCCTGTGCTTGCCACATCCCTCCTCAACCCCCACGAGACCCTCCAGCCACTAGCCGTGTCCTTCCTCATCCCCCTCTCTCATGAGACCCACCACTCGCTGCATCCCTCCTCTCCTCCACCCCCTCCCCACAAGACCACCCTGCCCACCGTGTCCCTCCTCTCTTCCCCCCTCCACCTGAGGCCCCCCCCACCTGCCGCTTGCCACATCCCTCCTCACGCCCCACCTTGTGAAACCCCTCTGCCTGCTACATCCCTGTTCTCCTCCACCCCTTGCCCCCTGAAGTCCCCCTGCCTGACACTTGCTGTGTCCCTCCTCTCCTCCACACTCCTCCCCACAGGTTCCCCCCACCTGTTGCTCGCTGCATCCCTCCTCACCCCCCACCCCTGTGAGACCCCCTCCATCCGAGCTGGGGAAGGGTGAGGAGGGCTGCAGGGAGCGGTGGGGACCTCCAGAGAGGGTGGGCAGAGTGGAAGAGGAGAGGAAGGACTAACCAGGCAGCGGTTGCAGTGGGGGCTTTGGGGAAGGGGCAGAGTAGAGAGGGGAGCGCAGGCCAGGCCACCACGGCCCAGACATCCAGTGGAGGGTCGGCGACGGCTGTGCCAGCCTCCCCTGGCCTATTATATCCACTGCCCATGGTAAAATCTTTTACTGGACCAATTTCTGTTGGTGAAGAGAAGCTTTTGGGCTTCTCAGAGGAATTCTTCAGGTCTGAGAAAGGTACTCAGGGTATCACAGCTAAATACAAGGTGGAACAGATTGTTAAGCACAAGAATAAGCAAATCACTGGTGTACTGTAACTTTTCTCTTGTTTCCCATGCTGATGAGACTACAAACACTGATCGATGGGCCATATAAAAAAATGAGAAATCTTTCAGATTGAAGCTGCCGACCTTAATAAAATACAAAAATGTTCATGAGTAGCAAAGGCTGCTAAGGCCTCACTCCTCATTCTAATGCTCTCACAGGCATGACATGGCAAGACCAATTTCGGCATATATACACATGTGCATATATATTAGTTTTTTTCATATTGGTCAGCTGCAGATATATTTAGTGCTTTCAAGAAGTGTCAACATGGCAGTTGGTTTGCTTACATAGGGAGGGAAGGGAACACAGAATTGGTGGGGGGTTAATCTTATTTTATTTTAATGTTGCATTCTTGTGCCCTGCCCCTCTTTTCTTTTTAACGCAAGCAACTTTCTCAAAGTCACTAGGCACAATCGTTTTTAAAATGCATTCACATTTTCCAAGAAGCATACATGCTCCAGTGAGCCACAAAAATAGCAAGTACACACTTGTACACCCTCTATTGTGTGGCATGTTTGGTTACCAGCAGCTCCTTATATCAAAGCACTAAGAAAAGAATCAGTATTGAAGTACATGACTATAAGTATGATTAATTAAGCACACACTGCATGAGGATCCACAATGCACTTACAACTCCCCAAATCCTGTTCTGGTAGGTATTGCTCTCCATCTTAAAACTTGCAATGGATTCTCTGGGCTCATTCTCTTTGGTTGCTCCAAAATGCTGGTCAGGAATCTAGAGGGTTAGTCCTCAGGATATTACATATTGCAGCCCCATTGAAACATTTCTGTATGTTTTTTAGTCATTGTGCACATTTGAGTAAAGTTTTCCTGATTTCTACTTCTTAATGATAGTTCCAAATGGGAGTAAAAAGATTAGGCTCTGCAGAGGTATATCTCTGGCCAAACGAGTGTCATTGACCTTTACATTCAAAAGGAAGCTCCAAACTGAGCTGAAACCAAGTGTGAGGGTTTGCTGTACTGCAGGTTTCATTTTTATCTTTTTGAGTTAAGTTAGAAAAATTGGGAAGGAAAAAGAACAGACCTAAATAAAACTGTTCCTACCCAACATTGGTTCCCAGTAGCCTGGAGTCTCTCTATAAAGCAATGAAAATCTTATACCAGGGGTCGGCAACCTTTTGGAAGTGGTGTGCCGAATCTTCATTTATTCACTCTAATTTAAAGTTTCGTGTGCCCGTAATACATTTTAACATTTTTAGAAGGTCTCTTTCTATAAGTCTATAATATATAACTAAACTATTGTTGTATGTAAAGTAAATAAGGTTTTTAAAATGTTTAAGAAGCTTCATTTAAAATTAATAAATGCAGAGCCCCCGACCAGTGGCCAGGATCCGGGCAGTGTGAGTGCACTGAAAATCAGCTTGCATGCTGCCTTCGGCACACGTGCCATAGGTTGCTACCCCTGCCTTATACTAACATTTGTCCTCATAAGTTCTCCTGAATCCTGCTAGCCTGGAAATAAGGCACTGACTTGAACTTGTCTTTCACCCACTCTTTATACTGTTTAACAACTAGATCTACCCCCAAATCTGCACCTTAGCGATAACAAAACCACCCAGATGTTACTTTGTTTTTTCTACTCAGACTTTCAGATAACATCTTTTCCCTCAAGAGAAAAATCAGTAGAATTAATCATTGTAATGTTGAGGATGACATCTTTTGGTCGTAGAGGAGAAATAAATCTTTTCCAAAGATCCTGTTGCTAACAGCATAAACTTGGTACTAAGCCAGGGAGTACAGGAAGAGTTTACTTCTATTTTCAGCATCCAGTAGTGCCTCAGTTTCCTTCCTCAGTCTGGTATAATACACACAAATGAGTAGAGTTTCGAAACAATGTCTCCCTTCTAGAATCTGATTTATAAGTTCATTAAACACAAGATATCTTACATTTTACAGGGAACTCTCTTTCCAACTAAACTTTCTCCTCTGCTTGATTCAAACAAGCATCTTTCAAAGCTCTACGGTCCTCTCTTAGACCTCCATCACTCTCACTAGGGCAGGGGTGGGCAACTTATTGGCCTGAGAGTCACATCTGGTGGGGAAATTGCTGCAGGGCTATGAATGTAGGGCTGGGGCAGGGGGTTGGAGTGCAAGAGGAGTCGGGGTGTGGGAGGGGTGCAGTGTGCAGGAAGAGGCTCAGGGCAGGGGGTTGGGGTGTAGGAGGGGGTGCAGAGTAGCGGGGTCAGGGTAGGGGGTTGGGGTGCAGCAGGGGGCTCCGGGCAGGGAGTTGGGGTTCAGGAGGGGTGTGACAGGGTGGTCAAGGTAGGGGGTTAGGGGGCTCAGGGCAGGGGGTTGAGGTGTAGGAAGGAGTGCAGAATGCAGCAGGGGGCTCAGGGCAGGGGGTTGTGGTGCATGGTGCAGGAGGGGTTCAGGGTGCTGGCTCTGACCTGGTGCTGCTTACCTTGAGGCAGGCTTCCTGCCTGCCTGCCTTGGCCCCGCACCACTTCTGGAAGCGGCTGGTACCACATCCCCGTGGCCCCAGGGTGGGGGTCGGGGACCCAGGGTCGGGCAGAGGACTATGTGTGCTGTCCTTGCCTGCATGGGTACTCCCCTGAAGCTCCCATTGGCCGTGGTTTCCTGTTCCCAGCCTGCAGGCGAGGGCAGCGCGGGGAGCCCTCAGCCCCGGCTCCCCCAGGGGCCACAGGGACGTGATGCTGGCCGCTTCTGGGAACGGCACAGGGGCCGCAGCACCACAGGGATGGCAATCCTGAGGGCCAGATCCAAAGCCCTGATGGGCCAGATCCGGCCCACGGGCTGTAGTTTGCCCACCCCTGCACTAGGGTCAGGGGAAATTTCTCCTATAAGCCTTGTCTAGACCACCATTTTTCAAACTGGGCTCCCCAAGGGTATTCCAGGGGGTCTGTAGGCCCTGCAGATCAACTCCTCCCCCTCCCTCTATCTCACAGAGGCTAGTGAAGCCAAACCGGGAAATTTTAGGTGCTAAAAGTCCGGCAGCCCAGAGGGGCTAAGGCAGGCTCCCTGCCTGCCCTGGCCCCGTGCCACTCCCACAAGCGTCCGGCACAACCTGCGGCCCCCTGGAGGGGGCAGGGGGTCTCAGCGCGCTGTCCCTGTCCTGAGCGCTGACTCGCCAGCTCCCATTGGCCGGGAACTGCAGCCAATGGGAGCTGCAGGGGCAGTGCCTGCAGGCAACAGGCAGGGACAGCACACAGAGACCCCCTGACCTCCCCGCCTAGGAGCCACTGCCAGAAGGATGTGCCAGTTGCTTTCGGGAGCCGCCAGAAGTAAGCATCACCCAGCCAGAGCCCACACACCTCACCGCCCCCCCCCGCACCCCAAGCCCCTGCCCCAGCCCAGAGCCTGCACCCGACACCCAAACTCCCTCTCAGAGCATATACCTCTCACCCTCTCCTGCACCCAAACTCCCTCCCAGAGCCTGCACACGCTCCTGCACCTCACCTCCCTGTCCCAGCCTGGTAAAAGTGAGTGAGGGTGTGGGAGAGAGCGAAGGAGGGAGGGGAGAAGGAGTGAGCGAGGGCAGGGCCTCGGAGAAGGGGCAGTGGAAGGCGGCGGGGCCCAGGCTGAGTGGGGGGTTAGGGGTCCGCAAAATTTTTTAAATAAAAATGCGGATCCTTGGGTTGCTAAAGTTTGAGAACTGCTGGTCTAGACTATCATTTAAAGAGGGACGTTAGTGCATTAGCTAACATATGCTAACAAACACATATAGCCAAAGCACACGCCTTTAACACATGCTTAACTAGTCACATTCAGGGGTGGCTCTAGGCATTTTGCCGCCCCAATCACAGCAGGCAGGCTGCCTTCAGTGGCTTGCCTGCAGAGGGTCTGCCGAAGTCGCAGGACCAGCGGACCCTCTGCAGGCAAGCCACCGAAGGCAACCTGCCTGCCGCCCTCGCGGCCGGCACAGTGCCCCCCGCGGCTTGCCGCCCCAAGCACGCGCTTGGCGTGCTGATGCCTGGAGCCACCCCTGGTCACATTAATGCCTAAGGGGAACCTAGACTTTTAACTCAATCAGTTTAGCACACGTTAAAGGTGGCAGACTAGCCTTTTAAAAACGTTAGCTAGCACATGCCATTATTACACCTTTAATTCTACTCTAGACAATGCCTGTGTTACAAGTGGTCACAAATCCTTCCCCTCATTTGTAAGCGTTCACAGCAGTCTTTACCCCTCCCAAGACCCATGTCTGAAGACATGTCACAACTGCTGTTTTTTCCAGGAGGTCTTCCAGTGGCACAACACCCAAGTCCTCCTTTTCACTAGACCCCATTCCAGGAATGGGGTAGGCCTTTTATAGCCTGCTTCCCCTTTCCCAGCAGGCCTTGTAGTCCATAGTCACACACTCTAGGAAGAAACATGGCACAGCTAAGAGCTAGACCACAATCCCTCTTAAATGCCTAGTCATCCGATGACATGGCCATACACATTTATTAATGGAAACCTATTGCCAAAAGCATCTATCAACTCTGCTTGGAGTCTTTTTTGCTTTAAATAAGCCAAGTAAGATTATTTCTGTCAGCAGGACTGGAAGAAACGTATTTCTGAGTTTAATTCTCATGGTTGCAGCGTTATAAAAACCTAAATGGTCAGAAGTATTTAAAATAAACCCAGTCTTGCCAACTTTCGCAATTCTATCACAAGTCTTACAATAATTGATGTTTTACTTAAAGCCCCGGTTTCTGAAAGACAAGAGAATCTCACTTTTCATTTTACTAAAATAAAGTAAGTTTCTAGCCCTCAGAATTGGAGAGAAAAGTTTGAAAATGTGATTTAAGTGCACCATCAGGGTCCAAAATCCAGAAGGCAAATAAAAAGAACGCAGCTTTTTTTTTTTTTTAATTTCACAATTTTTAAAGCTATCTCATAATTTTTCATCTATGAACATTTGGGGTTGGCAATACTCTAAACCACTAAATATACCTGAATTTTTGAGTATCAAGTGACATGTAATTCAGGACCCACCCTGAGTTTGCAGAGACTCATACAAAAGAAGATATAAGGGGTCCCATCCTGTCAGAATTCAAACAACCTTTTTGTGGGAGAAAGGTGGTTTCGTTATGGGGGCATGGTGAAAAGAACATGTTGACAACAGAGCCCTCCCAAACTTAGTGCTAAGCTAGAACTAGTCTCCACTTTGTATCAGAAGGAAGGAGTCATCATTTTACTTTCCAGGTTTGTAGAGTCTGTGTGGGTATGTCTACACAGCTATTAAGCAGCTACAGCTGGCCCATGTCAGCTGACTCAGGCTGTGGAGCTGTAAAATTGCTGTGTAGACATTCGGGCTCAGGCAGAAGCCTGAGCTCTGGGACCCCGCAACAGGAGAGGGTTCCAGCCCAAGCCCAGCTATCTACACACCAGTTTTACAGCCCAAGCCCAAGTCAGTTGTGGGTGTTTTACTACTGTGTAGACATAGCCTCTGTGGCCGTGGATGGGCCATGCTCAGTCTCTAAAGGAGACTGCATAGCATTTCAGTGACTACTCTTGCCTATAACACACACATAATGATCTTTTCTTTTTCTCTGACATTGTGAGACAATAATATAACATTTTTAATTATATTAGTCAAAAACATCACCTTTTAATCACCATCATAATGCAAATTAGCATGTTCAATTTATAGCCCCTGTAATTGCACTGCAAAGACGTAGTGTATTATTACCAGGGTGGTTATAGTATAGCTAACTTCTCAGGGTATTGATACTGTGTAATTTAATGCCACAATATACAGCAATCTCCCTGCCAGAGTTTTTCTCCCAACCCACAGATCATTTTGTAAGCACAGTTGCCAAAAGAATGGGCTTTTAAAGGGATTAAAAATCTGATCTTTGTTAAAGGTGAAGATTGGATGTCTGAGCAAAGCAGAACTAGTATTAGATGTTTGGACTGACTACATTATAGGGAGTGATGGATTACCGCATGAGTTCACTGGCCCATGCCCACGGGCCATGGCTAATTTGGGGCCCCCGCAAGATCACCGGAACTCTGGCCCTGCCTCCTGCTCCTCCTCTTCCCCCTGAGCCTCACCCTCTGGCTAGGCTGGAAACTGGCGCCTGGCTGTGGTGGTGACCATATTCTCCCTACCCCCCCGCACAGAACTGGCCGAGCCACTCATGCGAGCCCCACTCTTCACCCTGCCCTGTACGGAGCCGCTCACCTGAGCCCTGCTCTCCACCCTGCACAAAGCCCCTCTCTCCCCCCTTCCCCCACACAGAGCTGGCCTGAGCCATTTGCCCAAGTCCGCCTCCTCCACCGCACGGGGCTGGCCTCAGCACTGTTGCTCACTTCCTCCCATCCCACCCCCCGAACCCCTTTTTGGCAAAACCGATAATCACTTGGCAAGAGCAAATGGGACAAATGCCCAGTTTTGCCAAAAAGAGTCAGGAAGTCCAGGGCAGGGCTTAAAAAGGGGAGTTTCCCCGCCAAAATTGGACATATGGTCAACCTAGTCTGTAGTAAGAGCTGCCCAGGGAGCCCAGGCAGCTGAAGGGAGCCCTGTACCTTTCGCCTGCCCTGGGGGGTGGGGGGCAAGGGGCCTGAGAGCAGCCCCTGGTCCATGTCCCTGCCGCCCAGGGAGTGCTGTCCAGGCAGGTGGAGGGTCCAGGGCTCCCTGCACCGCACTTACCATCACCTGGCTTCCAGCCAGACCAGGGGACAGGACGTGGGGGAAGGGGAGGAGCAGGGGCCAAGGCCTTGTGGCGGGGAGTGGGGTGAGGGGGTCCCAAATATTCTTTGTGCTCAGAGCCCCAATAAATCTTAATCTGCCTCTGATTATAGATTTAAGTTTCATGTTGCTGGAAGTGTCCGGCCTGATGACTAATGGTCCCATGATCATTATGATCATAAGCCCTTATGAGCCATATATTTCTGATTTTAATATAATTTGAATGACCCTATTTCAGGCCTCTCGCTGTCTATTTTAGGGGGTTTTATAGCTCTCATCACTGTACTATCTCATGCAGATTACTCAGCTCTAATAGTCTCTCTTTCAGAATTTTAGCTAGGTTTTTATAGCAATTCATCACCATGGTATCCAAGCGCCTTAAGATATGGGGTTACATTGTGGCATTTAGCCACAGTCTGCCACAAGGGACAATATGGGACTGCCCCACTCCAGAGGGAGCAACAGGAGATATTCTGCTTCTGGGAGAATACTCCCCAAAGCTCCTCATTTGCACTGCAGAGACAGCACTTCCATTACCCCATCCCTTTAAAAGAATACAGCATACTATCTCATGCACATAGAGGCTCTGTTTACTCCACACCCCTTTCAGGGCTGTTGACAGCCTCTGTACTTTCCAAAGGCAGGGCTGACAATTCTGGTTGCCCTTCATGGATGGTGAGATGGGAAAATGACTTGTGGGAATTTGATCCTAAACTGCAACCTGATGCTGTGAGGACACACTGCAAGAGCAAAGACAGCCATATGTGAACGAAGTGTGCCAAAGGAGCTACGTTACTAGCTGTATGCCTGCAAAACTTCTGCCAGTAAAAATTTCTAATTACTTTCTAGTTTCTAGGCCTTAGTTTACTTGTAGCTACTATTGCATGATGTAGCTACAAACTGTCAGCTCAAATACCTTGCACTGGCACACATGTATACAACTACAGTATTTTCATCATGACTGTATATTACTATCCCATAATGGGAAAATATCTGGACATGTGGAAGCATGATATGTCATGGACAGAAGCAGATGCTTCAGACACATTGCAAGAAAAATGAAGTTAGCTTCAACAACCTTAATTTTATGAATATAAAGAATAATCCTCTGTCCATTAAAATATATACACTTCTAAAATACTATTGGAAGCAAGGACAATTTCAATAAACTGCAGAAGTACAGTACAGTGATATTAGGCATTGAGCTGAAAATCTGTGTAGAAACACAAAGTTGCAGAAACCTTGCTGGAAACACTTTTAACTGAAAATCATAAATAACTTCAAATAAAACAGTCATTAGGCACATCAAAAGACTAGAATGGGCAAAGTAATTGGAATATTTAAACTTACATCATTCATTTTTCTCTGTAGGGAGAACAAACATTCCAATGTCCCAGCTCTGTCACGGCCTTTGACAATTGGACTCCTTTTTATAAATATATTATGTAAGTTTATAAATTTCAGTTAGAGCTTGTCCTAGTCTCTTGCAGCCTAAGGATGTTTTCATTTTGGGTTATTCAGGCAGTGGATGGAACCATTTTCCTTGGTGCATCTATAAGGTGATTTCAATGAAAATTCTTTTAACAACATAAAAAAAAATTGGATTATAGTTTGACTACTAAGATTCAGGAAAAGAAACATGAATTTGCTTTTACATTGCAGAGTTCAATAAAATATGTCTATATGATAGATCAATAGATTCTATACAGAACAGAAGAGAATCCTGTGGTACGTTATAGACTAACAGACGTTTGGGAGCATGAGCTTTCGTGGGTGAATACCCACTTCATCAGACGCAGGTAGTGGAAATTTCCAGGGGTAGGTATATATATGCTAGCAAGCAAGCTAGAGATAACGAGGTTAGTTCAATCAGGGAGGATGGGGCCCTGTTCTAGCAGTAGAGGTGTGAAAACCAAGGGAGGGAGAAACCGGTTCTGTAATTGGCAAGCCATTCACAGTCTTTGTTTAGTCCAGAGCTGATGTGTCAAATTTACAGATGAACTGAGCTCAGCAGTTTCTCTTTGAAGTCTGGTCCTGAAGTTTTTTTGCTGCAGGATGGCCACCTTAAGGTCTGCTATAGTGTGGCCAGGGAGGTTGAAGTGCTCTCCTACAGGTTTTTGTATATTGCCATTCCTGATATCTGATTTGTATCCATTTATCCTTTTCCATAGTGACTGTCCAGTTTGACTGGACAGAACAGAGTTACCCTATCCAAGGGCGAGCATTCAGAATATATGAATAACTGTACTGCTATGAGTTCGAGGTTATGATTTATATCATTATTAATTTTTCCCTACTTTTGTAGTAAGGTCTCAGATTTGACCTACAGCCTTGATATTACAAAGTATTTGAACCTGAATCTCCAAAACATAAGCATGTACTTAATGAGCTGGCTCATATCCTTAGCTGGTGTAAATTAGCATAGCTCCACTAACTTAAGTAGACCACTCAGATGCATAGGGTTAAGCATATGCAGGATCAGGCAACAAACATGCAAATATGCAGTGATTTGGTAGATTTACCAGCATTTTATTAATTCATGAGGCTACATCTCATTGGCAGAATTTGTCAGTTTCTAAAGTTTGATTTATTTATTTACCATGAGCATATCCATTCCTTAGAGGCGTTGTTCCACTAAAGTACACTGAAGAAAACCTATGATTTACTTATTCTGATTATGCCAGAGTTCTCAAATTAAGCTCTAAGCAACATAAAATCAGTCAGATTCATTATTCAGTCACCCATGATATAATGGTAATACTAAAACATGGTGTTCAGTATATTATTTTATTTGCCTATTCCCTGTTTTTTTTCTGTGAAAGTTTTACTTAACGATTATTTCATAAATAAATTAGATTTTTCTGATAGTCTTTGATTTATATTACATACGGTAAAAACAAAAGTCTAATTTTTGACAAGTTGTGTAATAGCTTGATAGTTTAATGTCTAACACTGGTAGGGTTAACAGACAGAAGCACACATGTCAGGGAGAGGTTTGGACCCTGGTACAATGGGGCTACATCTTCCTGCTTTAACTGAAAGGCAAATTTACGATCGTCTACCTCAACTGTAAAATTTCAGTCTGCAAACCATGCTCGAAGGTACTGATCTTACACCAGATCAGAGGGACTTTTGGCTTTGATTCCAATGGTAGCAGGAGAGGGGCCCAGGAGGGACCAAAGTGTGGTTCCCATCCCAAACTGCCTGCAGCTTTCCATACCTGTTAATATCCCTCTGACTCAATATTCAGTACTGCAGCAGGAGAAATGTTCCTGCCACTGGTTCTCAGGACCCATGAGTGAGAGGAGGTGATAAGGAACAAGGGGTACAGAACGAACAAGGAAAAAGAGTGAGTCGGTGGAGAGGGAAGATGGAAAAGAAATAAGTAAATGAAGAGATGGGGCAAAGTCAGAGGGGAAGGGAATGAGAGTGAGGGTCACTGTGTGTGTAGGTTTTTAATGCGTGTTTGGTCAGCTATTCATTTCATACAAAGGACAACACTAGAGGGATAATGCGGGACCTCTGTGTGCATGTGTTTCATTTGTGTGTGTGTGCGCATGGATATACACAGGCACACCTACTAATCTCTGTGGTATTCAAACAACAGGAAATTATCAAGGCAAATAGTTTGACAGAATTCAAAGCAGTTTTATGAACATGAATATATTTGCACCTGCACCTGCTACAATAGAGCAAAAAGATCTAAGGGAAGTCAATTAAGCTTCATGCTTTAGACTAGAGTGTAGGCTGATTGTCTGCAAGGGTTGAGAAGGAATTTTCCAACCCTTTGTTACAACACTGCAAAAATCAGTCAGGTGCTCTATTAGCTGCCTTCCTTTGCAGCACCAGGTATTGGCCACAGCTGGAGGCAGGACACTGAATTTGGACCAATAGTCTGCTCTGGTATAGCAACTCTACGGCATGTTCCTAAGCAAAGAAAGAGTCAGCACCCTGAGGCAGTGCAATATATCAGCGAGACAGAGAGAGGCAGCCTGGCACAGCTGCAGCTCAGAACTTCAATTTGTAATGACTGCCTGACCCACAAGCCAAAATATTGGTGTTTTGCTTTACTGAAGCTACACAGGAATCTGAAAGGCTTAGTAAGACATCCCTTTCTCCGGGAGAAGGCTGCACTCTTAAGCACTTGCAGGCCTTTTGGAAGCTTCTAAACATAACTAAAAGCTTGTTCTGCACATTTCAGTTGCTCATTTTTGTTGTTTACAGAAATGTCTGTTCTCAGTCCAAGAATCTCCAGAGTGCTGCTATTTTGAATCTCTGTATAATTCTGCACAAATGACTAATTTTCCTTGGAGTCCCATAACAAAAAAAAAGAGCATTTTGAGAATCCTAGGGCAATGGTCGCATCTAACAGATTCCTGGCATTGGACATTTTAAAAATCTAAGTTATTTTTTGAGAGTTGGAGGCTTTTGGTGGTGCTCCAACAAACCTGAATTTGATCCAGTACTTCCCCCCTCAAAAAGTGAACTATTATCCTCCCCCTTCTAAGATAGCCAGCACCAAATTCTATTGCCTAACATTTTCCTACTATGTAGCTTTTAGAGCTAGTGCCAGGTTTAATATGGCGCCAGTGGCTCCATGGAGCCAGGCCCATGCTCAGAAGGGGCCCCAGCCTGCTCCACTTGCACTGTGCCCCGAGATCCCGCTCCTCCGCCTGCCCACCACTTGCTCCTGCCTGCTGGCTGAGGGCTCCTCTACACCCCATGGCCCAACCCCCTGCTTCTCTCAGCCCCCTGGCAGGACCCCAGGGCACCTCTGGCTCCAGGCCTGTGGGGCCCCGCCTGTCTCCCCGGAGCTGAGCCACCTGGGACTGGTGCAGGAGCCAGGCCAGTCTCAGCTGGGCCCCTTCAGGCAAGTGCGTCTTGAGAGAGCCCGGCCAGGGCAGACCTTGGCCTGGCTGATCGCACCACTCCTGAAGGGACAGAACAATTCCCAGCCCCGGGACCAGCCCTAGCTGCGCTGCCGGTTCAGCCCAGCACACACAGTCGTCTCCCAGCAGGGCCAGTGAGTGCAGCCAGGAGGCAGGGCATGGGGGAGTGGGCCTCTGGGGAGCCTGAGGTGGGTGCTGGGCTGTGAGGGGGCAGGGAAAATGTGTGTGTTGGGGCACTAGGGAGCGGGGGTTCTGTGGTGGGGGGTTGGGCAGTTGTGGGGGGGCTGTGGGCAGGGGAGTGCTGGCCAGGGCTAATGTTGTGCAGGGTGCTGTGCATTTCTGGGGAAGGTCTGGGGGGGTGCTGGGCATAGTGGGTCCAGGGGGGCTCTGGTCACAGGGAGTCAGGGAGCTCTGTGGTGTGGCATGGGCCCACCCCACCCCACCCCTGAGGGAATGGGGCCTGATGGCATCACAGGGCAACTGCTGGTTTGTAAATAGCGCCCTCGCAGTGGGCTAGGTGGAGTGGGGCCGCCCCTGGCATGCCATGCCCCTGGTCGGCCCCTCGGTCTCGGGACTAACCTTCCCACGCCATGCTCCATTGCCTCAATGGGGGCCCACAAATATATTTGGTGCCAGGCCCACACAAGGTTAATCCGCCCTGTTTAGAGCCTTGCTGTAAAATACTGGTAGAGTGATATGATGCCACTGACTAGGACTTCAACAGGAGCCTTGACAGTGAAGGAAATACAGCTTTACCAGGCCTCATAATGTAGAGGCATGTTTTTTGTTTAAAAAGGAATTATTATCCTATGTCTACTTGTGAAACAGTTACTTTTCAAGTGAATTTTATTCAGTCCTCTTGCCAGCACTGCTGGGTTTTATATTTGCATGTAAATAGGACCCTTTCTGAAAAAAACATTAGTTACAGTATCTTTGTCCTGGTGAGGGCAGGTGGGGAAGTCTCTTTGGGTCAAGGAAAGTCTAGTCAGGGTCCATCCAGTGTAGGAAACACGTCATCCAGGTCCACCCAGTTCAGGGAATAGTTAGGTAGCCTAAGAGCATCTAATCAATGAAAGCCCAAACTAGGTTCACCCACATTTTGTAAAGTCCAGCCTGAGGCCAGGTCTACACTGCGACTTTAAATCGGTTTAATGGCCGATATACCGATTTAACGCTGTATCCGTTCACACGACGTCGTCATTAATATCGAGTTAAACGGCTCCTTTAATCCGATTTCGGAAACTTCTCCAAACAGAGGGAGTTAAGCCGCTAAAAATTTCATAGTGAATTAACTCGGATTTAGGGTTCGTGTTGGGACGGGAAAATCTCGACGTTATGTGCCTCCGAGCAGGGCAATTCCCAGAGTGCAGCTGCACCGTTTGGGACAGGCAATCTGAACTCGGATGGCAGGCGGGCAGGTTAAACAGGGAAAGCCGGCGAACTTTGAATTACATTTTCCTGCTTGCCAGCGTGGAGGCTCTGATTCAAAAGACCCAAACGGCTGGCGATCGATCTGTAAAATCGAAAAAGAGCTCCAGCATAGACCGTACGGGAATACTAGTCTGATCGCTGTATGGGGAGACAAATCTGTTGTATCCCGCTCGTTACAGAACACGAAATGCCAAGCGTTTGAATAAAAAACTCCAGGATACACAGCGCTGCGTGCACAGCGTAACGGGAACCAGAGACCAAATGGACGCTCATGAAGGAGGGAGGGGGTACTGAGGACTCCAGCATCCCACAGTCACAGCAGTCTCGAAAATTATTTGCATTCCTTGCTGAGCTCCCAATGTCTGTAGGTTCCAAACACAGTGCTTGGCGTGGTTCAGGGAACACTCCTGCATTTATCCCCCCCAACGTGAAAAAAAAGGAAAGATTGCTGTGCTATGGCGTTGCTCAATGCACTCCGCGAAAAGGCGCCAAAGGGTTGTCTGCTGCTCACAAGGGAGGGGTGAGGTGTACCCAGCACCACCCGGGCAATGTTTTCTGCCCCATCAGGCACTGTGCTCTGACGGAGTGGGAACTATGGGATAGCTGAGGAACAGCTACCCACAGTGCACCGCTCCTGAAATCGATGGTAGCTTTGGACCATGGACGCAAACAATCGATTTCGGGATCCCACTGTGGCACGCTAAACCGATTTTATTAGATCTGTTTTGTAATATCGGTTTAAGCTAATTCGAAATAATCGTGCAGTGTAGACGTACCCTGAGTCGGACAGCCGAGTTGAGTGCTCTTACTATAAACTAAGGGTTCAGCCAGGTATCAAAATCACATGTGAAAAGGTATCTATCTCCCTTTCTCTTGCACTCTTCAGCTGTCTCTTTCTACCTCCAGTCCCTTGGTTGCTATAACCTATGCCATCCACAATGCTTCAGAAATTAGGAGCAAACTTCATCTCTGATGTATGTGCTAGAACTGGGGGTGCTACTTCAAGCATTCATTGATGGCTTGAAGTAGTAATAACAACCCAAATACATGGTTTCCGCCATCAGCACCCCCACTATAAAAATTGTTCCAGGCCCTGGTGTAACTGACTTCACTGACTGCCGTGACTTTAATGGAGGCGCCACAGAGATTAGGTTAGTCTATGAGACTCTGACCTTCACTCTGGTGCTTCAGGACAAAGCAGAGCTGAACAAGTTGTATTAGCAAACTAGACTAGGAAACAATTTTGCAGTATTTGCTCTGATTACATTGATTTGGAGGGGAAAAATCTTTGTGAAGAGCCAACTAAAACATTTTGTTTACATACCTAACTGACAAATCCTAATGAACCTCAGGAATGAAAGGATCTTTCCCAGTTTGAAGTTTATATCAAAACCTTTGAGCTGGATAAGTTTTTATTCCTGGTAAAACTGAATTACTATAGCTTAAATTATGTGTCTTATTTTTAAAATATATTTTTATTGAGGAATCACTGGCTAAAACAAGTGGGCCAAGTTCTCTTCCCTCTTACACCAGGGTAAAATTGAAATAACTCCTAAATTTGCTATGGAGTATTTCACTCATTTTTTTTTTTTAATTCTTTGAGACAAATGAAAGACAGTATCATCTAATCCCCAAATCTATGTCTACAAAAATGAAAAAACAAACTGAGGCCAAGATTTTCAAAATATGAGCCTTAAATTAGGTTCCTACATCCATAAATTGGGTCCCTTATTTAGAAATGCTGAGCAATCGGCTACTTCCAGTGAAATCACTGGTAACTAGTGTTTAAAAATCAGGTCCCTTATTTAGGTGCCTAAATATGGATCTAGGAGCCCAAATTTAGGCTTCTGTTTTTTAAAATCTTGTCTCTCTTCCCCAATCATGTAATCTCATCCAGACAGACAGATTGCCTGTGTAAAACCCTATTCACATCAGTGGAGCTCCACACAGGCATAATGGTTTACTCAAGAAAATAGGATTGTAGAATTGGGCCTAAATCAAATACAGATTTAGCATGTTAAAGTTACTCCAGGTTTACATTGCTGTGATTGAGGAGACTTTGACTCAATGATCAGGAAGCATATAATTTGCAAAAGATTGTTTTAGCAGAGGTTTGTTAAATGCACATATTTCATAACAACACTTTTGTTGCAGTTGGATTGTCAGTTCTTTGGGGCAAGGACTATCTTTTTTGTTCTGTTCGTAGAGCATCTATCGCAATGGGCTGTGATTCATAATTGGGACCCTGACGCACTAACATAATAGATATAAATAAATAAAAATAAATGTCCAGGCAACTGGTGTTCAAGAGTTAGCTCTCTGGGGCAGGCATGATCTTCATATTAAGTGTTTGTTGACAGTGTCCAGCACAACTGGGTCCCTGGATCTTTTATTGGGAGCCCTCAGGCACAATGACAACACAAATAATAAAATAGCGTTGTATGTTTCCCTTCTTGAAAATTTCCAGGAAAATGTGGAGGGAGAAGGGGCAGTGGTGTGATGAAAATTTCTTGATAGTCACAAAGCTGTACAAACAATAAGGAAGTGCACTTTGACCATCCAACGCCTTATCCTATATTTGTAATAGATTATTTGGTTTCATGACATTTTGTTTTTAAAATAGACATAGTGATTTGGTCTATATTTTCTTTAATTTCTCTCAAAAGATTTAACCCCCGCAGCACACTTTCGATTGCCTGCCCAGAATCTTGTTTCATGTTTATCTTGTCTCAGATTATAAACTCTTCCGGGCGGAGGACATATCTAAACCTGTGTTTGTATAGCATACTCCACATTTCTGGCACAGTATCAGTTATTAATTATAAATAACTAGAGATAAGCCTAGTTCAGCACACAGTTCAGATTCCGCAATGGACTTCCCCAAAGGTTGTTTTGAGTTGAGTTTTTGGTTCAGCTCTATCCTTAATAAAGACCAAGAAATGCTCTAGTAATGAAACTAGCTCACCTGTTAAAAAACCTAACTAGATCTATTCAAGAAGAGGTGTAGTTATTATTAATTGTCACTCTTGTAACTTGAAATAACGAGAGACAGGGCTAAATTCTTCAGTCCACTGACCACAATGGACTTGTGCCAGGGTGGAATTTGAACCATACAGTTGATGTGAAGCTGTTTTCCTATAGTATTATATATATTCAATTTCAATATTGGAATTATAGGTTCTTGATGATGTAATCTAGTTCTGCTTTTGCTCCTGAACAGGTGACATGCAAACCAGATTGGTTAATAATTTATTTCTTGGTTGCCAGGAAACATGGATTTATTCCATCTCTCACCTCTTCCCTTTTTCAGGAGCATGAGGCTTTCTCAACATCTGTCCCTCCTTAGTGTTTTTCATGGTGCAGCAGGTAACTTAAGATCTGATGCTATGGAGTGTTGAGCACCCACAACTTCCATGGAAGTCAATAGGATGCCTAGGCGCCATGTGAATGGCCCATTCAGACAGGGCTGCCCGGGGGCGGGGGAGGGGCAAGTGGGGCAATTTGCCCCAGGCCCTGCAGGGACCCCCATGAGAATATAGTATTCTATAATATTGCAACTTTTTTTTTATGGAAGGGGCCCCCGAAATTGCTTTGCCCCAGGCCCCCTGAATCCTCTGGGTGGCCCTGCATTCAGAGAGCTAGTCGCTGGCCCCACCCCTTCTGCCTGAGGCCAGGCCCCTTCCACGCTGGAGCCCAGAGCTTTCCCACTGCGGCCACAGGCCTCCATGGGCCACCCAAGTGCCCGCAGCCCCAGAGTGCTGGGCAGGCAGCACAGTCCCAGCGCCCCCTGCCCTGAAGTGCTGGGCAGGTGGCATGGTCCCAGTGCCCCGCAGCTTCGGAGCGCCAGGTGGGAGGTGCAGTCCCAGCACCCCCACCCCCAGAGTGCCAGGTGGCGTGGTCCCCCAATGCCCTCAGCCCTGGGCGGTGCAATCAGCAGCCCCAGCTGCCCTGAGTCCTGGCAGCAGGCCGGCCTGCCCTAGCATCAGCCCAGGCCACAGGTGAAGAGTGGAAACTGGAAGCAGGCAGGAGGGGACCTGGGAGCGGAGCGTGAGCAAGGCCATGCCTGGCTATTTGGGGAGGCTCAGCTTCCCCTGGCCTGTGATACCCACCGACCATGTAGGATGCTCTCACTCACCAATTACCCTTTTAACCTTCCTAGTTCTTGATTCAAATTATGTTTTAGGTCACAATCAAAATGTGTCTGGTGGTCTCTTCCAAACTGTTTGTCAAGCTATGTCCCCACTGCAAAGAGACTGACTTGCAGATTCTGCAAAAAAGGGGCCTAGAATGGAGAGGTATGGCATGGCAGGACAGAGATATGTTGGCAGAGTTATGCGTGGAAGATTTAGCATACCTACCCAGAGCTCCAATCCCACGCTCTCCCTCTGAAGAGATGAGGTGAGTGGGTGACATGAAGCCAGCTTTCAGTATCCTTCCCATCCCTGGAAGCAGAACTAAGAAACTGGCCATACGTGTCAGGATTGGATGAGCTGAATCTTTGGGAGACAACTGCATCTTCATCACTCCTGAAGTAAATGAAGAAAAAAAATCTGGAGAGATTCTAAGGGTAGGTTTACACTTAAAAAGCTGCAGCTGCACCACTGTAGTGTTTTAGTGAAGATGCTACTACACCTGCAAAAGAGTTTCTCCCATCAGCGCAGTCAGTTCACGTCCATGAGAGGCGGGAGAGCTTCTCCCGTCGACATAGTTCTGTCTACACTGGGGGTTAGGTCGGTATAACTACATTACGGAGAGGTGTGGATTTTTCACACCTCTGAGAGATGAAGTTATTCTGATGTACGTGTGTAGTGTAGAACTGGCATAAGTCTCATATATAACATAAAAAGAGATTTTAGAAAAGATGTTTCAAAAGAAGCTAACGTCACCCATCACATTTGGGTGGATCAGTGTTTGCCCTGAAACTCTGGTCAATGTTCCTGGAATGCAATTGGTAGGGAGTGGCTGTGGATTTTGCAGGTGTCCACATTTAGAGATGTCTGCAGAAGATTATAGGCATAGGTGTACAAGACATTTTTATCCAATGAATTTCCTTAAGGAGACATTTATTGCTCATTTTCAAAGTAACTTATTTGTCTTGCAGTTTGCACAATACAATCTGGATAATTTAGCAGGGTAACTGCCACTATCAGCACCAGACTTGGATAATCTCATATTAACACGACATGTGGCCAGGGTTGCCAAAAGGCCAGATCAAAAATATGAGAGAGAAATTACATAATATGCCAGCCAAAAGATTCACAACTTGTTTGGGGCCACAGAGCTCTACTTAGACATAATGCTTTGCTCAGACATTTGCTCCATTACTTAATCTAGACCCTACATATACAAGGACTTTGTAGATGCAGGAACTGGTGCTTTAGTATGGTAGGTAGCATAGGTGCCGACTCCGTGGGTGCTCTAGGGCTGGAGCACCAACGGGGAAAAATTAGTGAGTGCTGTGCACCCACTGGCTGCCAACCTCTCCTCACCCTCCACTCCACCTCCTCCTCCCACCCTGAGTGCACCACATCCCCACTCCTCCACCTACCTCCCAGCGCTCCCTGCCTGGCCACCGCCAAACAGCGGTTTGACAGTGTTAGCACACTCCAGAAGGGAGGGGAGGAGCGGGAACATGGCACACTCAGAGGAGGAGCCAGGGAAGAGGCGGAGCCGGGGTGGGGATTTGAGGAAGGAGTTGGAATAGGGGCAAGGTCTTTGGGGAAGGGGTTGGAATGGGGGTGGGGCCTCATGGAAGGGCTGGAGTGGAGGGGGTCGAGCACCCATGGGAAAGAGGCGAAGTCAGGTAGAGGAGTGAGTTAAAAAGCAGCGTTTTGACCAACTGGGTTTTAAGAATTCAGGGAAAATATTTGCACCAAATTGTACACTGTGTTTTCTATTGCTTTGCATAGCAGACTTAAAACAGAGCTCTCCAACTGCATAGACACCTAGATCTTTCACACTGCCATTGGAAAAATGACAGACTTACTGCCCATTTATAATATTCAGTAAAGCCACCCTCATTAGCCAATTCGCTCTCCTAGAAGACTGCCCCAAAAGCAGAACCAGCCCAGAAGCTGTGGCTTTCCTGCCACCACAATGGTGCTCTCCAAGCCACACACAAGGCTGAAGAGGCAACAGGCACTGGCTCGGAGCTCCTGTTGACTGCAGCACTGCTATCCCCAACCATTAGGGGCTGCTGCAAACAGTAGCTGCTTTTTCCTCCTGGTCCCCTCTAGCCCTACACCCTCTCTGGGTATGTCCAGACTACCCGCCAGATCGGCAGGTAGCGATCAATCTATTGGGGATTGATATATCACGTCTTGTCTAGACGTGATATATCGGTCCCCAAACACGCTCCCATCAACTCCGGAACTCCACCAGGGTGAGTGGCAGAAGCGGAGTCGACAGGGGAGCTTTGGCCGTCGATCCCGTGCCGTGAGGACGGGAGGTAAGTTGAAATAAGATACATCAACTTCAGTTACGCTATTCCCATAGCTGAAGTTGTGTATCTTACATCGACACCATTCCCCCCCACAAGTGTACACCAGGCTTCTCTCTCTTTCTCTCTCATATGCAGATGTCCAAGCTCAATGTCCAAGTTACGTCGCCAGAAGATGGCCTCTGTATCAAGAGAGGGTAGGCATTATAGGATGCCCTCCTGATGTTCGAGTGGGGTTTACCACTACCAGAGTCATTGTCTGCAATGCTGCCCAAAGTCACAGAGTGGGGAAGAAAACCGGGCCAAGCTGGTGCCTGGTTGTGTTAACTCTGGTTGAGCCAGAAAGTAGCCTGTTGAGCCTGGTCCAGGATCTACAATTGAGAGGACAAGGAGGCAAGTGCACAGCGATGGACTCCTGAATTTAATTAATGTGTTAGACTCTCTCTCACACCAGTGCTTCCACGCTGTAAGGATATCACCTGCGGATCCCTATAACACAGATCATCTGTGGCATGGCAAAGGGCCGGTAGCACTCGTGTCCAGGAGTGCATGAGCTGCTGTAGCAAAGGGATGTTGAAAGATCAGCTACAATGTCACACCCCAGTCTTCAGGAATGGGATTCCTCCCTTGAAGATGAGCAGCCCTTCGAGTGCAGGTTGTTCCCTGTCTGAGAATGGGGCATCAGTCAACCAGAGATGTAACAGATTGGTTTCATCTGGCACAACTCTCCAAGCAGACTGAACAGTAATAGCAATAGCATCGGTCCTTTAGTCATTCATACACCTGTACTGGCTTGGGTGTTTGCCCCAGCTGAATACTGCTCTGCAGTCTGGGGGGTGCAGCCGCTGCATTCAGCTTATAAACGTGGTGCTGCATTTGGCCCCTTGTATTATTAGTGGCTGTTTGAACCTCCCATTGTTACGCAGTAGGACACATACCTCCACCAGACCTTTGACAAGATTCCGTTACCGTTAAATCTGTTTGGAGGGCTTCAGCAGAAAAAACTAGCCGTGCTGCCTCCCTGGATGGGTGGTGGTGAAGTGGATGTGGCAGAGGATGTGGTGTGTAGGAGTGGGAGCAATGGGGATTCAGTTGTCTTTGCTAGCCAAGTGGCTCCCCAGCTAAGTAGTTCTCACATTTCTTCAGAAAATTGGCAGAAGTATCTCTGCCCCAAGGTAATCTCAACCCAGTTGAATGCAGTTCTGCTTCATTGTTCGAACACCTACGTTAAAGATCACCAGCAAAAGGAAAACAGAGGGGTTGTGCTCTTTTTTGTAATTTATGATGTAATTGGAAAAAACCTGAAAGAAGTTTTGTTTGTTTAGCAGATTTTTTACACTTAGCAATCTGACGCATCGCAAGTCTTGTATTCCGTTCTCTCAACTGCGTGTCGGGAGCTTGAGTTACATCAGTGCTAATGAAAACAAGCAACAAAAAAAACCCAGTCGTAAATACTCCACCAGTCCTTTCCACTCTCAGGGCTTGTCTATACTACCGCTTAAGTCAATGTAACTTACATTGCTCAAAAGTGTAAAAAAACCCACCCTGCTGAGTGACGTAAGTTACATCGACTTAAAGCGCTGCCTACACCGCACTGTCGACAGGAGACGTTTCCCACCAACATAGCTTCCGCCTCTTGTTGAAATGGAGTAATTACGTCAACAGGAGAGCACTCTCCCACTCTCACAGGACACGCTGCAGTGGTGCCAATGTAGCATGGTAGTGAAGACAAGGCCTCAGTTGCTCAGGTTTCATTCCGCTGGTGCTTCTGATGTCATTAGCCCACTAATTCTGCAATTGCCCACAGAGTCTGACCTGTTGTCCCTGGAACACAAGACCTGAATTTCTAATATAAAAAGCAAGCAGAACAGTCAAAAGCGCTTTTGTTTCGTTGAGAGGAGGGGAACACCCTCTTTGGTCTTTATATATCAAAAAGAAGGAGGAAACGAGAAAAGGCAGTTACACAGTTTTCTACCCACTTGCAGTTCATCTTTAAAACAACCAGTTTTTGCAGGTGCCTTGAGTTTTCTTAAAATAGCTTTCACTGTCTCTCTTGAAATTCCTTTGGGAGTTCTCTTCACTTTTAATGGATTTCATTCCTACAGGCTACCTATCAAATTAAGAAACGATACCAAATGTCAGATTTAAAGGAACTCGCACACTCTGCTTTAGATAATCAGATTAATTCTGAAGAGGAAATCATTGCTTCTTAGGTCAGATCTACGCACAGATTTCTTATTGGTACAACTGTTTTGATTAGGGGGTGTAATTTTTTTTTAAACCAAAACAGTTATACCAGTATGACTCCTGATGTGGATGCAGTTATACCACTGTCAAGGTACCTTAGGCCATGGCTACACTGGCATTTTACAGCACCCCCCTGAGTGCTGCAAGATGCAGCGCTGTAAAGTGTCAGTGTAATCAGGGCGGCAGCGCTGGGAACGCGGCTCCCAGCGCTGCACGCTACACCCGTAAGGGATGTGGTTTACAAGCAGCGCTGGGAGAGCTCTCTCCCAGCGCTGCGGCTTTGACTACACTCACACTTCAAAGCGCTGCCGTGGCAGCGCTCCCGCAGCGCTGCCGGGACAGCGCTTTGAAATGTCTAATGTAGCCATGGCCTCACACTAAAGATTCCCACCTTTTTTACCAATATAACTGCATCCACATTTTGAGGGGGAGGTTGTGTGGCTTTAACAATACTGGTATACAGGCCATTTCAATATGTGAAAGGGAGAAAGTGTATAGTGCAGGCAGTATTAAAGCTTTACCATTGTGACTCATGGGAGGCCTGAATAGGAAATATTGATGGTACTGCACTGTATCAAAATTTCCATGGGTTAGGATGTAGAAAAAATGTGACCAAAAAGGATTCTTGGTCTGTAGGGGGTAAAGTTAGTTGCCTTCATCAATCCACTGAAATCCCTAGCTCCTTAAGGATGGGTGAAAACAAGACCAGAAAAGGGAGTCTAGAGTTCCCTAGGGCCCATCATCTGATCAAAAGTCTACTGATGGGCTATGCATGAGTTTAGCTCTCAAATTATAAAATTCCTTCATCATTGGACCTTGTGATCACTCTCAACAATGAAGGGATTCAAATGCATCGAGCTAATTTCTTTCACAGCACCCTGGTTTCAATCCAAATACTTTTTACAGGCTTGGTCCCTCCCTTAGTGAGACACTCCCAGTTAGCCCTGAAGCTGCGAGTCCTTCATTATTAGGGATAAGATGCTTTGTTTCACAAAAGACAATGGGTTGAAAAAGGAATGGTGGAGCTCAGACATGTGCTGATGATGCAGGGACTGCCAGTTTAATTTCATTTGCAGGAAATATGGGAATAGTTTCCTCAAGGTTGCAAGAAATGGAGACCTGAGTTACAAATGTGGAAGATATGGACCCAGCACATCCCTTCATGTGCTAAAAGCTGCAGGAGTTGAGCTGTATGAGGCAAAATCTCAGCGAGCATCTCCTTGCAAAGATCTCCCCATATCACCACATCAGGTGCAAGGATGTTTCGCGCTCTAGGCGAAACTTCCACCTTGCGCCTCCGCCCCAGCCCTGTGGCAGCTCTTTGGCCCCCCTGCCCTAAGGCACCCCACCCCATGGCAGCTCCCCCTCATCCCCCCTGAGGTGCCCCCACTGTGGCAGTTCCCTCCGGCCCAGGGAGTCGTGCGGCAGCTACCCACCCCAGCTCACCTCTGCTCCACCTCCTCCCTGAGCACACCGTCGCTGCTCCACTTCTCCTGCCTCCCAGACTTTCGGCGCCAATCAGCTGTTTGGTGCCGCAAGCCTAGGAGGGAGAGAAGCAGAGCGGGGCGGCGTGCTCAGGGGAGGAGGCAGAGCAGAGGTGAGCTGGGGCGGGGAGCGGTTCCCCTGAGTGCCGTGCCCCCACTTATTTGCTGCAGGCGGCCCTCCCCGCACACCCCTGCCCCAGGTGCCTCTGCTTAAATGCCGACGACGACCGGGGCGGCTGAAGATCCAGCTGCTGCCGTCACCGCCAAAGGACCCGAAATGCTGCCCCCCACATGCTAGCGCCCTAGACAACCATCTAGGTCGCCTAATGGGTTGCACCGGCCCTGGTCAGGGGCCCTTCCACCGGTGGAAAAGGCTGCCATGCAGAGGGTCTGTGGGAGACTACAGCCACTGTACCTCCACACTGGCTCTGACCCCAGCCATTGCTATTGGAGTGTCCCCCTGGCCTGGCCGACTCTGTGGAGAAGCTGATACAGCCTGGAGCTGCTGTACTTTCACTGAGGATTCAGTGGGGTTCGCATTCCAGCTCAGCTTAGACCCCAGGCCACTCACTGCTACAAAGGATAAAGATTTTTAAAAAAGGCAGTGGCCATGTTGGAGAACAGAATAAAGGTTCAGACATGTTTCCAGGGAGATTCCTGCTGTAGTCAGCATAATGGTTTTCAAGCTACCCAGGTAACAAGGGAGACCGCACAAGGAGAAATGGGGTGACTAGTTGTCTCCCTCTCCCCTTGTGCTAATGGAAGCAGGTGGAAAGGTTATGATTATTGCTTCTCTTCCCAGGCACTGCTGAAGGAAAAGATCAGGCTGGCTTCTGAAAGCAGGGCCCTAAGGCTAAGCAGATGCTTGCCTTGTATGTGCTTAAGGCTGGCTCTGGTTCCCAAGAGCATAAAGAATGGAAGTCCTGATCATTTTTCCCCCCTACACTTCTAGTGGCAGAACAATCCTAACTACTGTGCAGATATTTTTGCAAGGAACAATGTGTTCAGAACAGCTGAACTTCCAGGCAATCTTATGTTTCAAGTCTCACATTGGGATTTAACCACTTTATATTGTCGAACTGAAAAATGCTAAGCATTTATAGCATGTTTGTTTGACATCTTCAAAGTGCTTTACAAACATTAACTAATTAATCCTCACAACACCCCTGCGAGACAGGTAAATAAGAATATCTCCATTAGACAAATAGGGAAACAGACAGAGAGGTTAAGTAACTGGCCTAAAGTCATATAGTCACTGGCACAGCTGGGATTAGAAGGTAGGAGCACCTCACCCCTCGTCCCACACTTCTGTCTCTCTAGACTACAGTGCTTCCCTCAAGGAGAAAGCACTATGTTTAAGCCAAGAGGATTTGTTGAACAATGAGTGTCCAGCAGTTGTTCAAATATCTAGTGAAACTTTGTGTGGAATGTGGAAGACACACATTATTATAGGTCACAGTCAATGAGAGTTTTGCCAAGCTCATCATCAGAGGCTAACTATTTCAAAAGCCAAAGCTTGTGAGCTTAAATTCATAACTCTGCTGGACTCAGGGGAACTGCAGGAGGGGACCTGGGGGCAGAGTGTGGGCAGGGCCATGCCAGGCTGTTTGGGGAGGCACAGCCTCTGCTTGCCTACAATACCCGCCTCAAATGTCCCCAAACTGTATTAGCTATGTTGACTGAAGCACACTTCCATTGAGATAGTTGTGTCTATACTGGGGTTATGTTGGCAAAGCAATGATGGGCAGGCATGTCGTTTTTAACACCCTGACTGATGTTACTATGCTTATATAACTTTAAAAGTGTAGAGACCAAGCCTCTAAGGGCTTGGCTACACTTGCGAGTTGCGGCGCTGGTGAGGGGGTTACAGCGCTGCAACTTACTCGGTGTCCACACTTACAAAGCTCAGCCAGTGTTGCAACTCCCTGGCTGCAGCGCTGGCTGTACTCCTGGTCTGCTACGGGTGTAGCGAATCCAGCACTGGTGATGCAGCGCTGCTCATCAGGTGTGGACACTCACCAGCGCTGTTATTGGCCTCCAGGGTATTAAGAGGTATCCTAGAATTCCTGTCTACAACAAATCGGAAGGTACTCCCCTGAGCTACCAAACACAGCTGCTCTTTGCTCCAGCGAGCGAGCCGAGCTGAGGCTTTGGAATGTTCACAGCTGTTTGCTTGAGGAGACAAACAGCACGGCCGGGGGGAGGGAGTCCGGGGGGAGGGAGTCTGTAGGAGAAGCTGCTTATCTGGTCTAAAGCCTTTTTACATTTAAGAGTGATTGAGAGAGGGGTGGGGGAAATGGCCAGAATTTGCAAGGCAAGGAGCTCACAGTGTCTGCTCCAAAAATCCGCTCTGTCTCCCCGACGTTCCCTGTCACACTCCACCCCCCCACCCCCGCTTTTGAACTTGCAAGGCAGGCAGCTGTCACAGTGTCTGCTCCAAAAATCCGCGCTGTCTGTCTCCCCAACGCTCCCTGTCACTCTCCACGCCACCCCCCTCTTTTGAAAAGCATGTTGCAGCCACTTGAACGCTGGGATAGCTGCCCACAATGCACCACACCCAACAGCGCTGCAAATGCTGCAAATGTGGCCACACTGCAGCGCTGTTCCTACACAGCTGTACGACCACAGCTGTAACTCCCAGCGCTGCACATTTCCAAGTGTAGCCATACCCCAAGAGTGCCTTTTTGCAGTTTAGCTTAGTCAACGTTCACTTCTATTCCACACTATTTCTCCATGTAGACAGGCCCTTCCTGTGATGTTCCAGGAGGGAGGGATCAGAAGATCTAGCAGAGGGTGCTGTGCACTCAGGCATTTTTCAGAAAACTTGTTACAGTATGAGAGGTTTTTCTTAATTCCTTGCTAATCTCATATATATGTAGGGTGACCAGATGTCCTGATTTTATAGGGACAGTCCCGATTTTTTGGTCTTTTTCTTATATAAGCTCCTATTACCCCCCACCCCCAGCCCAATTTATCACACTTGCTGCCTGGTCACCCTATATATAGCCTCAGTTTTAAGATTTTAATTTATCTTGAATAATGCATGGAAGACATTTCCTTGGTTTGGGGGATTAATATCGAAAACCCAGTATTGTTTTTTAAATGGGAAACCCAGTATTGTTTTTTAAATGCTAGAAACACGGCATTTTGTGCATATGCCCTTTCCCTGCTTTGGGATTCAGATATTAGGGACCAGAGGTTTAGAATACATACATAGCAAACTAGAACAGATTAGAGTACCCATTTTGTCCTGTGTCTCCTGAGCCGTAGTGAAATAACAAACAATACTACTTTGCATGTATAGATAGCACCTTCTATTGGAGAACATCAGAGTGCTCTGCAAAAATTACAAAATAAAGTCTCACAATAGTCCCACTGAGATAGGCAAACATTATCATCTCCATTTTACATACGGGAAAACCGTCACCTAACTGACTGGTCACTAGTAAGGTCACAGAAAGCTTGGCGAGATCATCCTTCTTCTACATGCCATATCACAAGGACCCACCACCGGAGGTTATAAGAAGTTATGATTTGACTTCATCAGCAACCAAGTGGCTCAGGCTCAGTAACAAACTGGAAAGGATGATAAGTTCCTTTTCTTAAATTTGGTGAGTTGTGAGTCCAGCATGCCCCTGTGGGATTGTTCAGGAGTCCGGGTCAGGGAGTAGAGACCCCTCAAAGGTTATCTATTACATAGACACATAACACGTGCAGGTTCTGCTCAGGAGAAATGCTGCAAATAATGACAGCCCTGGAAACCACTGACCCCTATCCCGCTTGTCCACAAAACTGGAACAGCAGGTTTAGCAGCACACCAAACTGTTCCATTAACATGCTGAAAGCCTAATCTGAAGGGAGCACCCTAGGGGTAAGAGAGTAGTTCATTCTCAAGCATCCATGTCTGGCCAGTCACTGGTCTCTCTGATAAGGGTGATGATGATGCCTGTAAGGGGCAGAGCACTAATTAGCCACTGGAGCCATTCCTAGTGATCAAATACTGAATCCCCGCACAAAGGAGCTGGAATGCTCTCTAAATGGAAACCGTTCATTACCATTTGCACCAGCTCAGCAGAGCCGGCTCACTGTCCCCAACTCTGATAGCATGAGGGTGTTTAGTCACTGCACTGTCTTTGACCTCTTGAGAACACCAAGGCAAATAACTGGTTGGGGGAGTAGAGCTGGAAGAGTATTGGATAATAATCTTACACAGGACAAAAGACAGGCTTTATAATGTAAAACGATGCAGAACCAGTGAGGTTCACTAGCGCCCACTGAGCACCTCTACAACAAAGCAAATAGAAGAAACATACCTACAGAAATGTCTGATCCAGACAATAGATCAAACTGATTCCAAACATAGAACTGAACACCTCCAAAAAGCCCTATTAAACCTATTGTAGGTCAAATCTATCCCCTTCCCTGCCCCCGACCTGTGGTTTGACCTCACTTAACTACATCCTGATAAATACCAGGCAGACTCATCACCACAAGGATTTTCCACGGAGATAGCTAGCCCACATTAATGATCTTGCTGTCAAAACACATCTCTTTTGGCTGTGAAGACATTTTTGAAAATGACATCTGTTATCACTTGTAGTGTGCAGGGGACCCAACCAAGATCAAGTCACCATTGTGTTGGACCCTAATATCAGTCTACTTTCTGTGTTAGCCCCAAACACTGGGTTCCTGCTAGAGAAAGCCCAGAGTAAATGCCCATTATATCTACACTGGCTAGAAACAGCATGTATAGATTGTGGCCACTTCGGGGGCTGTCGTTCTGTCCTGTGTTTGTATGGGCCCTAGCACAAAGATGTTCCGGTTCATGACTGGTGCTCCTTCATGGTACTACTGTGATACAAATAATAAACCATCCAACAGATAGAAGTCGATTGTGATGGGGTGGTCAGCCCTTAAGGGCAATAGTGCCTAGTGGTCATCCCACCCCATCATGTGGCATAGTCCCTTAAGGATTTGAAAGGTCCAATAGTTTTATATATATAAGGACCAAGGGGGGATATGGATAGAGAGGAAGTGGTCCTGGACTCCCAGGAATGAGTGGTGCTTGGGAGGAAATCCTGTCACTGTATCTTTAAGGGCCTGGGGCCAAGCCTTATGGAGACACAGGTCATGACTCCTCTCTCCCACAACCAACTGGGGATGAACTTGAACAAGGGGAGCAGCAGCATAAAGACTGCCTCCTCCCTCATAGCAGGACACCCCGGGAGATACCAGCAGGGGAAGGCGGCCTGCTGAGGACCCTGAAGCCGGATGGCTAATCGAGGAAAACAGCCACCTGAAAGAGGAGCTGGAAAACTCAGTGCTCCATGCCAGAGAGAACGTAGGGCTCCTGCTTAGGAAGGACCAGAAAAGCTGATTAATAGAAGCCAGGTAAAGAGGGAAGAGTGGTTTAAAAAGAGTGAGGGACTTACACTACAGCCCACATCCAAAGAAGAGAGCTGGGGAATCCTGCTTAAGGAAGGACTGAAAGGAGAAACCCAGAGAAGGCACTAAGAAGGGTTCCAGGAAGAGAGACTGTTGCCCAGGCACGTGTGGAGGGGGAAACAGGATACCCGGCAGATCAGGCACATGAAAGCAGGGTCTCCTCAAGGAAAGAGCCAGAGACAGCTAGTTGGACTGAGCCGAAGACAAGAAGTGCCTCCAGGTATATCTCAGTAAGGTGCTACTTGAGCTTTTGACTTTTGCTAATAAATGAGACCCTTGGAGGGGGTACTCTTTGATAAAAAAAAAAGGTTTGTCTGGATTTGTTTATAACCCAGATGAAGGGAAACCGAGGCAGGGGCTCAACTGTGGCACCATACCTGACCAAAGGGAGGCATGCTGGGGTGACCTCCGCACCACAATGTCAATCGAGAACAAAATCATGACTTTTTCAGAAAAAAAAAATCCCAAGGCAATTAAAATTCTAATTTTACAGTTAAATCATACTGCGCTAGGCCTCACAAGAGACACACTGGGGAAATCCATGGGGACAGACAAAAAAGTTACAAGAAAAATCTCTGTGGTTCCTCTGTTATTAAAACAAACAAACAAAACAAGAGACAAATATAGCCTTCCCTAACAACACTACTGCTTACACTATCTGATCACGTAATTCAACCTCACCACACCCTATGATATGGGAATGAAGTACTGTGTGCACTCAAGAACTTTCCCAACAAGGGCTGCCGAGCCCAACTAAGCCAATTCTTTCTCAGGCCATATGAAAAAATACACTGTTACCACCATCTCAAGCAACTCAACATACAGAAAGCACAGGCTGACAATAGCAAAAACAGGGATTAAAAAGACACTTAACTCCTTTGTAGCATCTCTCCCAGCCATGCCAAGACTCATGCTACAATCGATTGATCACATGCCAAAACAAATAATGCTGTGGACATTAACTCACAAATATACTTATCTATAGTTTTATATCTATAAGAATTATATTTTGAGTTAAATCACAAAATGACATTCTGGGAATAACAGATCAGAATCCACAACGAGCTAACTTTCTCAAACTTTTGTACTGGTGACCCCTTTCACATAGCAAGCATCAGAGTGCAACCCCCCGCCCCCCAATAAATTAAAAACACTTTAAAAATATAATTTAACAGCATTATAAATGCTGGAGGCAAAGCAGGATTTGGGGTGGAGGCTGGCAGCTCGTGACCCCCCATGTAATAATCTCATGACCCCCAAGGGGTCCCAACCCCCAGTTTGAGAACCGCCAAGATAGACTGATGTACAGAAACTTCTTAAGAGAGAAGTTCCCTTACCACAGTGAATGTGCAAGATACAATCAGGCTATTACGAAATACAGAATCAGCTATTAGAAACCAAAAACACAGAGATGTGAGCCACATGAAATCCAGGGTGGAATGGTTTTGTAATCAATGAAACCGGAGAGAGCAAAACAAAAAGTGTCTTCTATGCCACTGCCAGAAATACAGTGCATGAGAAACTCACTTCCTGCAACCCACTGCCATTGTGAGCCTCTCATTCAAATCCTTGTTTGTTCTATCCTGTAACATTGGTAATTTGTATACATTTTGTCAATAATTTTTATTTAACTCGGTAATATACATTAATTATGACACAATGGAACAGATTCATCCCTGGTGTAACATCAGTGAAGTTACACTGGGGCTGAACACTGTTTTGCTCTCCTCTTGTGTCTCATGCTCACATTCTCTTTAGTTTGCACACGCAATCCAACATACTTTGGAAGTGATGAAACTGTGACCTGGCTGGACCTCATTTCACATGCTGGATCCCCTCTCTGAGGTGCTTGGCTTTTCCTTTGTGTTCCAAAATCCTCTAGTTGCCGTAAACGGACCCCTGTGCTCAAGCACAGATCTTGTTGCATGATAATATTGTCATGGTGTGAAAACAACATGCATTTCCTCAGCAAGGGAGAGAAGGACAGAGGAAAAAAAACCAAGCGCAGTCCAGAATCTGTCCTCAAAGCCAGGGTTCATTCTCTGTCTGGAGCACAGACAACACATGCCACTAAAAGACTGGACAGGATTCTAAAGACTGTGGGAAGGACGAATTGGTTACGAAACACATCGGCACAAATGACTCGGCCTCAGAAAGACAAGGTGAGTGAGGTAATACACCACATACTGCCTCAGAAGACACTTTGCAGATCATCAAAAGCTTCAGGGATCTTGGAAAGGAGCTGAAGGAGAGGACATTTCATGTGATCTCACAGATTCTTCCAGTCCCACAAGTGAAAACAGAGAGACCGCTGAAGATATTGGTGGTAACCCTTCGGCTAAGTCAGCGGTGTAAGTGGAGGGGTTTGGTTTTGTTGAATACTGGGCCACCTTCTGTGGGAAGAGGACAATGTACAGTTTGGACCACCTCCATCTGAGTAGGAAGTGAACAAATCTGGGTAGCAGACTAGTTAGAGTAACCAGGAGGACTCTAAACTAGCACGGAAAGGCTAAATTGCCAAGATGGTAAACCCAAGTCACATAAACATAAAACCCAGACTCAAAATAGCATGAATGTAAAGAAAAAAAATGTACGTAAACAATGAATTCTTCAATTATCTAGATACCAAAGCTAGAAGCCTGGAATTAGAAATACTCATTTATCATAGGTTGGTATTTGACATAGTTAGTTGGTATGACTGAAACTGTCTGCAATGAATCACATGAGCGGAATGTTACCAGGAGGGCTAGATTGGGCATAAGAAGGGTGTGTGTGTCACCTAAGAACAAACATACTGTTACCCGCTTGAGAGTTACTGACAATTCAGAAGGATGGGGCCTGGATGCTTATTGTAAGGTGATGAGTCACTCCTGTGCTAAGCTCCAGCCAATCCACAGGCCAGGAATTGATCTGGTGACTCTCAGGGAAAACAGAAGCCTTTCCGGAGGAACAGCAGCTCAGTCTGCTCAAAGTCTCCCCAGGGCTTGGAACTCTCTCCTGCCTGATAGGGGTAACAGGTTTCCCAGGCATTAGACTGCTCCAGCCTGGCTCTTGTTCCCAACCCGTACCTACTCCTGCTCCTGCCTTGCTCCAATCTCACTCTGGACTCTTGATTCCAGTGCTGACCCTGGCTCTTACCACTAAACCTCACTGCCACAGCTCCAACCACTAGGCATGACTATCCCTATCATAGTTTCTGACACATATGATCAATGTATCACCAGATAAATCATAAGATTGAATACTGGTGCGGGTCTATTATAGACCACAAATCAGACAAGGGAACAGCTCCTTTAACATCTAGCTGGAACAGGGGTCAGCAACCTTTCAGAAGTGGTGTGCCGAGTCTTCATTTATCACTCTGATTTAAGGTTTCGTGTGCCAGTAATACATTGTAATGTTTTTAGAAGGTCTCTTTCTATAAGTCTATAATATACAACCAAACTATTGTTGTATGTAAAGTATATAAGGTGTTAAAAATGTTTAAGAAGCTTCATTTAAAATTAAATTAAAATGCAGATCCCTCCAGACCGGTGGCCAGGACCCGGGCAGAGAGTGTGCCACTGAAAATCAGCTTGCGTGCTGCCTTTGGCACATGTGCCATAGGTTGCCTACCCCTGAGCTAGAACGTATAGAAAGAAAAATTGCCCTTTCACAGGGGATTTCAATCTGGGGGAAATGAACTAGAGGTCTCATACTGCCATGGGTAAGGCATGCTTGGAATTTCTAGAAGTTATAGATGGTAACTTTCTAACACACAAAGTACTGCAGCCAGCTCAGGGTAATTCTGTATTAAACCTCATTCAGATGGATTAAGGTAAACTGATCACTGAACTAAAACTAATGGCGGGTTGGCTGCAAGTGATCATGTTCTAATTTCAATTGCTGTATGCAGACAGAATATAGTCCCAAGCTGAAAAGAACTATGCGCAAAAGTGAGTGAGAGGAAATATTTAAGAATGCTTTATTAGATGCCCTAAAACCCACAATTTTGCAGTCACAAAAGGCTTCTTTAATTAAAAAAAATCATGGTTAAGGAAGGAGGTGAAGCTAGCAATAACATTTTTTAAAAAAAATGGACAAATTGAAAAAAGAGACAGCTAATAGTAATGTGTATAAATTGGCAGTTAAGAAATGTAAACAATTGATAAGGGAAGCTAAAAGTATCAATGAAAAGGCAAATGTGATCCTGGGATGTAAAAGGAGGGAGGAACATCAGTAGGAGTAGGGAGTTGGTATTACTTGTGTGTGTAGCATTAGTGAGACCTTTACTGGAATATTGTATCCAGTTCTGGTGTCCACACTTCAACAAGGATGTTGACAAATGTGGAAAGAGTTCAGAAATGAGCTACAGTGGTTTTCAAACTTTTTTTCTGGCAACCCAATGGAGCTGGAGATGAAGGGTTTGGGATGTGGGAAGGGCTCAGGGCTGGGGTAGAGGGTTGGGGTGCAGAGGACAAGGGGTGCTGCTGGGTGGGTCCAGGAATGAGGGGTTCAGGGTATGGGAGAGGACTCTGGGCTGGGGCAAGGGGTTGGGTTGTGGGAAGTGGTCAGGGCTCTAAGCTAGGGGTGCAGGCTCTGACGAGGGGCCAAGGATGAGGGGTTTGGAGTGCAGAAGGGAGCTCTGGGGTGGGGCAGGGGGTCAGGGCTCTGGTCTGGGGGTGCAGGCTCTGGGATGGGGCTGGGTATGAGGAGTGTGGGGTCCAGGAAGGAGCTCTAGGTTGGTGGGGGGGCAGAGCTGGGGCAGGGTATTGGAGAGTGGGGTTGGGGTGCAGGCTTACCTTGGGCGCCTCCCAGTCAGTTGCGTGGTGGGGGTGCTAACGCAGGCTTCCTGCCTTTCCTGGCACCACGGACCACGCTGTGCCCTGGACATGGCCAGCAGCAGATTCGGCTCCTAGGTGGATGTGTGCAAGTGGCTCCATGCAGCTCTCACCCACAGGCACCACTCCCCTCACATCCCATTGGCCAGTTCCCGGCCAATGGGATTGCAGAGCTGGTCCTTGTGGGCGGGGCGGAGGCAGCGCAGTGTCAGAACACGGCCTTCCCCGGGCAGCACTGCTGATGGGACTTTTAATGGCCCAGTCGGCAGTGCTGACCAGAGCTGTCACAACCCAGTGCCTTCCATTCCACGACCCAGTACTGGGTTGCGACCCACAGTTTGAAAACCATTGAGCTACAACAATGATTCAAGGCCTGAAAAACATTCCTTAAAATGAAGGACTAAATAAGCTCTATCTATTTATCCGAGAGAAGATGAAGAAGTGACTTGATCACAGTTTGCATGTACCTACATGGGGAAGAGATATCTGAGAGCAGGTGCTTCTTTCATCTAGCAGAGAAAAAGAAGCTTAAGAGAACCAGTAGCTGGAAACTGAAGCTAGATAAGTTCATACTAGAAATACAGCACAATTTTTTAAACTCTATATTTATTTTGGAAGTTTTAAGAGGTTTACAAATCCTTGCCATGTACATATCAGAGCAAATACAAGAATCATTCTAACAGTGAGCTTTTGTGTACAGAAACATCACATAGTAATAAAATAATTGGATCTCTCTTTAGCAGCAAGTATGAGCAGAATAAGCACGAGCTGCTTTTATGAAATTGAATGAAATCTCAGATTACTCATATTTAACAAACTAGGCACATCTTTCAAATGTTAGTATTCAAAAAGCTATCCAACTGTGCTGCTTGCTTTGTTTGTTTGGCTTGGTTTGGTTTGTCTGCAGGTGAATGTACTTGCCTGAGTACTGAATAAACTGTAACCAAATTTCTGTGTATCTATTTGTCCTCTGTCTATTTAGCTGGCTATGATTTTTCCACAACAACCTCCCATATTTTTGTGAACCATTCCTCTAGAGTTGGACTATTTATCTTTTTCCAGTGAGAGGCTATCAATAGCCTAGGAGGTACTAGCAGACATGAGATTAATTCTTCATTTCTCTTTCTGTGACCAGGACGCTGCAGGTGAATTACTAAAGGATCATTTGTAATAAATATCCAACAATTTGTGATATTTGGTTACAAGTTGCATCCAAGTGCTCATTAATGACTGGACATGTCTGCCATATATGCATAAAATCTTCCCTTTCACCAGAATTTCTCCAACACTTATTCCCATTCAATCTATATGTATATACTTAACCTGACTGTGTGAGGTGGCATTAAAACAGTATTGTCAAGAATTTTATGTTCATCTATTGTGCTACAGATGGAGGTTGCTGATCCTCTCCTCCAATCCAAACTCCATTCCTCTGGGGGGGTAATTTCTATATCCAGATCCTCTTTCCAGTGTAAAAGCAGTAAAGAATCCTGTGGCACCTTATAGACTAACAGACGTTTTGGAGCATGAGCTTTCGTGGGTGAATACCAACTTCGTCAGATGCATGTAATTGAAATTTCCAGGGGCAGGTATATATATGCAAACAAGCTAGAGATAATGAAGTTAGTTCAATCAGGGAGGATGAGCTCCTGTTCTAGCAGTTGAGCAGTGAAAACCAAGGGAGGAGAAACTGGTTTTGTAGTTGGCAAGCCATTTACAGTCTTTGTTTATTCCTGAGCTGATGGTGTCAAATTTGCAGATGAACTGAAGCTCAGCAGTTTCTCTTTGAAGTCTGGTCCTGAAGTTTTTTTGCTGCAGGATGGCCACCTTAAGGTCTGCTATATCTGAGGATATTAGGAATGGCAATATACAAAAACCTGTAGGAGAACACTTCAACCTCCCTGGCCACACTATAGCAGACCTTAAGGTGGCCATCCTGCAGCAAAAAAACTTCAGGACCAGACTTCAAAGAGAAACTGCTGAGCTTCAGTTCATCTGTAAATTTGACACCATCAGCTCAGGACACACCTCATTTTTGCACTGTAAACAACGATCGAATGTTAAGGTTATTACAGAAGATAACAGTAGTCAGATGTCAACACAAAAATGTCATCTTTGCGTAAAACAGTTAAGCAGGTCAAATATGTCAGCTCATTATTAAAAGACTTCCTAACACACCCTGTCACAGGAAAGCGTCAGGATTGAATTTCTGACTGGTTTTTCAATCAATCAATCTCTTTGTGCTGCTTTTTGCATTATCTTGTGAATAATCTAATATTTTGAAAGAAATGGATCTTAGCAGGAGCTTTTCCAATCAGAAGAGTTCTTGCCTAAGGAAATACTTCTTCAAACAACACACAGTCAACCCGTGGAACACGTTGCCAGGGAATGTTGTGAAGGCCAAAAGTACATCTGGGTTCAAAAAAGAATGTCATAAATTCATGCAGTACAAGTCCATCAATGGCTATTAGACAAGATGGCCAGGGATGTAACTCCATGCTCTGGGTATCCCATAGCCTCTGCCTGCCAGATGCTGGGACTGGAGAACAGAGGATGAATCACTCGATAATTGCCCTTTCTGTTCAATCCCTCTCAAGCATGTGGCACTGGCTGTCAGAAGACAAGATACTGGGCTAGATGAACCCAGTAGGGCCATTCTTACGGTCTTATAACTAATTTTCTAAGTGCAAACCACATGAAAAATAATCCGTAAAAGAGTTCCCAGCTACTGCTAAAAACAATCTGAGCTTTGTCATCACCACATGATATCGCTATCTTAAAAGGCTCTCTTTGTAAACTACTGTAACTCTGTTCAGCTAAACTGAGCTCCTCTTTGTAAATATTTGGAATAAAACGAATCAACTGTTGAAATGTCTGAAAGAAGCAAGAAAAAATTTAGGCAGGAAACAAGCATAAAATGGAGAGATCACGTAATACTAAAATCAGATATAAAATACATACTGGTTGATAACATTTGTGTTATGCTGAACTATGTTTATAATGATTTCTGAGAATCTGAGCCAGATTTATGTGAAACTATAAACATCTCCTAAAATGTCAAAATCAATTCAATAATCTGACAAATTCATCAGGCAGGTGGAGTGATGCAAACCATCAGGTGTCATGTTGTGAAAGTGTTCCACATGTTCCAACAGAGGCACAAAAACCACTGGGTCAGCTGTCTGCTTTGTTTAATTCTTGGTCAAATTTTCAATCTGTTTCATCGGAATGGGTTTTTTACCCACAATGTGATCTTTGCTCCCTAGATACACTATTCACATTGGATAGTGTTTGCAAAAGTGCCTAAGAGACTTTCAAAGGCCTTTAGGTGCCTAGAGATGCAGACAGACACTTCTGAAAATCCCACAAAGCACCTATCTCCCACTGATTTCAGCTGAAAGTCAATGGCACTTCAGCTCTGTAGTCACTCAGTTACTCTTGAACATTTTGCCCATTATCTATGTGTATTAAAATTCTATTTCAAATCCTGACACAAAGAGGTAAAACCAGACTTCCATTTAGTTTCACCTAAATGAGGTTAGACCTGAGCTCACTTTTACAGAGGAAACCATCTGATCTGCGACCACCCACATTAACCTAGCATTAAAGCCCTCAGGTGAAGTACAAAACTGACTACAATGGCAAATCTTGCAGAATGGGACAGTTTTTCCTTTCCCGTCACAACCCTGCAACCTCACTGAAGGCCAGACGACAACATCTGGCTCAATATGGGCTAAGTATTTCTCACATGTGCTAGATAATTTACAACTCCCTGGAAGAGGAAAATAAAAGCATTAGATTAGAGAGAGACAATAAACATTAAGGAGAAAGTTGCTGAAGCCCATGGAAACATTCTTCTTTTTAGCTTTCCAAGTTCCTCCTGGAAAGCACTCAATTATTTAAAAAATGACCCCAGTGTTTTTGGGTTTTTTGCCTCAGTAACCTTGTCTGGTTAGCCATTTCACATATTTATTGTTCTTTTCATGAAACAGTACTTCCTGACATCTGTTCTAAGTTTGTTTCTCTTTAATTTCCATTTATATCATATTTTCCTATCCTCTGTGCATGTTAAAATAAAACAATTACTACGCTTGACATGATGGAAGTTATTTAAGATTGCGAGCATTAACTGACTCATCTATTTTTTTAAAAATAAAACCTTGTTTAAAACATATTAGATCATTTTAATGAACTTTCATTAGTTCAGAGATCAGCACTGAGTCCCTGGTTCAAATCCAGCACATGTTGATTATGACCAAAGCCATCGCTAGTAGCTGGCCGTCAGGAGGCCTGGTGTTTGGTGATCACAGGCTAGTTAATCACTGATAGGTGTCTAGTGCTGCCAACTTCAATCTCTGAAAACTGACAAGTCAGGCCCCAAACAATAATGAGATTTTCTTAAAAATCGTGAAAGAAAATATTAAAGTCTGGGTTCTTTTTATTTGCTTTCTGCTTTTTGAGGCTTCATTGTGCACTCCAGACCTTCTCTCCACAATCATGAGGGCAAGAAATTTACCAGATTAAAAAATGAAAGCTGAGATTATCATGTAATCACTTGACTCCTGGAGCTGGGGCTTTAAGATCACCACCACATATTGTAAGACTTGTATTAAAACTATGAGTAGGCAACACTGGCAATCCCTGTCACAGCTAAAATCGTCCACAAATAGCACTAACTGGCAACTTTGCTGGCCACTTCTGCAGATGCCAAAGGCTGAATTAGCCTGGAGACAAGACAGACTCTTAGCAATAGAAAAGATTCCTCCAGGATGGATAGAGGCACATTATCCAGGATCTGTAGGGAAGCATGTCCCACTGCTGATGCCCAGACTAGCATAAACTCCAGATTTGCTCTGTCATCTCCACCTTTTCTAGTGAGTTGCCAGAGTATTCAACAGTCTTCAGGTCTCACCCACAAGTGGAGTCCCTCTCCTAGCTGCTGGTGAGACGTGACGAAGCATACTGTTAAAATTCCTCTATCTGGCTTCTCAGCGCATCCTGGGTGTCCTGTTTCCACTCCACTCTCCTTGTTTCCCTGCAGGCTGAGAACCCTGAGGAAGCAGTAAATAACACACTGCATTGGCAAGACAGAGTCAGATCAAGTGGTGGTGGCAGGAGGAGACTCCACCTTTGGGCAGTTATGATTTCTCAGGAGTCGTCTTCTATCATGGAGGTTATAAAATTGGGAATGAATGGCAAAGGGTAGCTTCTGCTCAGACTCTCCTGGGGAGAGGCACAGAGAAGTGGCAAAGACCTAAGAAGTGGTAAGAAGGGACCTGAGAACTCAAGATGGAAAATGGATACAGGAGGATGTAAAGTCCTTACACAGGATGGTGAAAAATCAGGAGAAGGGGCAGCTCTTGAGAGGAGAAGTGCTGGAAGAGGAGGACAGAAGGGGGAGGTGGGCCCGAAAGAGGATGGTGTGGGTTAACTGGGGAGCTGCATTTATATTCTGATTGAGTGGGCAAGAAATCCTGTCCTTTCTCCATTCTGTGAAGGGAGAAGTTGAATTTCTAAATGCAATCAATCTGGCATCTTCACAAGCACTAAATTCACTTGCAGAGACAATGAAATGCACTTCAATTATGGCACTACTGTATTGTATGTTGTCATCACTATTTCTGTACTAGCACTTAATATAGTCTTAGATCTATCTGTTACTTACAAAGCGAAAATAAATTGAAAGAATCAATGGAACCTTTACCCTTAATATGTGTAAGTTTTTTGCCAGTGGTAACAAGAAAAGCAAGAAAATAGTCTCTATTGAGCAGCGCAATGGAATGCAGGTGACCAGGCAGAGTAGCAAGAGAGGGAGGGGCTTGATCTACAAAGGGACATGTTAGGGACCTGACCACCGAGCACAATTTCCCACCGAGTTTAGGCACCTAGGATTGATAGGGAAGAGAGAGGTGGTTAAGAAAGGGATTCACAAAAGCCAGCAGATGAGCAGGGAGCCCCTAAGCGAGCCAACAGAAATGAGGAGGAGAGTGGTCAGTCTAAGCCCCACCTCTCAAAGGCAGTTTGGCGGCACTCAAGTTCAGGTCAGAGGGAGGTGCCTAGCTCCACTGGAGATTCACAGCCATGTACCTCTCCTGGAGTTATGTGCCTAGGCCAGGTCAGTCCTTTTTCTACAAAACGTTGGCAGAGCTGGTGGTGCAGATACCCCCTTATAACTTTTAGCCCAGCATTTAGAGCACTTGAACAGGTTGTAGGAGACCTGTTGTGGAACCGTGATTTGAAGTTAGGTCTCCTACATTCAGGAAAATATTCTAATTGCTGGGCTCTGGCATAGCGTGGGGCAGTGTCACTCACTGTCTCTTGTTCAAGCTATGCCACTCTTTATAAATAATGAAATAGCTATTGAAACAGGGGCTGGAGTCTCCCTCCTCCCAAGGGGGTGCGCTAACCACCAGGCTACAGAGTCATTCTCACACTCTCTCACTGGCCCAACGACTACTTAATTATTTAAACACACTGGGTGCTAATGCAATATACGTTTTAGATAAATAACTACCTTATATCTACATATAGACACACACGTACATGTGTTCCAGAATTTCAGGGCTTCACATTCCATGCTTTCATCCTGGCCCCAAAGCTACATACAGAGACAGAGCTTTTATTAGGATGAGGAGTTAGTTTATCTGAGGTGAGGTTTATTTTTATTTCATTTAGTTTTGCATCTTTTCCAACTCCGGGATCCCTCCTGTTTCCACGGGTCACCATCATAGTCCCTCACCGATGTTCTTCAGCACATAGCAAAGAGTAAAGGCTGGGAAATCTCCATGCCAAATCTTTAGGAGCAATGGATCTTGTCCCCTGTCTGTGGAGTTTGGATCATGGCAGCCCCATATCAGAAAAAGGGCTCACATCTCATTTCTGGAAAGGAAAAGTTACCAAACTTTAACTTAGTATGAATACTGCTGAATTAACTGAACAGCCTGCTGGTGGGCCAGCGAAAAGGGAAGAAAGGGGTTGGAACGATTAGGATTTGGTTACACTAAGCACACTACAAATAAACCTCTAGTCAAATCATTGCAGTAGAAAAAACTCTGTGCCTGTATAGAGCCTCAGGGTTGTGTGGTGCCAAACACACCAAATTCAAAACAAATGGGTGAGTACACACACATTGTTACAGTCTGGATAAAAAGAAACGGCCAGCTTCCATCGACTTCAGTGGGAACAGAATGGACCCTACATTTACAGCCAATACAAAAGTAAATACAAGAGTTCCTTTGATCAGTGTGCTTGTGACTAGACAGGGCACTACAGGTGTTAACAGTAATGAGAAAATAATTTCTATATTGTGAATCTTGACAGCATTTGTTTGTTTAATTTCTGTATACAGTGGAAGCCACTGAAATGAATCATGGTTAAGTGATTGTGGGCCACATCCATCCTTGGTTTAAGCCTTTGAAAGGACTCAGTACTCTGCAGGATCAGATTCTGTGTGGACAAATACATGTTGGAAGCCATTTGGTGTGTGGCAAATCTGCTAAAGTGCAAAAAGGTTTTTATCAGTGACACGAGGATTATTTCCTATGTGGGGCCTAGGATTTTTGCGACATTTATAGCGTGTGTGTGTGTTTGTGTGTGTGTACACATATAGACATACCAGCAGAGTTCTTCTCTGTGCTTTGGAATGGCTGATGGATTTGCTTCCCTCTTTTGATAACTGTTTTCAGTAACGTCCTACATCCATGTGCTACTGAACTAATTAAATCAATTCTTTTATAAGATTCCGGGTGTGATGGGAGCAGGTGTACTAATCAGAGTCTATCAGAACTTCAGGTCTCTGTGTTTCACTGTCTACTATAGTTCATTAGCAGAGATTTTCTGATTCAGTTTCTCCTTCATGTTTTTCTCTATCTGTGGCAGTTAAACCTCTCGTCTCACCTATTCTTAGTTGGTTGACGTTGTATTAGTTTCTATACCTAGTGCACAACCACAACAGATCTCTATCACAGACTTTCACTGAGATCCCAGTTTGCCCCCTTAGGTTTCAATGAGAAAGGGAAAGAATTATCACAGAAGGTCTTTACTTTATAAGGAAAAATCTGAACAGCCGTTAGATTGTCTGTCTTTTTCCCCTGCCACAGGGGTGTTCAGTTTCCCTTGGATACTGACTGCAGCCCAATATTTATCTCAAAAGTCAGAATAGTCAGAAGATGACTCAACAAATCATGAAGAGGCATGAAAAGGAAAGCCACGCTACTCTAACATGTAGGGCTTCATTATGCACAGCGTTACTCAGCTGTTATGCAGTTAGGCAAGTAGCCCCATTGAATCCAATGGGATTTCTTGTTTGAGTAAGTGCTCACAAGTGTCAAAGTGGCACAACCGAGCCCCCAATATTTTATTTTATGATCAAATATCACTAGACTATTGGTAACAATTTCCTATATAAAAACAGAAATTATTAACAAGTACTAAGGCCATCTATGTTCTGAGTCACAACCTCTTTATTTATCTTAACAGTCAGGTGGTCTGTGTCAGCGCCGTTATGCTCTTTTCAATCTCTGACAGTTTCTTCAGCATTTGATTCACCCTGGCCTCATCAAATTCCAAACACAGAAATTCAGATTCCTAGAAAATAAAAGGAGAATAATAATATTTAGTTAAGTAAGAAAACTGTTCTTGGTGAAGAAAAACTGCATAGGTCAGCACGATTGCTGGAGGGGACACTGAATATCATTGAGGGAGATCCCCACAATACTTGATATCACAGAACAGTTATGCCTACAGACAATTAAGCAGCAGCACTGATTCACTCTGAAAGGCCGGGTCACTCCATTCAAAAATATAGTTATTCTCAAGTGGGGTATAAATCAGGATAAACGAAGCAGAAGGGATCTTGTCAGGGACAGAGGAAATAAACAACACAAGAAAAAATAAAATGTTTCTAACCACATGGAATTAGTTAATAAAAACCATCAGGAAAAAGACTTCATGAGATTTCTCTCCCATCAGTCCTACTCATCAACATATCGGAGCTGGATAAAGTTCCTTGGATAATTTGGAAGATAACATTAGATATAGCAAGTGTATCTGCCTGCATTGTAAATGCAAGTCCAGGTGAAGCTGCACCAATGGTAGAGAAACACTGGGAAATAATTATAAAAATGCTAGTGCAGACACAGCTACTCTGCAGTATGACAGGGACTGCATATCAGACACTAAGGTCAGAAATAAAACAAGAGTGAAAATAGAAATCATGGGGGTTGCATTTTTATATTACAAACCTCCAGTGTCTTGAAATGCTCAATTTTAAAAAAAACAAAGCAAACCCTACATTCAAATACAGTAATAACTTCTTATCCCATGAAGGGAGTGCTCTTTTTTGAGAAGAAAGATTAGACTATTCAGCCTTCCAGGCAATCTGACTCACTGAATATCCATGAGTTCTTTATCTCAATATACATACAGCACAGTTTACTAAGAATGGAAGGGCAGCCTCAACTCTGTTTTTTTTTTTAAATCAGTTAGACTAAAACCTTTACCATTACTTAAAAATACCTTTGTTTCAACATTTAGTATTTTTCAGACTTAATTCTATGCACTTAATTGATTATTTAACAGATAATATCAACTTGAAAAATGTCTGAAGTTGATTATCTAAATTTCAGAAACGCATTACATGAATTTAAAACAAAGAACAAATTGTTTTTCATATGCACATGAAGCAACTTCACTGCTTGCTTTCTTTTTTTAATACAAGAATCTATACTGGTTTTTCAAGGAGAAAAAAGGTAGAGAGAAGTGCAAGCAAAAGAAAATATATACACAAAGAAGTTAGCTTGTTTATTAGCAGCACAGATCAAAGAGAACATACAAAACAATCATAAAAGAGAAATAAGTGAAATGACAGAACCTGATTTTTAGTACGTCAAGCAACGGTGCACTGAAATTGCACCTGGAATAACCACAATTGCATGTACAAATCAGGGATGTGGGCTCAATTGTACAATCTGCACACACATTTATGATAACTGCAATTGTGCCACTGAATTTTTGAAAATCAGACTCTAAAATTTTCAAGTGTTACTTAACTCTACATTTATCATGTGTCTTCATGTTGTTGCCCTCTTCATCTCCCCGCAGCTCACTTAATGGTAACTTCTCTGTTACAGCTCTCTCTACGGGACAGTTCCTTCTGCATAAATTGTTTTAGATTTGCACTTTCTAAAACTGATTGATTTATTTATTTGAACTGCTACTTAAACTCATTTTGAATCCTTATTTGCTAATTTAATCCAACAGACCAAGAATATACAATCCAGAATCAGGATGTATATTAGCATGGTGCTCCTTTGATAATCCTCTACAACTTTTGTTTTTTTAAAATAAAGCTTTTTACTGATTTTGATTCAAACAGTGCAGTGCCATGGTAGTCAGAACTAAATTCGTATTGGTTCAGGAGTCACAAGACAAATACAAATAAATGCCCCAACCCAACAAATAATTATGCACAAAATTTTTCAACAAAACCTATTTTAGCGTTAATGTAATATTTTTATTTAACTATTCAGGTCTATTATCTTCAACAAATACGTCTCAATAAGATTTTTATCCAGATGACAGCTCAGGAATGTGAAAAAAGAAATTGTATAAATAGGTTTGAAGGCTAGGACTGGACATCGAAGACAACCTCCCACAATTTATTGCTATACTTTGCAATGCCTATTAATGACACATTTCACAGAATACACTTTGGCACCCTGTAGCCACATATAAAATACATACCCCTTTACGGAGCAAAGTTAAATTTGATCAGTCTGTGGTATTAAAATGATTGGTATGGAATTTGACAGCTGATCTCCAGTTGGCTTTGTGCTCTGTTGCAGCTTCTTGACTAGGTAGAGTGCACTGGAAAAAATCCAGGTCTCTCTCACTTGAAAATGCATTTGGAATTGTATGAGATTTCCTCATGCTCATGGTGGAAGAGGGAACCACAAGACAATTCCTAACTTCCTAGGCATTTTGATTGGTAAATCATCTTGATAAGACAGTACTTCAAACGATCAGTTATGCAATCATCTGAGGCTTTATAGTTGCTCCTGATGGGGGTAAACTAACATTTACATGTGCAAGCATAGGCAATATGCAATTTAAATCCACAGCTTTTGGCGTAACCACTACAAATTGGAACATACAAAGCCAATTTCTACTTAAAGAAAAATATGCTTCCAAGCCTTAGACTGCAAAGCTTTACTACTTTTTGTCTTTCTCAAATACACCAAAGAAATAATTTTGTGCACAGCTACAAAAAAGTCCATTATGTCACAGATCATGTTGTAGTCTTGACTGTGTAGATGAGATCAAACCACCTTTGAAACATGTTCCCAACCGGTTTCACAGCTTTGATCTCCAAAACCAAAACCAAAACCCACACTAGCAAAGTTCTATTTTGACATTTTAGAGAATTTGACTAAGACATGCTATAGTCCTGGGGTAGGGTGACCAGACAGCAACTGTGAAAAAACAAGACAGGGGGTGGGGGGCAATAGGGATCTATACAAGAAAAAGGGACTGTCCCTATAAAAACGAGACATCTGGTTACCCTATTCTGGGGTGAAATCCTAGTCCCACTGTATTCAATGGCAAAACTTTCATCCACTTCAGTGGGCCTGGGATTTCACTTTTAAAAGAACAGAGCCACAATTATGCAATCAGAGCTTCACTGAACACTACTGATATCAACAGGTGTCCACACAGATGCAAAAGGTCTGTTTGTGCAGATCCAACTGTGGATCAGGGCCTAGGCTTGTAACACAGCTCACCTACATGATCAGTGTGAGGGATTGAGCCCATGGTTCCTGTATCAAGAAGCTTAGCTGAAAAGGCAAAGGAGGAGACCCACAGGATGCTGATGGCTTGGAATAACAGGGCAGTGATGGCGTTATCTAACGTGGGCTAGCATGCCTATGGCTTCTGGAAGTGATGCGAAGGAGAAAGTATGCACAGTAAATGGTCCTAGATTTTTTGTACATACTTTTATTACTGTACTGTAAACTGTTGGAGCTACCAAATGAATGCAAGCTCCCCCTTGTAGTACGATAAAGCACCATACAGTATAGGTTGCGTTATCTAGTCACAATAGTACTGCACTGAAACGTGACATGCAAATAGGACAAAAGAAGTTGGGTTCTTTTGACTTCGCTACGATATATAAAGGTGGCCACCTCTCTTTTTAAATTTAACTACATCTGTTTCCAAGGTATTTAGGCCTTGTCTACAAAGGAAAGGTTTCTCAGTAAAACCTAAGGTATGAATTTAAACCAATATAACCACCCTCCTCTCCCCTCCCTTTGTGATGACAAACTTATTCCAGTGTTAGAATGAGTTTTTTTCAGGTTAGGTTTTGCCACTTGGAAAAGAAGGTTAAGTTAACTGAAAAAAGTCATCTCTTTTACCAGAGTAAGTGTCAACATGGTGTAACTAAGCCAGTGTAAATATAGCTAGTATAGTTATTAAAACTTTCTCATGTAGATAAGGCCTTAGTTAAAATCAGAACAATTTTTTTATTTAGACAAGGCCTGAAACCTGAGCAACTGAGAGGAGCAGAGTTTTGAATCAATCTGGTGTTGGTTTTTGGTTTTGGTTTTAATAGAAAACCTATTTACTCAAATTCTTGACAACCATTGGAGGAAAAATAGCTTTCTTTATGAAAGACTCAATCCTCATCCCTTCATTTGAGAGCTAAGAAAATGTGTAGTTCAATTATTTAATGTCCTAAAAAGTCATTCAGTTAAGAATGGGAAAGCAAATTTGATTTCCCTGATATTTTTCAGGTAAAACAATGAGCAGAAAAAAAAGTTCCATATGTATTTTACATGTAAAGCCTGGTTAAGGAAGTCTGAAGAAGCTCTGACGCATGCCTAAAGTTGATTATTAGGCCTGTGAGACAGAGGCCTGAATTTCAACTGAGGTCTTAATAAAAGAAACAGAGAGAATGTCTACACTGCAATTAAAAACTCATGGCTGGCGTGGGCCAGCTGGCTCAGGCTAAGGGGAGTGTGCATGTACTTTAGCTACATCTAAGGCAGTGCAGGACAGCTGTCTATGTTTCCCCAGAATACACTGATACAAACACAGTTAGGCACTATGGTAGATGCACAGATGCATATACTTGTGTTGTGAAAACAGATGCTGTGTAGGCACAACTCAGCCTTGTTTGTTGCAACCTGAACAGAGAAGAATGTCATGACCTGGTTTCTGAAGTCACGGCACTCAGTAGCGTAGCTAGGAGGGAGCGGGGCAGCGGACATTCTCCCACTGAGCACAAGTGGCGCCTTTTCAATTTCTTGGCACCTTTTTAATTTTTACTCACCCGGCGGTGCTCCAGGTCTTCAGTGGCACACCCTTCACTCGCTCCGGGTGTCTTCGGCGGCACTGAAGGACCCGTCGTCGAAATGACGCCGAAGACCCATGGAGCGAGTGAAGGTCCCACCGCTGCGGTGCCGCTGAAGACTGGGAGTGCGGCCCCATCAGTAAAAGCACCACTGGGTGAGTAAAAGCGCCACTCCTTTTAGCACAAGTGATGGTTCATAGACTTCATATGAATCACTGACTTTGCAAAAGACGGAACTGATTTAGCGTCTTTAACTTCACCATGTATTTTCTTCTTTTTGCCAATTTTTTTTTGCAGACATTAGTATCTCTTTTTGAAATGCTGGCTTGACTGGGATTTCTTTGAGACTTCACTCCTAGCTGCATAAGGTAAAAACTCAAATACAAAGTGCAGCAGGAAAGCCTCCAAACATCTAGAGGCTCTACGTTAGAGATTAAGAACCAGCATTAATTTCTGACCTTCCTCTAGCTCGTGTTACAAAAACTGTAAGTGGTTTTAAAAAGCACGAGCCATTAAAAAGCGGTTTTACATTCACACAATGACAAGAAATACATTATTAATTTCTATTATCTCTGTTTATTAATTGTGTGTAATACTACAGTACACAGAATGCTCTTCTGACAGTAAAGTGGAATTATGGAAACCAGGATTTCGTTAAGAGGCAATATCAAGGGTGCTTGAGTTCAGAAGTATTGTCCTTTGTTCCAGTCTCAAGTCAAAGTAATCAGTAGTAAGTGATTAAACAATAAGAGAAATAAGTTGATAATTTTTCATTGTAATGTGATGCAGGAAAGGCTGAACCAAGCAATTACTTCTATAAATTACTCTAGATGTATTCATTTATTGCATCTCCTTTGCTGAAGTCAGATTCCTTTATGGCTAAGCAAAAAATAATTACCGGTAATTCTTTAAACTTGTGTGACGAAGTGGGACTGTCCTTAATGTTTTCTCTGAATACTGTGTGGGTGCCTCAGTTTCTGGCCAACACTCTGTCTCCTGGCAACTAATGGCCCGGGCCCTTCCCCGCTGCAAGGGGATGCTAAAGGTGTCGAAGAACAAAGAGGTCAGGTGACCTCCTGGCCTGGGAAAGGAACTCAGCAGAGGAGGAGGGGCTGGAGGGAGTTTCAGTTGGGAGCTGGCTGGGGATGGGAAATGAGGGCAGATGGGGGTGTCTGGCTGGCTGGGCCCCAGAACGGATCCAAGTGAGGGGTCCCGTTCTCTGTACCTACAAGCTCGGTTTTAGACTGTGTTCCTGTCATCTAATAAACCTCTGTTTTACTGGCTGGCTAAGAGTCACACCTGACCGCAAAGTGGGGGTGCGTGCAGGACCCTCTGGCTTCCCCAGGACCCGCCTGGGCTGACTCGCTGTGGGAAGCGCACGGAGGGGCAAAGGATGCTGAATCTCCAAGATCAGACCCAGCAAGGTGAAGCTGCGTGAGCTGTTTGCCCTGAAGACAGTCTGCTCCAAGGGAGAGGAGGCTCCTCAAAGTCCTGACTGGCTTTGTGGGGAGCAGTTCCATAGCATCGCCCAGGGACTCTGACAACTTGGATACCCTTTTTCCTTCAATACCACAGTGATTTACAATCAACCAAGCCTCACAAGACTCCTGTAAATTGGAAAGTATAACCATTTTACAGATTAATAAACAGAGGCACAGATATTAAAATGATTTGTTTAGCAGGGTGTGTTAACAAGAAGTCAGCACTGTATCATAGCTAGGACAGTAAAAATGAGAGAAGAATTCCAAAACCAATATAATAAAATTCTGCCAAAACATGTGACCAAGGAAAACATTTTAGAGGAGCATCCCAGAGTATGGGTCACAGGGTCTTAAATTAAGGATGGCTATGATTGGTTTCCAGGAGTCTGTGTGCCGGTTAGTCTGTCCCCAATCCTGCCATCAAGCTTTTGCAAGTAGACAGTGGCCCACTGCATGGATCCTCCTGTGTGGATTATATTGAAGGTTCAGGGCCTCTGTCCTTTTGGTCTGCTTCCCACCCATGTTCTAGTGAACAAATCTGTACTGGAATAAATAGTACAAGAAGCTGTCCTTGGAACGTTTCAGATGTAAGCACTGCTTACATGTCTATTTCAAAGTTAAGTGGAATTATATTTAGAAACAAGAAGATATACAAATACAAACTCATCCTTAGTATGAGCTAACTAACCATTACCTATCTTTAAACAGAATTATCAACATCATTGGGTTTAGCTAAATTTATGCCTGGCAAATGACTTTCTTCTAAACAGTAAAATAAGGAACTGGGAATCTGTCTTGTGTACGGACAGCAGGCCTGGACCCTGGTGGTAAACCAGTGAGCAATTAGTACTTGATATGTATTTTAAACAAAGCTTCCTTTCAGTACAAAGACTTGAGTAAAGTTGGCATCAAAACAGCTAGTTGGGGGTAGATAAAACAATTACAGAATTCAAGCCACACAAATATGTAGTTGAAAATAGTACAGCAAGTCACTAATACATCATATGAGTCTGTTCTTTGTGATCATCATGTACCAAATATGTACTTCTAGCAAACACTTAAGTGACTGAAATGTCCAAAGAAATATTTATCTCCCATAGCAACGTCTAGAAGCAGAAGCAAATATCAAAATGTTAGTTTCCAGGGTATTAAGTTAAAAAGAGAGAGAGGATGTTTAAACCATAGATCCAGTATACAAAATGACTATCAGCTGATGCATTCAATGGACTTTGTTCACATTGGCTTAACAGAAGATAGGTCTATTAAAAATATCACTTAACTTGATTAAGTAAAAAGTTTATATATGTAATTGGATGTATTCTTGCTTAGCAGCATGTGTTAGTTTAGCGGAAAGAATTTCAAACAACATTTGAAAGTTTCTGTGTGTCATACCTTCTAGAAATGTACCACTTAAATCTATTTTAATAATTTTAGAGAGGCATCAGAGAGGTGATCGTATAAACAACACCTCATATCATAGGTGATTAGCTGGGTGGAAAAGTGGTTACATGAACTATATATTCTATAGTGCACTATACAGTTAACACCTGATTCAAAAGAAAAGCTAGGCACACAATGTAAACAAACACATTTAAATGAACTTGCACAATCGTTTACATATATTGCATAACATTCTGACTGGCATATACCAACACTCGTATCTCAGAAGTAGGTAGTCATGGGTTCCATTTTCACTTGAGGATGAGGACTCTCATGAAATACCAAAACTACAGTGATTTTTCTCTTGCCACCAGATATGCATAATGGCGCCAATATGCTGTTTACAGAATCACAGAAATGTAGGGCTGGAAGGGATCTTGAGAGGTCATCTAGTCCATCCGCTTGTACTGCAGCAGGACAGAGTAACCTAGACTGTCCCTGACAGGTGGTTGTTAAACCTGTTCTTAAAAACCTCTCTTAGAAGCCTATTCCAGGCATTAACTACCCATATAGTAGGAAGTTTTCCTAATATTTAACTTGAAATCTCCCTTGCTGCGCATGAAGCCCATTACTTCTTATCCTAGCTTTAGTGGACACTGAGAACAACTTTATGACAGCCCTCTTTGCAACAACTGTTTACATATTGGAGACTTATCAGGCCCCTCCTCATTCTTGTTTTCTCAAGACTAAAACATGCCCAATTTTTTCAACTTTCCTCATAGGTCAGGTTTTCTAAACCTCTTATTGTTGATGCACTCCGCTGGACTCTCCCCAATTTGTCCACATCTTTCTTAAAGTATGGTGTCCAGTCCAGGTCACAGAACTCCAATTGAGGCCTCACTGGTGCCGAGTACAGCAGGACAATTACCTCCCATTTCCTATGTACGACACTCCTGTTAATACACTTCAGAATGACCTTGACCTTTTTTGCAACAGCATCACATTGCTGGCTCATATTCAATTTGTGATCTATTATAACCCCCAGATCCTTGTAGGCAGAACCACTGCCTAGCCATTTACTCCCCATTTTGTATTTGATTTTTCCTTCCTAAGTGCAATACTTTATCCTTGTCTTTACTGAATGTCATCTTGTTGATTTCCAACCAATTCTCCAATTTGTCAAGATTGTTTTGAGTTCTAACCCGCTCCTGACTTCTTGTCATCTGCAAATTTTATAATCATACCCTCTATTCCATTATCCAAGTCATTAATGAAAATGTTGAATACCATCAGACCCAGCACAGACCTCTATGGGACCCCACTAGATATGTCCTCCCAGTTTGACAGTGAACCATTGATAACTATTCTTTGAGTATGTTTTTTCACCCAGTTATGCATTCACCTTATAGTAATTTCATGTAGAGTCTAGACCACATTTCTCTAGTTTGCTTATGATAATGTTATGTGGTACTGTCTCGAAAATCTTATAAAAATCAAGCTCTCTCACAACATGTGAAATTTTCCCAGCATTTTCATTTGCTGGTGATGAAACTTGTCTTTATTTCAGAGTTGTGGAGTTAGGTACATGTCACTAGTTCATGATGCAATATTACGAAGGTGTAGCTGGGTACATTAGTAAATCTGAGGGTATTCCATTAGAAGCTGGACTTTTCTCTTTTCCATCTCTATTAACCCCCTCTTCCCACATAGGCTGTATCAGCATGTCTTCCTGTAATGGTGGCTGTCCTAATCTACTTAGAGCTTCATTCCTGATGCTTGTTGCAAACCATTGGTTCTTCAACTATAGTTTACAGCCCTTGCTGGCAAGCCATGGAGAGCTGGCTGGTCACGTGGTGCTCTTTCGTCTCATTTCCAGTTGCTAAATTGGATAAGAAGACTGATTTACGTACACAAATATTGTTCTAATATTACTTTCCATGTAAACAATTCCCGTAGCTACCATAGGAATGTTATGCAATCATAAGTGAGCCTTGCTCAGTCCTCTCACACACCCCAGTAGTGGAAAATTACCCAGTCTTGACTCTGCATAGCTACACAGAGACTGCTAACTATTGCTCTGCTGAGTTCATTTTGCCTGAGGATACCTGTCATTCTTAATGGATCATAACCACAACAAACGGATGTAAAAGAATAGATAAAAACATAAGTTGTCGTGACAATGTACAGTAAAGTGTGGAAGGTACCCTGAAAAGGGAAAAAATACTAATTGTGCCCACTTTTGCTTTTTCCCAATTCAGGATGAGAGTAGCAAGCACATAGTTTCAAATGGGATAAGTGGGGATATTTATGTTCATGAGCATGCCGCATTTTTGCTGTTTAAACGTTCAGATAAAGTGCACCCAATAAATGGTAAAAACTAAAAACCATGCTTTGCCTAGGGTTGCCTCTCATAAGGCTCACGCTAGTGCAGCATGATGTAATAATATGAGGATGTTGCATTGAATCATCTATTATGTTGCACCACATCATGATCACATTGCAGGCCTCAAAAGTTATTTTAGGATCCATTAATATCCTGCAAGATATAGCAGGATGTGGGATGACCACATCAAAATTTGGATAATCCCAGAAAACTGGGATGGCAGTCCTATTTGCCCAGTTGGCTTGATATGAACTCATTTCTGACACAATTTGACTCTTTTTTATAATCAGATTTAGAGCTATTTTTATAATAAGCTTTTAATTGTGACATTCAAAAACCCTAGGGTAAAGTGCAATGTATTTCCATAATTCTTCATCCAACAGACACAATGAGTACAAACACTTGGTATTCAGAGCATCTCCCAGTTTCTCTTTATTATTTTGGAACTAAATGAACTGAGACTAACTGAAGTTAACAATTATGTCAGCACAGAAAAAAAAGTTACCTCTCTTTCAGATTTTTTTTTAAATCTTTTTAATGTAGAATCAATCATGTAACATCACAGATTAAATAGAAAAGATTGCAGAGGTTGGAGAAATTCCAGGAGCACAAGGCTATTGGGTATTGTGCAGTAAATTTAATTTAACTGCTTTTATGTTATTAATTTATTGAAAATTTTCCATCTATCATTTTGACCCTTAAACGACAGATTTATGAGCATGCACAGACACATTAACCTTCTCGCGCTTGTACCTCTCAAAATGTCCCACTAACTTTATGTAGGGAAAATTTTGCTCCCATCAAGGTGCTACAAGAAAACTCCACTGTATCATAAAATAGATTTTAATCAGCATATCTAATTACAAAGGAAAAATATATTTAAATGTTATATAAAATAAAGAATTAAACAGAACGCTGACATCTAAACAGTTTGATGCTGAAAAGTTAGTTTTTGGTTGTAATGCTCTTTTTCAATCCCTGACTATTTCATATGTGAGTTTATTATTATTTTGAGCCCTTTAAGTGTCTTCCTATTTTAGAGATTATATTTAACTTGTTGCAATTTCCTTTTTTAAATAGTTGCTCACTCCTATATTAAATTTTTACCCTAGGTGAATCCTTATGCCCTACTACCAGAATAGGGGCCTGTTTCACCTACTCGCCCAATACCTTTCACTGAGGATTTCTTATGCATTCTCCCAACTAAAGAAAAAAAATGAAATCAAACCACAATGTGTAAATGGCAAGCCTGATACCAAGCAAGTCATGTATGCATAATGTCCAAACCAGCTAATTATCGTGCATTTGTGATTATCCATATCATGTTTCCTTTCATTACTAAAAAGGGACCTGAGTCATAACTACTGTGAATACCTACTTCCAGATGTTGCCAGGACACTGTTCATTCATTATTGATTGAGATTAGCTGAATCTTTGGATTAGCTGTTTTGGACAAAAATTACTAAATGTCCTTTTCAAGAGCATAAAGCAGTAGTGTCAGTATGTCAGAAATAGCATGAATAATACGCCAGTCTTCTAGATATAGGATAATTATTCTGGATAATGGAAAAATTATAGTAAAAATTTATGATGGTGGCTCATACCAGAGGTTCAGATAATTGATATGTATAAACATCAACAGAATGCCAATTCAATTCTCATATTAAAGTACCATTTGAAACCAACTTATTTTTATTGTGAAAACTATGTGTGGTCGCTATTGTTAGGTACAATACTGCAGCATTTAAAAAAATGGTAAATAAAGCATTGTGAGATTACAGCAAAAATCTTTTATGTCAGCATAACTGATTGATCATAAGAACCGGCATACTGAGTCAGACCAAAGGTCCATCTAGCCCAGTATCCTGTCTTCTGACAGTGGCCATTGCCAGGTGACCCAGAGAGAAGGAACAGAACAGGTATCCTCTGTTGCCCATTCCCAGCTTCTGGCAAACAGAGGCTAGGGACACTATCCCTGCCCATCCTGGCTAATAGCCACGGATGGACCTATCCTCCATAAACTTATCTAGTTCTTTTTTGAAGGTCACTTAAATTCTTCTTAAAGCTTGATTTCTTGGATCTCCATCCCTACCTACTGATATACTCAATCAGTTGGCAGAATTGCTGAGTAAAATCATTTTCCAATGCTGTTGGATGACTTATTTAAGTAAGTGTGGAAATTACGTCAAGTATAGAATCAAGATGCATTAAAACTAGAACTACTCCTTTTTATGAATAAACCATTCAGTGTCTATAAGAGAACTCCTTCTGGAGTATGAATTTCTGTATAACAGATCATAAATATTGTTCTGTATTTTACATTCTACAGCTTTTGCCTCAGATGGGAAATGAGGTTATCACTGTCAAAATCAAAGGATCAAGGCTAGGTTCTTTAAAAAAAAAAAAAAATTATAGCACCTTCAATCCAAGCATCTCAAAGTGCTTTAAAGCATTAGGGTGAAATTCACCCATGCAGAGGACCCACAAGAGCCTATGTGCCACTTAATTAGATCCCACTTTAGAACCGCAGTAAGGGCATAAGTGTTGCTTACGTTACTTAGGGTCTTGTGCAGGACCTCTGCAATTGGCTGGGTTTCACCCAATAATGAATTAAGCCTTGCAACACCCTTAAGTATTTCCCCCATTTTACTGATGGGGAACTTGAGGCTCAAAGAGATTAAGTGGAAGTTGTCATATCTGTTCTGAATTTGCTATTAACAATTACTAGGCTTGTGAAACCATGAATGACAAGGAATAGTCTCTAACTGAAAAAAAAAAGACCCAGATTCTGATACTCCTACTCATGTTGCCTAGTATCTCCCTCCATGAGTAGTTCTAGTGACCACAATGATTTAATCTGAACCACTCATGGCGTAAGGTGGGAAGGGTATTAGAACATGGCCTTTAGTAGGAAACCACTTGAAAGTGTAGCAGGGCCCATCTGTAAAATAACCAGTTATCTGAACTGAAAGTCATATACGTCTGTTACAGGAGCCCTCTATGCAGTATTCTTACAACTTTCTTTAGCACAGCATCTTCCAAGCAACAATTGAGCATGAAAAGCTCTGTATGGAATCACATTTCTTCCATTCCATATGTTAGATTTCTCCTTTCTTCCTTGCCACACTCTTGGTAATTCCAAATATTCAATTGGGAGACTACAACAAATCATGATATTTTGATTTCCCCCCCCAATTTAGGGGGAAGCCACCTGCCCGCCCCCATTAGTTGGTGAACATCTTACAGTGGATATCCAACCTTGAATGCACACACAAAACTGCAACCTCCTTGTCCACTGAATGGAGGGGCACTTAATTTACACTCTCCTATCCTCTAGGTGTGGGGACTTTCCATTCTATTCCCTCAGTCTAGCTGGACTGGATAGAAAACTACCCCATACATTCCCTCAGTCCTCTGGGCCCTGCCTACTACGATTCCCAAATCTTGCTATATTTGTTTTGTTTTTTTTAAAAAGGGTTCTTATGAATTTCTGATTTCTGCCAGAGTGGTGTGAAGAAACCTCACTGTGAATGAGAAATAGGTATTGTGTTTAGAGTCTGTTTTCCAGACCCTTCCTCATCTTTGTGCCCCGACAGCATGAGCTACAAATAGCCAGCAGGGTGCAAGAAGTCTTAAAACAATTAAAAATGCCGTATTAGATGCCAGGTACACCGAGTACTGTACAAAACAGGCACTGCTGGCATTATAGACAGGCAGGACTTTCACAGCTAAATTAAATTACATTATTTGGAATGCCACTCCCTTTGGATCAATACATACATTTAAAAACTGAAGGGGATAAGCTACGTTTTTGGCAGAGCCATCGGCTTCCTGTTTTTTGTCTTAATTACACTTTCTCCAGATGATGTTGGCCCCCCTCCCTCTGCAAGACTTCCCATTGCAGGTTCTCACAAGAGTACTGAAAAATAGAAAGCAGCACCATCATTTTTTGTAGTTCTGCTGTGTGAATCATTAACTAACAAAGAGGCTGTCAGAGCAAGGGCTGCAACGATATGTGAAGTCAGAGGTGAAAGTAACTTAAAGGACTTGCTGGCACTCCGGAAACCGGAGGAGGGGCATGGCCTCCACCAGAAGAGGCGGAGCCTTTAAATCCCCAGGCCCTTTAAATCAGGATTTAAAGGGCCCGGGGCTAGGGCTGTGGTAGCAGCAGCTGGGAGCTCCAAGCCCTTTAAATCACCCCCTGAGCTCCCAGCTGCAGAGGTGGCTGGGAGTTCTGGCATTCAGGGGCAATTTAAATGGGGCAATTTAAAGGTCCCGGGGCTCTAGCTGCTGCTACCGCAGCAGAGCCCCAGGCCGTTTAAATTGCTGATGGAGCCCCAGGGCTTCAGCAGCAGGGCCTGGAGGTCCAACTGCCACTACCCTCCAAGGCCCTTTAAATTGTCTCCAGAACCTTGCTGCTGGAGCCCTGTGGTAGCAGCAGCAGGAGTCTGGTGACTATTTAAACGGTCTGGGGTGGTAGAGGCAGTGGGAGCCCTGAACCCTTTCAATAGCCACTAGAGCCCTGCTGCCGCTACCCCAGGACTCCGGCAGGCTCTGGGGGCTATTTAAAGGGCCTGGGACCTTTAAATTGTCCTCGGAGCCCTCAGGTAGCAGCAGTGGGGCTCCAGCGGCAATTTAAAGGGCTCGGGGCCAGGGCTGTCCTTAGGATTTCTGGTGCCCAAGGTGGAATTATTAAACTGATGCCCCTGAACCTGTCTTGCTCTTAGCAACACAAACATAACCTTACTCTATTGGAAAACTTGCCACATGCATGTTATTAAAACCAGTTTAACTTAGTGAAGCCCCTGTAATGCTGATGGACTAGCACTAAAGAAGCAGCACTATAGAAAAAATTCTGATTTGACAGAATGATGCAAATAATATAATTTTTTTAATTTGTCAACATTTTATTGGAAATTTCTATGAAGAGGTATTGAAACAAGGATTTGTTTTTAATTAAAAGCAATCTTTCTGGCTTTTTTGTCTGCAAAAAATCAGTAAGAATGTCATTGTTATGACAAAGACAAAGGATGTTTGTTTGATTGCAAGAATAGCAGACAAGTCAGTGTTCTGACTCCATGTAGAGCAAAGATAGTTTTTAATGAGCTTTAGTTTGAGACAACTCCGTTCTCCTGATGCTACTGTTACGGAATTGTCAGTAGAATACAAGTGGCAATGTACACATGGGATATATGTCAACAAGTTTGCTGGTATGATGTAACTGTACATGTCATTCTCGATTTTGCATGTGGCAACATTGAGGACAGTATCACATCTTCATACAGTTCAAGTCCATAAATCAAAATGATCGCCGGGCTTTCAGGAAGGCTTATGCGACCAGGCGTGCCCACAGGTGCCATGCGCCCGCGCGGGCCTCTCAGTGCACCTGGTACTGGCTTAGTGGACAAGCATCCGCGAATGCTCACTGAAATTCGGCGGCATTTCGGCGCAACGCTCTGGATGACACGCACTTTGCCGCTTAAGCCAGCGCGTCATCAGAGGCGCGCCAGTAAATGCGCCGAATTCAGCAACCCATTTCTCGGCGGATGCCGCTCCACTGCTATGCTCTTCGTCTGTGACCGGCCAGACGAAAAAGGGGGTTTGGGACTACTTACGTCTAGTTTTGCACTTTGTCATTGTTGCTCTTGGTTGCTCTATTTCGTTGAATTTAGTCCTGCTCAGCCCACCTACCAGCTGAGTGAATGGAACTCCAGGCTGACAGCGGGTTGAATGGCTCAGCCAGGGTATCAGCCGCCGGCCTGCTCAGCCTGCTGCCAGCCTGGGGTTCCTTGGGGGTCCCCAGGCCAGCAGTGGGTGCTGAGTGGGGCCGGTGGCCGGGACCCTGGGTGGCAATGGGGCAGCAACGGGAACCCCAGCGCAGTGGCAGGCTGAGCTGCTCAGCCCACTGCTGCATGCCATCAAAAATCAGCTCACGTGCCACTTTTGGCACATGTGCTGTAGGCTGCCGACCCCTGCTCTGTACATTACTAAGGAGATGAGCATATTACAGTTGTTGGAGGACTCTATTTAGCAGTAACAGGGATATAGGAAAGTCAGTCAACATTTTTTGTTTCTCTGATGAAAACTGGCCCACTCCCTTCCCCATACCAAACTCATCACAAATAATTATCAACAACTTAATTTTCTGGTTTTGGGTAAGAGACTGATTTTTTTTTTTTAAATATTGAAATTGAATTCAGGATTGTTAGCAAGCATTTTTGGCGAACAAATTTGTTAAAAGACAATCTAAATGGCGACGCAGTACTACCTTCATGCTTGGCTCACCCCCCAGCCTACTGGTCCAACAGCTGCAGCAGAGGAGGAGATAGGTGGAAAACTGTAGGACCCCAAAATCCACCTCTTGGGGTGCAGAGTGGCAACAGCGGCAGCAAACCCTCAGGTCCAATCACACGCCAATGGGCACCACCGCCAGCCCAACAGACCCTGGTGAAGTTAGCACAGCATCTGATTTCAGGGACGGGGCACCCATGTAGCCACAGCAGCTCATCCTGCCCTGTGCAGCTCCCCCCGGATGAGATGGATCGTTGCCAGCCCGGGAGAGAGACGCACTCCCCAGCTAGGGTGACCAGATCCAGATGTCCTGATTTTATAGGGCCAGTCCCGATATTTGGGGCTGTGTCTTATATAGGTACCAATTACTCCCACCTAGGGTGACCAGACAGCAAATTTGAAAAATCGGGACGGGGTGGGGGGGCATAGGAGCCTGTATAAGAAAAAGACCCAAAAATCGGGACTGCCCCTATAAAATTGGGACATATGGTCACCCAGCAGGTGAGTTCCTTCCCCCACCCCTTCCCAGAGACTCTAGCAGCCAATCTCCTCCCTCAGACTGTGCTACATTTGGCTCGCTCTAGGACCCAGCAGCCCTGCTCTTACATGCTCCACTACTTCCTATCTGTCCGGGCTCCCAGCAGAGCGGTGCCCCGAGACCTAGTGGTGCCCTAGGCGGCTGTCTGTTCTGCCTATGGTTAAGGACGGCCCTGCCCAGGGCACTAGCGGCGGCAGGAGCCCTGGACCCTTTAAATCGCCACCCAAGCCACGCAGCCGCTACCTCATGGCTCTGACAGCGGGGCTGTGGCAGCAATTTAAAGGGCCCTGGGCTCCAGCCCTTTAAATTGCTGCCTCAGGAAGCCGGCCCACCCCGGTATGGCACACCAGCTCTTGCCGGCAGGTTTGTAGAAATTTTGGTGGTGCCCAGAACCTGCCCCTGCCCAAATTCTGCCTCCCCAAACTCCACTCCCCACCTGTCCAAGACTCTGGGAGGGAGTTTGGGTGGGGGAAGAGGTCTGGGGTGCAGGCCCTGGGCTGGGCAGGGGACTGGGGTGCAGGAGGGGTGCAGGGTGCAGCCTCTGGGAGGGAGTGTGGAGGGAGGGGATGCAGGTTCTGGGAGAGAGTTTGGAGATAAGAGGGGGTGTGGAGGGAGGGGGAGCAGAAGTCAGGGCTGTGGGGTGAGGCTGGGGGTGGACTTGGGATGTGGCTGGGGATGAGGGGCTTGGAGTATGGGAGGGGACTCAGGGCTGAGGCAGAGAGTTAGGGTGCAGGGGAATGAGGGCTCTGGCAGGGGCTAGAGATGAGGGGTTTGGGCTGTCAGAGAGGCTCAGGACTAGGACAGAGGGTTGGGGTGCAGAAGGGATCAGGGCTCTGGCTGAGGCTGTGGGCTCTGGGGTGAGTCAGGGCTGGGGGTGAATTTGGCGTGCAGGCAGGTTGCCCTGGGACTGAAGCCAGAGAGAAGGACTCCCCCCAGCCCTCTCCCTGCTGGCAGCAGCGAGCTCTGGGGTAGGGACCCCCTTCTCCCTCCTGGCAGCACACTCAGCCCCCCACTGTCACTGCATGTGCTCCTAGGGCCCCTCTCAGGTCCAGGAATCCCCCTCACCTCTCCTGTGGTGGGTGCCATGCCACGGGGGGTCAGCTGCCATCACATGTGCGCCTCCTCCCCGCTGCTGTCCCTCACTGTAGCCTCACCAGGGCTGCCCCTTGCCCAGCACGGGCTGCGGGGCGACTGTACTGGTGGAGTGTCCCATTGGAAAATGAAAGGCTCCAAGGGGGAAGGACAGACTGCCCTGGCAGTAGAGGAGGGGGGCACTAGAACCCTGTGGCAGCAGTTAATGCAGGCAGGCAGCATGAAGCTGCAGGGGACGGGGAGAGACAAACGCTCTGTTCCAGGACCCAAGGAGGTGCAGGGGCGAAGCAAAGGGGGGTCGGGACACACTCAGGGGAGGTGTGAGGGGGCAGCAAATGGGGCCATGGAGGAGACCCGGCCCCATACATTCGTGGAGCTGGGCTCCCGGACCCTCAATTTTGCTGGAGCCAGGAGGCGGAGTCAGAGAGTGCCCCATTTTCTTGCCGGTAGCTACTGCACCTTTTCTTACCGGTACTCCGTACCGGCCTGTACCTGCTTACTTTCACCACTGTGTGAAGTCTCCTAAAAGTTTTCCATTGAGGGATATCAGATCCTAGAAGCACATTTCCTTCCTTGTTTACAATAAAGATGCTTTACTGTGTTCCCTCTTGTGCAAGTCGGTACGCGTCTTTCTATTTCTGCTTGACATCTCTGTGTTGCTTTGTTTAATTTGTTGTTGTCGGGCTTTTTTAAAAACACACCTGCAAAGCTGAAGTGTCATAGCCAGTAACTTTACCAACGGGTGCTTAATTTCTAAAAATCCAGGTCATTTTCTATTTTCAGGTCTTGTAACATCTAGCATCTGCTATGACTATGGGGGTTGCCTACAGTAGGCTTTGATTTTTTTTTCTATTTCCCACCATTGGTACTGCCAATTCAGCATGGGTATGGCAGGGTGGGCACCAGCATTTTAACCACCATATAATCTAACCCGCTGCAGAGCAGATTTAAATCAAACAGTGGTTAAAATAAAATGTTAAAACTAGCACTGCTCTTGTTAAAAGATGAAGGGCAAACCTAAAATAAAAACCGAGCTAATCCCAGGTATATATGCTGTCTCCAGTGTAACCAGGCTGCAGGAGGCATTCAGCACAGAAATGTACGTATGAAATTCTCTGTCACTTTCACAGAGCTCTACACAGAAAGGTTACACTGATTTAATTAAATGTGTTTCTTTCATTAATCGCATCATGTGTGGACACACAAACCAAGATAGGGCAATTTATGCGTAGTCAAGGCTTTAGACACCTAACCCATATTTAAAGCTTTTATACACACAAAAGTTTATTCACATCAATTATAGTGGCATAGCAGTACAACCAGTAACTGGAACAACTCTCCTAATATGGATGTATATGCCCGAGTTTATGTAGTTATAGCAGTATAATTTACTTCTGTGTGGGAAGGCAAATAAGCTATATCAGTATAAGACACCTTTGTATTGGTACAACTGCATCCAGACTAGGATAGCACCGGTATAACTATTTCAAGTGAGTTTGTATGTGGAGGGGGAAGGGCAGGGAAATCACACTCCTAACTGAAATAGTTATACTAGCCCAAAAACCTGTGTACAGACCAGCCCCAAGATACCTAAGAAACAGGCCTCATTTTCAGAGGTGTTGAGTAATATCATTGGGTTTGAAATCTTGGCTTTAGATTGCCAGTTAGCTTTAACAAAGACTCGATTGGTGATTTGTTCCAAAAGCAAACAAAAGACTAAATTACTTTAACAAATGTTAGAGGCATGTTGTTCTAAAACTTCTCTTTTGTTCCTTCTAGAACGACGTGTGCTTTTGCTCTTGTATGGAAGGTGCAAGATTACATGCGTTGATTGGAAGCAGAAAAGCAGATGGATGAAGAACAGAGTTTTCTTTGCTTATGTTTTTTAATATTTTAAAGAGAAAAAAATATGACCATGAAAAATGAACACTGTAGTCAGATTTACAAATCGTACCGTCACTAGGACCATGAGCCTCTCTTCCTGGTTTGATTATTTGAGTATTGTGTGGCCAAACTTTCATAAACCCTGTCTATGGGTAGCTCTACACTGCAGCTGACTGGTGTAATTTTCAGTTTTGACTGAGCTACCATGTTAAAAATATCAGAGGGGTAGCCGTGTTAGTCTGGATCTGTAAAAGCAGCAGAGAATCCTGTGGCACCTTATAGACTAACAGACGTTTTGGAGCGTGAGCTTTCGTGGGTGAATACCCAATTCGTCAGACGCAGTGGTGCAGACTCAGCGGCACAGGTGGCCTGGGTTAGCTGCTTGACTACAATCCCACCTGAGACCCTAAGTACATGCTCAGGCATTTAGCCTCATCTGCCTTGGCCACACTTCTATTTTTAGTGCGGTAGCTCAATCAGGCCTAGCCTGCATACTTCTTCTTGAGCTGGGAATTACATCTCCCAGCTGCAGTGCGGATGTAGCCTACAGGTTTAATCAGGTTTTGTTACTCAGCTCCGACAGTCATTTGTACTGGTTCTAACACACGTGGTTTTGGCCACGAGGCCATTTTTGCACAAGAAACACGGCAAGCGTGTTTGTGCATCTGCCTCTGTGTAACAGTGTTGCTAGAGCCGGGTTGGTCCCAGGGTATTAGAGAAATAAGGTGGGTGAGGCAATATCTTTTACTGGCGTTGTAGCCTGGAAGTCTCTGGGCTGGTCTACACTACAGGGGAAAATCGATCTTAGATACGCAACTTCAGCTACGTGAGTAATGTAGCTGAAGTCGAAGTATCTAAGATCGAATTACTCACCGTCTTCACGGCGTGGGATCGACGTCCGCGGCTCCCCCTGTCGATTCCGCAACTCCGCTCGGCTTGGTGGAGTTCTGGAATTGATATAAGCATGTTCGGGGATCGATATATCGCGTCTAGATGAGACGCGATATATCGATCCCCGAGCAATCAATTGCTACCCGCCAATACGGCGGGTAGTGAAGACGTAGCCTCTCTCTCTCACCAACAGAAGTTGATCCAATGGAAGAGATCACCTCACCCACCTTGTCTCTGTGTAACACTATCTCTCCAGCAGCAGTGATGCAAGGAGCCGCTGCGCTCTAGGCTGTCCTACTGCACAGTGTTGGGAGGAGGAAAGACTGCTGACCTAGATACACAGACATGACAATACAGCAAAACTGCTTCTCATCACCTGGGTACAAGAATACCAAGCCTACGCCACTGGGCACCATAAGGTTAGCTGCCATACACAGTAACCAAGATTTAGCTGTGCTGCATATGAACACAAAACATGTCACTAGCTGCAAGCCTGGTTAAAAGATGATGTATATAGGGCAGAAGGGTTCATCTAGATTATAAAAATAACAGTTCAATAATCATTTTAAAACTTGCTCTCAGTTCAGCCCTGCTGTGAAGAAGTTCAGCCTGGCCATTGTGACCTGAATTAAAACTTATGCCAGTGTGTTGTGTTCTTGCCAGGCCTAGCCTGGGCATAAATGGGCTAAAAATAAAGATTTTGCTTATGTCTTTACCTTGAGCACTTAGTTCTAATATCCACATAGGCTGAACTGAACTGTACTCTCTCTCTATTGTTCAGGAAGTGCTGTTACTCTGTATTGCCGCTCTCTTGTTTTTTTTGGCCTTGCCTGTACTAGGAAGTTTTTGCAAACCTTTCCCATTGTTGCACACTGTCATTCAGCTCCAGAGTCGGAAATGCTCGTGTGGAAGCACTGTAATATGTACACCTTCTCCAAAGCAAAGCACAATTAGATGAAAGGGTTGTTAAAATGCCATCTCTACTCCATACCAGGGCCCCTAACATTTCCTCCTGAGGGAATTCTGCACCAAAATAATACAAATTCTATGCACAATATTTTAAAATGCTGCAAAATTCTGTGAATGTTATTTGTCAATAAATAAATGTGGAGGCTCCAATAATGGCAGCACAGGCCACTGGCTGCATGAAGGTGAGAGATCACCTGCTGCCTACATCTCCCCATGTTCTTCCCAGGGACCTGGATTCAGCAGTGAGTCTGCATCTGACCCTGACATAGCGCAAGGGCTGGGCCTGCCCCTCTGCACCAGGTGTGAGCGGGCAGGCTCAGCCCAGCAGAATCCACGTGTGGGTTGACAGGGTTCTGTGTGGGGCAATATGGATGCGGGGGGCTCAGTGGGGGATCTGGATTCACAGGGGCTCAGAGGGGGTGGTGGTGGCAGGTGAAGGTGGTTGGGGTTCGGCAGGGGAGGTCTGGGTATGAGGGGTTTACCGGGGGGTTCCAGTGCTGGGGCAGCAAGGCTTGGTGGGGTGGGAGTTTGGCTGCAACTGGTTGGGGCTCAGTGGGGTGGGGGTCTGGGTGTGGGAAGCTCATGGGCGTGGTCAAGGTGCAGGGGACCGTGGGGCTTATCTGGGTGAGGGTTCAATGGGCCTGCCTAATGGGGGAAGCCCCAACTGCAGCTACTGCTGGGGACACCACACACTGGGTTCCCCCTCCCTGCCCCCGATTCCTCTATCTCCTCTTCTCCATCTGCCCCCTGCCCCATCTCCCTCTCTTCACTCCCCATCCCCCTCCCTCTGCCCTACCCATCCCCTTCCTTCCCCACTGCCTCTTCCCCCCTCCCCATAACCTCACCCCTTTTCCCCATTTTCTCCACCCCACCCCTCTTGCCCTACCCCACAACAGACACTGCACAGAAAACAGCACATAGAAAGGGAGCATGACCAGCACTAGGACCCCGAAGGCAGCATTTAGTTGCAGAGTCATCAGAACCAAGTGGCACCCTCCTTCAGCCGGGCAAACCTGTGCTTGCAGAAATGGAGGGGGGCTGTGGCATGTGACCCCGTGTTACCCCCCCACCATGCCTCGCCTCTGTTTGGGACGTGGTTTCTCCTTGCTTCCCTGTCACTTTCTGCAGGAAAGCAAAGAACTCCAAGGGCACACAGAATTCCCCCCGCAGTAAACACTGGAGGAAAACCATGGCTAGTAATGATTGGAAATGTATACAGTTCCCTACAGGAGACAAGCCCTTTTTATAAATGACAACTTCTTAGTCTGCAAGTTGTTCAGGACAAAGATCATTTCTCTCGTACAGTGCCAAGCACATTAAACAAATGCATAACCACCCACCACCTTTGAGAGATTTCATGGCTCTCCCAATATCATGGAACTTGATTTTAAGCAACTTTAAAAATTGTAACTTAAAATTCATAAGAGTGCTCCCAACTATTCAATAGCGATTACAAAAGCGTTTTCAACCACCTGAAGAACCTTATAAAACTCACCAGCAGGTCAGGGGCACTCAAACAATGACAACATATAATAGGTGTCATGAGGCACTGGCCAGCATTTTTACTACAAACAGAAAGTCTTGTTACTATAAACAGAAAGACTCAACAGTTAAAAGTGCTACTGATTACACTTAAATAATATGAGCAGTTCCTTTTACTACACTGAAGGCTTGAAAATACCACTGCAATGGAGAAAGGGACTGCTAGGGGTTATATCACTATTGCAAAGTACAAATCCTTATTAGAACCTACATAAGTTTAATTTTATAGAATAATTATGAAGTAAAAGCAGATAAAATATAGAGCACAAATTTAGAACGGACGAGACACTGAATTTTTTTTTTTTTTAATCTGGTCTCAGACTAACCATGAGAAATTTCAGTGTAAAAGTTTTATGTATAGAAAGTCCAAAATTGGGTTTATATTGGAAGTTATTTTATAATCTAAAGGAGAGAGGCATTGCTTTATTACCACTTCAGGACTTTCTGCAGGGAAGTATCAGTAAAATTGCAGCTCTTATTGGGCCACTGGAGTCAGAGGGAGTCCTGCCACTGACTTCAATGAGCTTTTAACCATGCCCACTGACAGACACCAGCACCACTCGCAGTCACAGAGATAATGAAAGAGTGAAAGATATTTCTTTTCAGGGAAAAAAGAGTTAAAGATTTGCAAATTTTTCACTGCTATTTTACTGAAACTCACGCTTGCCAAGATCTATAATATGTAACTACCCTACCATCCACCTCTCTTTCCTCATGGAGAGAGAAAAGCTAAGAAACAGGACAAAAACTGAAGCTACGAACTTGTGAGTATGCTAGTCCTACAAAGAGACTCTATCCATGTAGCGTCCCACTGATATCAAGGGGCCTTTGGCTCTGTCCTTTACCTTAGTTAATACTATAACTTTGTTTTATTACACATGTAATTTCATAATTCGTTAGAGGAGTGAATGAAGCTGCGAGTGAAGTACAAAATCTGCATTGCTGTCACTGCACCACCCACCTCAGATTTTTAAATAACTGAATCAATCAGGACAGATCAGAAACCATTTTTCATTGTGCCCTTAAAAAGCAGCCTTGTCATGAAGGTGTTTTTTGTTTTTGTTTTTTAAACTCACAATGTTTCACGTTCCTTTTGACAGACTTCACACTAAACTACATCTTTTCGGAAGGAGAGTTGATTCAGAGGAAAATGCTCTACATTTCTGTTTAAATTCAAGGACAAGTAGGAGTAAGTCAAAACCGTTTTTGAAAGAGAACTGCAGAACAGTCATTTAACAATTGTAATAGTGATCCACAGTTCATATAAAGTCAGTCACATAGGAGAACGGCAGATATTAGTGCATGGGGAAGCACAAACTTCTGATATTACCCATCAGCTATTTTTAGCAGGTCATTCTGCTCCCCCACCCTACACTTTGGCAAGGAGTCATGTTCTTAAAGTATCAGAACAGGACCTTGAAAATATATGAGGACTCAACCCCATCTGAAGTGCAGAGTTGCATGTGAATGACTGAGTTAATTTTGTGTAATTTCTGCTCTGAAAGCTGGATTATCTCCCATGCGCCCCCTCCCCTACCCAAGTAACCATAAAGTCCAGTCTGTATCCTCACTGTGCAGTTAGCTTTTACAGGACTTGCTCTGTGGTACATATCTGTAAAGTGCCTTCCAGCTTTCTATAGGCTCCCTTAGCAACCCAACTTAGGGTGACCAGATGTCCTGATTTTATATGGACAGTCCTGATTTTTGGGTCTTTTTCTTATATAGGATCCTATTACCCCCCACCTCCTGCCCCGATTTTTCACACTAGCTGTCTGGTCACCCTAACCAGACTTCTTGGGATTTGGAACTTTTTCCTAGGCAGATTTAAGGTCATTGCTTCTGCTGCAGAGCTACAGTAACAGGACATTTCCTTCCCTTTCATGCCTGTGACTGGACAATATATGTTCTCCCCAAACCTGAGATCTCCAGTGGATTACTCCAAGTTGCCTCTGTGACCATGACTTTCTATGACAGTTATGTTCCAGCAAAACAACTGAAATGTCCACCTCAAGAGTGAAATTTGTGCGTGCAGGAGACAGAGCCTTCTGGCAACTGACCCTGGAACTCACTCCTGAAAGAAAAGACACGAGGTTGACTTCTAACTTCAGCGCTTTCAGAGCAAAAAAATTCCCACTGAGCCTTCCCACAATAATACCATCATAAAAACAGTCCAGTACCCACTGAACAGAAGTGAGAGAGAAAGAAAAATGCATTTTTGTGCACGTGCCTCATAATTTGTGGGTGCACCTGATACTTCAGTTTTATGGCATTCTAACATGTTTGCTTTTAATTGGACAGCTGTTGCACGCTAAGCAGCGAGTTTCTTTGAATTATTCACAGAGATGCTCAAAACTTTTTTCTTGAATTGTTAATTAATGTAGAATCTGGTGAAGTATACAGAAGATGACATTACTCCTACTGATGTACATTACTTTGCCTTCATCTCTGGAGATTTGAAAACACATTTAGCTTCATTAATTAATGAAGCTGTGTTCAACTGCCTCATACTGGTTCTTATTTGTGCCCAAAACCATCACCACCACTTTTAGATACTGCTGTTTTCAGTGTTGTTCTAGCCTTGTTTGTCCAGGATATTAGAGAGACAAGGTGGATGAGGTAATATTGGTTACCGGACCAACTTCTGTTGGTGAGAGAGACAAGCTTACACAGAGCCTGAAGACCTAAAGAACTCAAAAGCTTCTCTCTCTCACCGACCGAAGCTTGTCCAAAATCCAGTGTTGCCTCACCCACTTTATCTATTTTCAGGAAGAACTTGGGGATATAGTATGAGCAATGTGAGAGACAGACGCATTGCAAGAGATGCATGAAGAAGCTTGGGGTGCGCTAGTTGCATTATGACTCAGAGCCAGCAACAGTATCTCACTTTCAAGAGTTTTGAGAAAGATGTGCATGGCGGTATGCTTGACTTGTATTAATTTTTGTCTAGTGCAGACTTGTTGGAATGGCACTGATCATCATAAAATGGGTCTTAATTCCCTTGGATAAAAGGATTATCCTGAGGGAATTAGCTTCGCATTTAGAATTGCCCCTCTCCCCTCTAGTCCCCAATTAATGGCTCTTGAAACAAGTTATGAAAACAATTCTAAATATAAGAGTGGGATTGTGTGTCTGCCTGGGGCTATGGCGTATGTTTTTGGGATTTCCCCCTCACATTTTCCCCCTCAAACTGCTAAATTAAACTAAGTCAGATTGGTGCTAGGTTTCTCCCTTCTCTCTTTTTGAGTCTCAAAAAAACATGAGTGCTTTACTAGTACTCAAAATGAATATTTAATCTATGTACCTAACTTCGATGGATCTGTTTATCATCATTCAATTATTAAAATCCTCCCTCTTGATGCTACAAAATTCAGATTCCTATCTCTTCAAATTGTGGTAATGCTAGTTTGGGTTTTTTTTTTAAGTTTTACCAGTGCTTAGGGCCCCCAAATAAAAACTAGAGCCCCACTGTAATAGGCATCATTCATATAAATAGTCCTTGCCCCAGAGAATTCACAACCCAGAATTTAGATAATATGCCAAAGGTAATAAACAGGGGGTAACAGGATGGGACAAGTTCATAAAAGAAACGTTTGCTGATGATGGGCTTTGCTAATATCCATAATGGTTTGATCTTTTCAGTATGTTCAACTAAAAACTAATCATTCTGCTAAAAGTATATAATAAAAGCACTTAGCACATTATATAAAAACACACACGCTTTACCTGCAGTATTATGACGAATATGATAGAAAATCCCAAGTGAAATAACCCAGGAAAACTTTTATAAAGTCTCTCTCTTAAGGTGCCCTTGAAATCAGTGCTATTTTTAATGGGTTGCTGCAGGTTTTAAAACATTAATTACACGGTCTCCAATGACGATAGAATAGTAACAGCCAACTTTTAACTTGTCATATTTGTTATTTTTTTATTAATGTCCCTGGGTTTACCTTCCATCACTGTTTTTTTCTTTCATATTCTATTTTGTAAAGTACACTAAATTACAAGAAAAGCATTAGACAACTGTTCAGGGATTCTATATTTGAAACTCTCCAAGGGCTGGTATACTGATTGGGCTGTCATGCAAGTAGAAAGTGTATTAACTCACCAACTCAGATGAAGCAATTCGTGATACAGTAGTTATAGATATATATTTTTTAAAAGTAAAACAATCTCACAGAGAGAGAGATTAACTCCCTTTGAAGATTAACAGCAATGCTTTTGCAACAGCTGGCAATGTCTGCTTAGTGTTTCTCCCTTACCACTACACTAGCTCTGACCTTCATTAAAATGAGGGCACCGTGCCTCTCACTGATGCACAGGGGCCTTTTAAAACGTTTCTTTTGGCTGTTACATCATTTAATTCTACAGCTTGTTAATAGTACAGAGACCTGAACCCCTTTATGCTGACATGTGGGCTCAAAACATGGTTGGTCGTTTACATCTGATATTAGCCACTCAACTGGTACATTTGGTTTCACATATGGGAGCAACTTAGGCCTGGTCTACACTATGACTTTAGGTCAAATTTAGCAGCGTTACCTCGATTTAAGCCTGGACTCGTCCATACAACTAAGCCCTTTTTTTCAACTTAAAGGGCTCCTGAAATAAATTTCTTTACTCCACCGCTGACGAGGGGATTAGCGCTGAAATCGGCTTTGCCGGGTCGAATTCGGGATAGTATGGATGCAATTCGACGGTATAGGCCTCCGGGAGCTATCCCAGAGCACTCCACTCTGGACAGCGCTCTCAACTCAGTTGCACTGACCAGGAAGAAAGGAAAAGGCTCGCAAACTTTTGAATTTCATTTCCTGTTTGGCCAGCGTGTTTGCAGAGCTCATGCAGAGCTCATCAGCATGATGTGCACATTGCAGGGGCACACTGCCCGGCCCATACTTTGTGAGAAGTCTATCAGACCATGTCCCTCTCGTTATCGTGCTGCCGTTGCCTCCTCACCTGGTTTTGCGCGAAACAATTGTCTGCCATTGCTCTAACGGAGGGAGGGGCGACTGATGACATTGTTTACAGGGAATTAAAATCAACAAAAGGAGTGGCTTTGCATCAAGGAGAAACAAACAACTGTCACACAGAATGGCCCCCTGAAGGACTGAACTCAAAACCCTGGGTTTAGCAGGCCGTTGATGTCACAAAACAAATCGAGTCAATTTCTTGTTTTGATCCATCTATCCTTTACACCTTAGGCTGGCAGCAGACGGTGCAGTATGACTGCAAGCCATCATCATCTCCTGGGTGCTCGGCAGAAGATTGGAATGACCTGGCTGAGTCACTCCCATGATTGCCCAGGTGCCCCTGACCGATCTCACCGAGGTTGGCTAAAAGAGCACCCGGGAATATGACGATGGCTACCAATCATAATGCACTGTCTGCTGCCAAAAGGCAATGAGCTGCTGCTGTGCAGCAATGCGATACCACGTCTGGCAGCACCCAGGAGACGTACAGTGATGGTGGGCTGAGTGGGCTTCATGCTTGCCATGGTATGGCATCTGCTCAGGTAACCCAGGAAAAAAGGTGCGAAATGATTGTCTGCCGTTGCTTTCACGGAGGGGAGGAGGGAGAGAGGGGCCTGATGACATGTACCCAGAACCACCCGCAACACTGTTTTTGCCCCATCAGGCATTGGGATCTCAACCCAGAATCTCAATGGGCAGTGGAGACTGTGGGAATTGTGGGATAGCTACTCACAGCTACCCACAGTGCAACGCTAGCCTCGGCACCGTGGACGCAGTCCACCGACTTAATGCACTTGGAGCATTTTGTGTGGGGACACACACAATCGACTGTACAAAAACGATTTCTCAAAAACTGACTTCTATAAATTCAACCTAATTTTGTAGTGTAGACATACCCTCAGTCACAGAATCCCTTATAAATTCCACTTCTATTCCCATGACATTCTGTATTTCACCTTACGCCAGGAGTTATACAATGGTTAGGTATGACACTCTTCACCCCAGGGGAGTCCTCTGCAACCCATATTCATGCCTTGTAAGGTATCATGTGAAAGGTTATGATCTGCTGAACCCCACTGTTCCATCTAAGTATGTACATCATTAATGCATATGAAGTTGTAAGATTGCGTTGTATAGCTGTCACTAAAATATGCTGTGGTTTGGGAAGCACCCATACGCTAGCTCCCCAAAGACAATAACCAGGGGGATAATCGACGCCCGGATGGGTATGGAAAAAACAGCAACAGCCATTGTCCAGCAAGGGAGCTACAATTCAATGACTCACAAACTCAACCTTGCCTGGGGACTCAGCAATGCTCCACCACACATACCTGGACTTGTGTTCTCCAAGCACATAGACTAAAACAGAATACAGTGGCCACATGCTTGGACTCTTCTCCTCCCCGCACCTATGCTGCAAGCAACAAGGACACTCAGAAGGCTGAAGACTCCAACAGAGGAGACAGGGGTTTCAAAGGTGAAACCTGTGTACTATGAACTGCAATACCCAGTGGGGTGAGAAAAATTGCTTAATTAGATGTTGCCCAGTCTAATAGAGTTGAGAGTTTAGACTGCGTGCTTATATTTTCTTTTGGTAATCACTCTGACTTTTTGCCTGTCTATCTTTTGTAGTCAATAAACTTCTTTTACTGTTTATCTTTACCAGTGAGTTTGCCTGAAGTGTTTGGTAAATCTATTCAGGTGTACAAGCTCTGGTGTACATCCACTTTCCACTGATGAAATGGTGAACCAATTAATAAACTAGCACTGCTCATCTTGAGCAGTGCAAGATGGTATATTCCTGAGGTACAGTGCTGGGAGCTGGGGGGATTTGGCTGATGCCTTTCTCTGTGTGATTCGTGAGTGGCTCTGGGAGCATTCACACAATCTAGCTTGGTGTGGGCTCCACATGTGGTTGTGCTGAGTGATAACAGTGCCTGGAAGTCTTTGCTGCCTGTCACTAGCAAAGCATTGTGTGAGACAGCCCAGACTGGAGAGTTAAGGGGGCACAGCGATCCCACAGTCCCAGGCTGCATCCTGGGGATCCTGTCACTTTCTGCATGGCAGAAATTCATTTTTTAATATAATTCTGACAGATATTATTGATTTTTTTTTATTTTGTTTAGATTATTTAAATTTTCACAGGTGTGGGAAATTATGGGGGAATCAGACAATGGTGGTTTCAGACTTATTAAATAACTACAGTAAACACAGATAAAAAGACTTAAAACTTTGTTTTAACAGTTATAAATTGTCAACATCACATGTTGAAATATACAAAGTAAATATCCTCAAACCAAATTCTCGTAAGTTCTAAAACAGCACTTTCTTATGTTACCTATCTGTAAATTTCACCTATCATTTATTTTTTCATTGGGGTTTGTACTTGGATGATGAAATTGACAATTACTTACACTTACTGAAAAAACCTAATCCTTCCAAGCCTAACAATGGCATATACTGTTACCCCTTTTAAACCCTGGTAGTTAACCAATATTCAAGGGCTTATAGGTTGTTTCCATTAGAAGGAGAAACTGATAGTGAAGTCAGGTATTTCTTGATGGCATCGTGTTTATCACCACAAACCCCAACTCAAATGATCCCAAATTTGGGTCACTAACCCCTTCATGTACTATCCAGGGGCCCACCAAATTGCAAAGAAATGTCAATTTTAGAAGACTTAGAAAGGTTGAACTTTAAACAAAAATTGTGACACCTTAACTATAGTGGCATCTCATACTGTAATAGTAAATAGCTAGTTTGGTTTTGTGTGATTAGAAAGTTGTCAGCCCTAGTATATAAAGATGTCACCTAGCTGTTTTGCTAAGTTGTTGTCGAAGTCACTGGTGAATCTTTCTGTTAACTGGTTAGTGGTCTGCCCCCAAAAGGAAACACTCTTGCGCCCTCGCCCCTTCTTTGAAGCCCTGCCCCCTGCTCACTCCATCACTTGCTTTCTCCCATTCTCACTCACTTTCACCAGGCTGGGGCAGGGGGTGGAAGGGGGTGAGGGCTCAAGGAGGGGGCTCCATATTGCGGCAGGGAGGTTGGATGCGGGTTTCAGGGTGCAGACTTTGGGAGGGACTTTGGGTGTGAGCGGGCTCAGGGCTCTGGCAGGGTGGCACTTACCTCAGGTGGCTCCTGGAGGCAGCTGGCATGTCCAGCTCCTAGGCAGAGGGGCTAGGGGGCTCTGTGTGCTGCCCCCTGTAGCTTGGGTTAGGGGCATCGCACGTAGCCCCCGTGGCTGCCCCTGCACCTAGGAGACAGATATGCCATCCGCTTCTGGGAGCCACAGAGCCAGGGCAGGCAGGGTTCCACAAACTGACGCCTGGCAATCCTATTATATACAGATCCACACATTTTGAAGATGTTTTTGCCGATTACTTTCATACTCTTAGCAAAGAAGCTGAGAATATCTAAATCAATCATCCTGTGAAATGAATGTGGAAATTATTCTTGTTGAGAGGGGAAAAACAGCTCCTGCTGTATCCTTAATGATGCCACACATGGCAAATCCATTCACCAAGAACTTGTACATAAATCATGTTAAAAACTTCAAGCTACAGGAACCCAGATTCAGTGCTTGATTTTTTGCCTTTTGTCTAGTGAAGACATGGAGACTTCTGGACAGCTAAATGAGACTTATCTTTCATGGTGCACAATGCAGTAAGTAGATGGAAAACCAAGGTTTGAAGCAACTTCTAACTAAGTTTCCTGCTTGCAAACAGTCTCCTAAACTTTATCCAGGCTAGCTATGAAGGTCTGCCTCTCAAGTTTTCAGATATTTGCTCTCAATAGTATTTATTAGAGAATGTAACGTTAATTAAAACTCCACTAGTGTGTAATGTGTTCCAGCATTTCAAAAGTTTTATCATACAAGAGGAACAAAACAACACTGTTCTTTCTCCCCTGGTTTGTAACTGATTGCTTCCAAGAAATGACTCATCTGGATGTTGCAGAGTCCTATTATATTGAGTTCCTCTAATACTATGACAGGAAATAATTTTACTACAGTGTTTTCATTATCTGCTTTTCGGAAGCTTCCTTTAGACAAGTCCTTAAAATGGTATAGTTGTGTGTGCACGATTCTGAATAGACAAGCACAGACCAAAAGGCACATGATGGTAATACAGTGACAGTAAGTAAATGTAGCTGATGGGTTTTAAATATCCATTGTACTATAAATTACAAATAACTGAAGACAGCAGTTGCAGGAAGACTTGTTTAATTTTAAACTATATCAAGGAAAATTTTCGTACCAAGAATTTGATCTTTTGTATCACTGGTATGAAGTATGGTAATTAGTGCAGTAGAAAGCAAAAACTCTTCATAATGGGAACTGTTATACTCATAGGCAGGTATCATCTGAGCAGGGAGATCTGCACAATAGCTTTGCTTTAATGATCCACATCATTTCAGCCATTCAAACACTGGGTTGATAATTCCTAGAAGGCTTCTTCATAGTACCAATGAGGGTGCTCCTCTGCCATGCTTTTCACAGGTGAAAATGCTTCATGCATGTAAGTAATTTACACCTGGTAAGCACATAATCACCCATATTATTTTAACTATATTATTTGTAGTCATGAAATAATCCAGCCCTTATTTCTTAAAATTCTAGTCATAGTATTTGACTCACCAACCACCAGCTACCAAGAATTCTACATCATTATTGCATAAAGTGAGAATAATTTGTAGGGGTATGCAGATCTTCTACAAAATTTTAAATTTCAAATGGGTTTCATCTTGATGAGCTTTAAAGTAACTTTTCTTTATCAAGATTTAGGTTTCTTTCCTCCCTTAGGGGCTAGTAAAATACACATTTTCTCAAATAACCAATCCAAGGCTTGCCTAGCACGACTACCCATCATGAACTGGGCAGGAGAGTCCTGAAATCCAGAGTTCAAGTCCAGTTCCTGGGCTGAATGACTCTGGGACAACATTTGTCCCAGATTCCCTGCAGTGCTGCTCCACACCTGCCCAAGGCTCAGGGGCGGCACCAGCTTCTTCTGAGGGGCGGGGGGAGAAAGGCTGAGATGGGCCTTAGTCCCCTCCTCACCATGAAGCCTCACCCCCTGCTTGTCCTCTAGGTCCCACCCCCGGCTCAGCCAGAAACTGGATGTGAGCAGTGCTAAGAGATGCCCAGGGAGCCCAGGCTTACCCTCCACCTGTCCCCTGGGCAATTTCCCCCCAGGGGAGAGGGCATGGACACATGCCAGGGGATGCCAGGGCAGGTGGAGGGTCAAGGGTTCCCCACAGCAGTCCGGGCTCCCTGGGTGGCTATTACCATGGCCCAGCTCTGGCTTCTGGCCAGGCCAGGGGGCCAGGCCTCAGGGGGAAGAGAAGGGGCAGGGCCACGAAGGTGGAAGGGCTCCTGCATGTGTCCCATTTTTGCCTTTTGAAAAGGTGGTCACCCTAACAAGCACCCTTCCTCATTGCCTGACCCCTCTTACAGCAACAACTCCTCTTTGCTCCCCAATCCTCATTCCCCATACAAAGTCCTTTCTCTCTGGCTCCTCCCCACAGATAACTCCAAGCACAACAGCTTTACTAGACAACCGTGCCTGTGCTGCATTCTCTACAGCAGCGGGTCTCAAAAAAACCAAAAATTGCATACCACTTGAAAATTGCTCAGGGTCTTGGTGGACCACTTAATGATCTTTACAAATGTTGTTTGTACCATTAGATAACTATTGTAAAGCACTTTAGATAAAAGCATTATATAAAAAAAACCTTAATATAAACTTTTTTTGTTCTACAAATAAAAGCACACGACTCCTATTTTAATATCAGTAGTCTTACCTTTCTAATGCGATGGATGTGCCCTCTGTCCCCAACCATGGCAGCCTCTGAGCTGGGGCTGGGAAGGAGGGAAGTCTCTTTCCAGAAGCCGCAGCCTTGGAGCTGGGGAAAGTCGCCTCTTTCTCTGGCCATTGCAGCCCTGCATGTCCCAAATTCACCCCATCCCCTCTTCTCACTCCACTGCTTCCTCCCACCTACCCCTTATTCCCCCCAAGACTACCACCATGCAGGTGTGGCTCCACTAATAAGGTGCGTGGCCCTTCATTCTCTTGTGTATGGCTTCCCAGGCACGCATCTTAGAGGGAACTATCCGCGGACCACCTGAATGGAGCTCGTGGATCACTGGTGGTCCACAGACCACTGACAACCTCTATTCTACAGTCTGGCTTGAGGCCATTCTGTTCCCTGGATCACTGTGAAGGCCCAGTGGAGCAATCCTGTCCTTCGGTACATGGGAAACTAACTTCATATGAACAAGAACATGGAGCATTCCTTTGGCAGGATTCTGTTTACATATCAGGTCTAGATATTTGTTCTTGAAATCTTTCTTACGCGCATGTCTACGGAATTTCCTACTGTATGGTTTAAGTAAGTTTTATTAAGGCTGACTTTCCTCTGATTTTCTGCCAGTCTATTTATTAATTAGGTGATACTAAAAATATCTACATGTAGTATAAAAAAAAAAAGTATAATTATTTCAGTCAATGAGTGGAAAAAAAAGGGCTAATCTTTTATTGCACTGTTCAGAATGTCTCACAACTTTGCTTTTTTTGAAGCTAAATAAATTTTGTTTTGCAATCTGTGCTCATGTGTAAACCCTGACTCCTGTCACAGCTTTGTTGACTCATGAACATATTAATAAACAATTTGAATTTGTATTTAATCATTTTATGGAGCAAAGTGGCGTGTATTTTTTAGTAAAGTGATCCATCCCTATCTAAGTGAGGTTCAGAACACCTATGTTAATTTATGGTACAGATAGGCTCTAAAAATAGTTTGCCCTTAGAGAGTTTGGACCAAAACAAATTAGCCGTTATAATAAGCATCATTCCCTCATTATCTGCAAGATATTATGCTACCAAAGAAATTAGATATGAAAATAGCAATTTCATCTCCTGCAAAACTGTAAGACATACAGGCTTGTACAAGAAACAGTTCTGCATCATATAGTCTCAGAAATTAGACACAGAAAGTGTTTATTAGATCTTCAAGTCCACCTCAATGCATGTGCAGGATACTTTACAATCAACAGAGCTGAGAAAAAAATTTGAGAAGTTCAGCCTCATTTCACGTTTGTGAATTGTCTGTGAGCTGTTTGTATGTTTCTCAAATGTATACATTATTACAAGTTTACCACACAAATTTTGTAAATAATTGTTGTTCTGCAGGTTATTCAAAGCGATGAACTGCAAGTTATCGATTTGCATAATCAAATCATAGCTGTTATTAGATTTGGGTGGACATGTCAAGTAGTATTGGCTTTTGTTGCTGACTGAAAATGAGAATATCTGGGTTTGAGTTCAAAACCTGTTTTCCCTCCCAAAAATACTCCATAATGGTCACTTAAAATTGCATGATTCCAAAACGGTTCCTTCTAGTAAACTCATTTGCTAGAATATTGGTGAAAGTCAACAAAAAAGGGGGTCTGAGCCATTTCAATTTATCTGAGCAAAAATTTACTGAAACATTTAAGGTATTTACTCAGCTTAATATTTTTATATGTTTTTCTATGGCATGCACCATTGCTTTGTCAGTGCATTTTACCTGTGTACCTACATTCATTCTTTAAATACCTTTTGAGATATATAATATATTAATTTTACAGACAAGCAATGGAGACCAAGGGAGATTCAATAACTTGCCAAAGTTCACAACAGAAATCTGTGGCAGCGCTGGGACACAACCCAGATTTCCAAACTTTCATTTCACTACAACCTGCCTCTCTGCTATAATTCCTAATTACGTATCTCATATCTTCTACAAAAATCTCAAAGAGCAGGTACCTTGTCCTTGCTTCCAAAAGTTCGACATTATTAAATCAGTATTTAAAATACAGTTATTACCTAAAGCTGAGGTTTGTTTTTCCAACTTCTTCATTCTTTGTACTGTACCATCTTACCATGTAGGGTTTTCAAAATGCCTCCTTCTGTGGACCACAACAAAGAATGCCATGGACCAATGCTGGCCCCTAGTTTGTCTATAGCATATGGCAATATTTAATGTTATATTTTAAGTTATAGCCTCAGACGCACTCCCTGAGCTACTTCTGGGTATCTTTTTGTTGCCCTTTCTGCTCACCAAAACTGTACTCATTCAAACCACCTAATTCCTGGCTAAACACACTATCTCCATTCTGTTCTAATTCTCTTCGATCTTCTTGTGGCCTTTAATACAGCTGATTACTCCCCTCATCTTCCTTGATGTACTATATTTGCCTGGGTTTTGTGGGTCCCCTGCTCTCTCGCTCCAAAATGTTCTTTCAGTGCCTCCTTTGGCAGCTCTTCTCCAAGTATTTCTCAGAGTCCCTCAGGATTTCACTTCTTTGGCTACTGCTATGCCCTTCGCTCCCTCTACATCCTACTCCAGGGTAACTTCATTTACTCTGTGCTTTGATATTCATCTTTATACTAATGAACTACCTTTCTACACTGGCCCGGTCCCACTCTTGTCCTGTCTGGCATATTTCACCATATCTCAGATATATCATCATCGAGGGCCTGCCATCACCTCAAGCTTAAGATGGTCAAGCTTAACAATACCATTCTGCATGTCCCTAAAACTTACATCTTGGAGTCATCTTTGACTCCTTCCTCATCTTGCCCCCAAATATCCAGACTGTCACCAAATCATGATGAGTTTTTCTCCACAACCTTTATAAAATCTACCTCTTTCTTTCCCAACAGCTAAAACGCTTGTGTCATTTCCCACACTGATTATTATAACATCCTCTTCTCTAGCCTGCCTGACAGCCATCTCTCTTCCCTCCAATCTACCCGAAATGCAGAAGTCTAAATTATCTGTCTTGTCTAACCAGACCACAACACTCCCCTGTGTGAGCTGCTCCCATGCAGGGTCGGCTCTACCCATTTCGCTGCCCCAAGCACGGCAGCATGCCGCAGGGGGCGCTCTGCCGCTCGCCGGTCCTGCGGCTCCGGTGGACTTCCCGCAGGCGTCCCTGCGGAGGGTCCGCTGGTTCCGCGGCTCCGGTGGACCTCCCGCAGGCATGCCTGCAGATGCTCCACCCGAGCTGCGGGACCAGCGAACCCTCCGCAGACATGCCTGCAGGAGGTCCACCGGAGCCATGGGACCAGCGGACCCTCCGCAGGCACGCCTGCAGGAGGTTCACCGGAGCCACCTGCTGCCCTCCCGGCAACCGGCAGAGCGCCCCCTGCGGCATGCCGCCCCAAGCACGCACTTGGCGTGCTCGAGACTGGAGCCGGCCCTGCTCCCATGGCTTCCTACTGAACACCATATCAATTTTAAATTTCAAGTCCTCACACCCCACGCCCTCCGCCACTTTGCCCAACCTACATATCTCTGCTCATGCTGGATGCTGAGACCCAGGAGACAGAATCGTGCATTGCTGATGCATTTAAAGAACACTCTTTATTTGCTTACCTCTGAGTGTGGGAAGATTAGTTTTGGTAAGTGAAGTTTTATCATCCATAGACCAGTAACCTTGATGGGTTGTCTTGGGACTTCCTGACTCACTGTCCTTAAGTCCCTTCTTCATCGAGACAAACTGAGAATATACTCATCAGAACTACAGGACCGTGCTTTGATATACGTATCACAAGAGTCTATTGCATTAATTAGAATATACATAAGAACAGTGCATTCTCAGGAACAGAGTGCCCAAGCAGAGGGTGCCCAAAACCTTAAACCACAATTATGAGAGAAGATGAGAAGAGGTGGTAATTGCAATTCATGCCAGCTGAATAAGGAAAGGACAAGCCAACAGTAAAGATAATGTTCTCAAAAAAGACCTTTTAAGGATCAAGCTGAGTGATAAATGCCTGGAAACATAAATTACAACAGAAACTGACAGATGTTTAACTACAGCAACACAAACAATGTAAAATTAAGTAAAAGTGGTTATTTCTGCAGGAGCTGTGTAAATTCTAAAAGGAAGAGGATTCAGAGAGGTGGGTAAATGATATTAGTTGTCAATTTCTCCGTCTTCCAAAGAAACAGAATGCCCACAATTGTTTCCAAATGTTCCATATCACTTGATGATAATAAAACAGTGTGTGTGTGTTTGTGTTTGGTGGCTCTAGCTAGGAATTCAGTGTGCAATTATTCAGAAAGAAATATTAACTAATTTGCAATATGATCAAATATTTGAAAATCTGTAATGAATTTCAGCTTCTCCAAATGACAACTAGCATCTGAAGTTTTTCTGCCTTTAATTTCTACTAGAGCAATAACTTAAGTGGTAAACCCTGAGAAAATACTTAGATATTCATCAAAATTAATAAAATAAAATCCTTCTACATCCAACTATAGGTTTCACTTGATTACATGACTGAAGATTTCACAAAGCAGAAATGCTTGTTGGCTGCCAACACCGCTTCGATACCTCTGGAACAGCCACTCAATTTATCACGAAAACTCTATTCGCTAAGTTTTCCTCTCCTCTGTACTATACTTACGCAATTCAGCAGTTTGTATTTCCATTTGCACTCTTTTGAGCACTCACACACCTACCCTCCAGGATGTGAATAGGTTTCAGGAACAGAGAGTGCTTGCTCGAGTGCACGTATCCAGTGTATGCAGCGCAGGGAGCAATACTGTACCCTAACTGGTATTTCAGTGAGTCAGGTGCCTTTGCTTTGATCCCGAACATTCTGGAACTCTTCAAGACTAAAGTGACCATACGTGAATTCTGTTCTCAAATTCCTCAATGAATCTTTATTTCAAATAAATAAAAATGTGGGCCTAGTCACTTGACAGTGTCCTTTTAAATATGATGCAGATAGGAAGCCAGAAAATATATGATAAATTAATTTAAAGGGAAACAGCATGTTAGCTTTCATTTTCAAGACACGATTTATTCTGTAAACCAGTAGTTCCAAGATTATAGTCTACAGCAGAGGTGGGCAAACAATGGCCCGCAGGCCACATCCGGCCCGTGAGACTGTTCTGCCCTGCCCTTGAGCTCCGGGCCGGGAAGGCTAGCCTGCGGCCCCTCCCCCGCTGTCCCTCCTCCCCTGCACCTATGCTGCTGCCCGGTCAGCACTCTGGGCGGTATGGCTGGCTCCAGCCAGGCAGCGCGGCTTCCAGTCCTGTGAGTGGCATGGTAAGAGGGTGGGGAGTGGGGATGTGTGTGGGTAAGGGGCACGGGGTTCCAGAGGGCAGGGAGCAGTTGGATGGGGCAGAGGTTCTGGGGGGGTGGTCAAGGGACCGGGAATGGGGGTGGAGTAGGCGTGGGAGTTCCGGGGATCTGTCGGGGTGGTGGTGGATGGGGTCAGGGCANGGGGGGAGGGTTGGATAGGTGTGGGAGTCCTGAGGGCCTGTCAGGAGACAGGGACCGGTGGGGGAGGGGGGAGGGTTGGGTAGGTGTGGGAGTCCTGAGGGGCCTGTTGTGGGGTGGAGGGGTGGACAGGAGTTGGGCCAGTCAGGGGACAGGGAGCAGGGGGAGCTGGATATGGGGCGGGGTCCTGGGAGGGCAGTTAAGGGCAGGGGGTCCTGGGAGGGGGTAGCCAGGGGACAAGGAGCTAGGGGGTTGGATGGGTCGGGAGTTCTGAGACGGGCAGTCAGGGGGTTAGAAAGTGGGAGGGAGCAGATAGTGTCTGGCCCTCCGTAGAGTTTCGCAACCCTGATGTGGCCCTCGGGCCAAAAAGTTTGCCCACCCCTGGTATATAGGCATCCTAGGTTCAGGAACTCTTTCTGGTGATAAACAGAATAAAGTATTTTTGAGAAATTATCAATGGGAGTTGAAGGAAATGCATTAGGAGGTGATCTGTGAATGGATCTTCTTATAAAATGGAATGTAACCACTCAGGAAACACTGTTCTAGAGTCCAGACTGATACCCTGTGCAGTCAGTTTCAATTACCAGATTTTTAAAGCAAATAGCCAGAGCTAAAAACAATTCATAACCTTTATTCTTATTGCTTAGAGAAAAGATCATACCAGCTCTACAATACAGAACTTCCCAGATATTTCTTTTCGGACTAATGTTTGAAGTCAAGGAATCAAAATAGCAAAATTTTAGCTACTGCACCTTTCCCCTTTCCTCAACATCAGTTAAAAATCCTCAGACATTTATAGCAAATCCAGTCTGCTGTGTTTAAGAACAGATACCTGATCTGCAGCTGCTTTTTATTAAATGAAAAAATAACAGAAATAGAATCTCTCTTAGCATATACATAATTTAATAGCTATTGCATATTGTTAACCTGAAGTGCAGGAAAACATACAAAATGGAGTCAGCCCAGAAGAACAAGTGGAGGAAATGTCATTTTCTCTCTCTCTCTCTCGCTAGCCCCTTCAATCTGATAGAGATAGAGCGAGAGTGTTGAGTGTTAGTTTCAAAACCAAGAGTTAAGTCCCTGTTCCTGACTATGAAAACTCTTACACCATAATTTACAAGTACTGTTGATAGTTAGTATTCATAACAAATTTATAAATCTAATATTGAGGCTTGTGATACAGGTGAAAAGTCTACACAGCACACTGAATGCAAAGGAGAACGAGCCAAGTTTTATTTCTCAAACAAGGAGAGTTCTTTAATTTCAATATATTTTGTTTATTGTTTTGGAATTAGGCGTTCAAATAGTAATGTGATGGGCCAGTGTTAAAATGTAGATTAAAATTGATAAATATTATGGTAATAGTGGACTGGATTAATCTCTGGGGTACCTCCATTTATTGCAATGGTTCTACACTAGGGATTAATATGGTCTGCTGTGTTTAAAGAAACTTTCACATAACAAGGAAATTATATTCATTCTATGATATTCCTTTACAATTAACCTAGACATTGTTGTCTTTTCTTTCCTTAAAAAAAAAAAAAGGCTGAATTTAGTGTTCTTTAAATGATGGAATTATAGCCCTAGTACAGAGACAATTACAGTGTATCACAACACTAGCTTGAGCAAGGTATGGTGTGGCCAGGTACTGGGCAAACTTTCATGCGCACTGTAGTAATTCTGTGGCCTACTGAGGGATCTTAAACTCTATTCGTTTAGCTAACCCTCTAGAAATCAGTTGCTGGAAGGAGAGAGATGAGTCTTAGAAGAACGTTGGAAAATATTCCTTGTCCTGAAATGTTTTTCTAAAAGCTAATCTTGAAAAACCATTTCAGGTATCACTATTTTGCTGGTCAAAATGCTTTAAAACAGTCAAAGCTGCCCATTAGGTTTTGGCCTAGTTTTGAATGGTTTTCAACAACCATAGTTTTGCTGTCTACACAGGTTGCCTAACTGACAAAACAGTATTACCTCAAACGGTTTTATCACTGAAAAATGTTTCAGGACCAAGCAAGATTCTTTTGGAAGTCAGGCACTGCACTAAAGATTCAATGCTACAGAAAACAATATAATGCCCCCTAAAATATGAACAAGCTTAAAATTTTACTCATTGAAATCATTGGGACTATTCCTGACAGTAAAATTAAGTGTTTGCAGGATCAGGGCTAAATTTGTAATGCACCAATGTCTAAAATACTCTAACAGTGTTGTGCTGAATAAAATGAAATAAATAATGTTAAATCTCCATTATATACTATTCCCAACTAGACCATTCTCACAATATGCCAAGCATACTGACATTCCAAGAAGCCTGTTGTAAGATCCCAAAGAGGAAAGAGACTGTGCAGATTAATCTGATCAAAATCTCCTCAACCCTGATCTACAACACCCCATTCATGGCAGTTTTTGTGAAAAGTGATTGCTTTGTGTTTTTGAATAAAATCTACATAAAACAGAAATTAGGTCAGTTTCATTTAAGTCAAATAATTGTCGAAATTAAATAGTATCACTTTAGATACTTCACAAATGCTCTTCTAAAAAATATTTTAAATAGAGATATTAAACTAATCTTATTCAACTGTAAAGGCACACGTGACAATATGAGATTTCAGTCTGTAAAGTGAAACAAAATATGGCACTGTCAGCTTCCATGTTTATTGTTTCTCATTAGTTTTCATATCAAATATGCTCAATTCAAAGGTAAAATGAGAGACTTTCTTCCTGTCAGACTCAGAACCTAACTTCAAACTCATCCTAGGATTTGTGACAAAGTTCCTCCTCTATCTTGGTGGGTCCTGTGCTTACTGGAGGATTTGTTCACCTCAGATATTCATCATGTGGGTCAGGGAACAGCCCAGAGACCTTCCCCTCTGGTAGAATCCACAGTCCAGGTCAATTCCTCCTGTGTCTGATCAGGAGTTGGGAGATTTGGGGGAAACCTGGGCCCACCTTCTACCCCAGGTTCCAGCCCAGGCCCCTGTGGATTGCAGCTGTCTAGAGTGCCTCCTGGTACAGCTGTGCGGCAGCTACAACTCCCTGGGCTACTTCCCCATGGCCTCCTCCCAATATCTTCTTTATCCTCACCACAGGAACTTTCTCCTGGTGTCTGATTATGCTTTTACTCTTCAATCCTCCAGCAAGACAGCTTCCCACTCTCAGCTCCTTGCGCTCCCAGCTCCTCGCATGCACACCACCAACTGAAGTGAGGTCCTTTTTAAACTCAGGTGCCCTGATTAGATAGCCTGTCCTAATTGATTCCAGCAGTTTCTTCTCAATTGGCTGCAGGTGTCCTAATTAGCCTGTCTGCCTTAATTGGTTCCAGCAAGTTCCTGCTTGTTCTGGAACTGTCCCTGTTATCTTACCCAGGGAAAAGGGAGCTACTTAATCTGGGACTAATATATCTGCCTTCGAAACACTTCCTGTAGCCATCTGTCCTGACCCTGTCACAGACTGAACAAGTTCGTTCTTTCACAGGAATTACTACCAATACAAAAATTCTGTAGACCAAAAAACTGCATACAATTACACCTTTGCAAGCAAAAGTGAACTTTAATACCCAATTATCTTAATATCTTGGTTCCAAATACAAAAAATAAAAACTTGTATTAAGGTTATCCATAATGCATGCTGTTCTTTTTCACTCTGGCTTTTATTTATTCATTTAACACTCCCAGCCAATGGGAGCTGCAGTGCTAATGCTTGGAGCAGAGGCAGTGTGCAGAGCTGCCTGGCTGTGCCTCTGCCTAGAAATGGAGGAAATGGGGATGCTGCCACTTCTGGGATGGCGTGAAGCCAGGTGGGGATCCTGCCAGACCCGCCAACCTCCACATCAGCACCAGCAAGGGTCCTGGACCGCGTGCTACTGCCTGCCCTCCCCCAGCGCCAGTGGGGGTCCTGGACCGCCCCCAGCCCCCTCCAGCACCCGTGGCTCTCCTTGGGCTGCCCCCTGAGCACCCGCGGCTCCCCCTGGGCTGCCCCTCCAAGCACCTGAGGCCCTCCCCCGCAAAGCTTTAGTCAGAGGTATATAGCACAAGTCATGGACAGGTCATGGGCCGTGAATTTGTGTGATCTGTCCATGACTTTACTAAAAAACACCCGTGCCTAAAACATAGCCTTACTTATGGCGAAGTTAGAAACTCTGATAATTAGGATTTATAGTGCAAACTGCACCACTAATTAAACACTATCTACTTGTGACAATAGTGCAATCTTGTCACATTCTCATGACAGGGGCTCTATGAGTTTGGTATATAAAGTCAGTGCTATTTAACAATTATTTCAAGTCTTACTATATTGTCATCTCCAGCAACATAAGGTTCAATTGAGCACTCCCTGCTCAAAGCAAAACTCAGTGGGAGTTTTACGGAAGTAAAGAATGACTAAAGCGTACGGAACAGGGCTCTTAATTAGTAACTGTAGATGATCTGCACTTTCAAAGGTAAAATGGGTTTGTCTCTTTCTTCCCCCTGCCTTTCTAATGTATAAAGAATAATCAGAAGGGTTGGGATTTTTAAAACTACATAACAGGAAAAGTACACAGTATATTTCTGTACCACAGAGTCGTTCAATTCTCACAAAACTCAGCCTGAATTTGGCCCATACATGTAAGACCTATTTCTGTTGTTTGGCTATTTGTATTCTAGTAATGCCTGGAGGTTCCAGCTATAAACAGGGTCCCATTGCACATTGCCCTGAACACCCTCATAGTAAGAGAGAGATTATCTCTCCTCCATATAGCTTACAATCTAATAGACAAAGGGAAGATTATTGTGCCTATTTTATAGATGGGGGACTGAGGCACAGAGAAATGTCCTGATGTCTGACATTTTGAACTCTGACACCAACCAGCTGAGCTGGACTCATATTCAACCTGAGAAACTGGAAAATCACCAGTCAGCCTTTCCTTCTGATTTGCTGTAAATGGGGGAATACACTATAGATGGGTGGCCCTGTTGGCTTCAGGGGTCAGCACCACCATGCTGCACGATGGACACTGGACAAAATTACCATACTTAATGACAGACACTGGGTGGTGGTGGTGGTGCTTATGTCATTTAATCATTCAATTTTTTGAAAAATTACCACAGACCTCAAAATGTTTATCACGGACACTTGTCCGTGTATGGACACGCTGCTGACCCATTTGGTTTCCTGTTCAGATAGGAAGTAGAGGGGTTAATTCCTCTTACTGCAGATGGGTGTTTGGAAGTTTAATTAATGGAGCTCCAAAGCTTCGAGATCCTCAGATGAAAAGTGAAAATATAGGGCCATATTCAGCTTTCCTTTACAGCCATGCAATCCCACTGAATCTGTCTGAGGGTTGTTTTTTTGTTTGTTCTGGTTTTTTTGGGGGGGATAGACTGTTTTATATTTACAATGGCATTTATCAAGTAATGTGACATTAAATTACCCTAACATTTTTATGTAAAATGAAATTAATAAAATTAAACCCACTCTATAATCAAATTGTCATGCTACCTAGTAGAAATGTTATGGATAGTTAGATATAATGAAGGTAAATTAATTTAAAATTCAAGCATTCAGTTATTGTTCCAGAATTCTGAAGACGCACAAAAGTTATATTTAGCAAAGATTAATACAGGCAGTAAGATCACATCCCAGGCAAAACAACGAAAAAGATAGACTATCATGAGAAAGATAGAGGGAACAATAGATTTAATATTGAGTTTGAAAAGACAAGTATCATTTAAGTGTTTGGATGCAGGTTTTGGGAATCAGGCAGAACTGCACAGTAAGAGTTCTTTGGTGGTACTTGATCCATTTGCACTTATTTTGATATGTACTAAATGAAACAAATCCAAGAAGATTTTCTCTTGTCCATCCCTGATTTGAAAAACTATCATCCATTCTTGCTGTGTTTCTATGATAGACCTATTTAAAAGTGTAATTTTACTCACAAAACTTATCTTGCATTATCTCCTATTTAATAACTGTTTAAAAACCATGAAGTCTAAAGGACAAACTGATGCAACTTCCAAAAGGAAGAAACAGAACACCACACCTAAAACTGTAGGAAGAGGACAAACTCAGGATCAGTTGAGAGCTAGGATAATATTACAGATGGTGTTATTTGTAGCTTTAGTAAAATTAAATATTTGAGCAAAGATATTATTCACTGGAGATTGCTCTGGTGGTACATCCTTCCTTCTTCTATCTACCACTAGGGACAATCAAGGTTATAGACCATGATCACTCCACCTACCAACAAGGAAGCTGACAAATAATCTGTCCATAAGCCTTGCGTATAAGGCTCTTCCAAAAAGAGAGATGTGCAGAGTGAGAAGTTAAAGAGAAACAAGAGAAAGGTACAAGAATATAAATGGCAATTCCCCTTGGGAGAGGATGTAGATGGGAGAAGAAAGGGCAGCAACAGGAATTCCTAATGAGCAATCTTGTCATACATGCACCTCCCATCCTATCAACACTGAAAGTGAAGGACATACAGTGGATGCAATGAGCAGTAACATATGGAAAGTTTTCCTTATTGTACCACTTGAACACAGAGGAAGAGATCCTCAGATTCAGACAGAGCTAGCTGACAGTGTTTTACGGACATTTGTAGAGTGAGCCACATTGTCACCCTACCTTTCTTGAAAGCAGAGGCTTCAACTGCATAGCCCAGGAAGTCACGAACCCTCTAGAACCCTTCTAGTGAGTTCAATACTGGTGTTTGGTTGGCTTGTAAGTAGGTAAGAGGAAGTCCATTGCTCATCTGGTAATAGTGTTTTTGTAGCAGACTTGCTGTTGTTACAGCTTTCAGAACAAGCATTAAATCTTTCTCAACTTCTGAACAAGAGAAGCAGGACCTCACACACATTTAACCTTAACAGATTCAAGTCATCCATCTGAGGAGAATGGTCAGGTAGGAAGAAGAAATTTGTTGAATGTCTGTGAAAGACCGAAAAGCCAGTGTGGCAAGACTACTTAGCTAAAGTGCACGTAGACCTGATCACAGAAAAGAATAAAAAGATACTGGGCTAGAGCAAGGACGGAGCTCAGTTCTCCCCACCTGTTTGACCAAGGAAGGAATGCTATGAAAACAAATGTAACAAAAAAAGAGAAAGAGGAGGAGGAAACTAATATTGAAGGAAGTGAAAGGGAATTTTCTGATCCTGTTCGTAATGGGGGAGGGGACAAGATTCTGGAGCGCTGGAGAAGCAGGTTCTTATGGGACTGTGTCTTTTGGTGGTTCTAAAAGAGCTTGGACACCCTTTTAGGGTAGGCGCAGGGCCGCCAAGGGCGGGGGGAAAGCCAGTACAAATTACTGGGGCCCGGCAGTCCAGAAGCGGGCCTGGGTCCCGGTTTTGTCGGCCCTGTTTAGCCCATCCTTACTTGCTGGGGGGCCCAAAAATTTTTTTTCCACCGGGGCCTGAACCTGCTCTCGGCAGCCCTGGGTAGACGAGCACGTTTGGATTTTGCATCCACTTCAGTATACCAGTTCTTCACTCAAATGTGGTCCCACCCTCCTGTGGCTACTCCATTATCCCATTCTACTTGCATCAAAGAGGGAGTCACAAAGAAAGAAAGAGGCCTGAGTGGAATCAAAGATCATGTGTTATGAAGCAACTGGCCATCCTAGTTACGGTTTCTTCCCTAAGCAGCAAAAAACCCTTTTGTTCAGATGGCCTGACAGACCATATGCAATTCTTCTAGTCTGGATCTAACAAGACAATTTTCAAAAAAAGATACCTTTCCTAGGTCCACCTTCAGCACCCTGAACAGAAAGGCCAAATGGGTGGTAATGCAGAGGGAGACAGCCACCATCTCTTAGACTCTACAGAGTGATAGGTCAGCCTTCTGGCTGCAGAACTTAGCAGGACAGCCAGAAAGTCTGTAAAGCATGGACTTGGATGAAAACTTTTGCATCCATCCTAGGGACAAGGAACATCCTCTCATTTGGATTCATGAGGTGCAACTGGACAGTAATGAAAGCATTTCTGTGCACATGCTGCTCTATGTCCAGAATAGAAATACATTAAAGCCAGTAGGTTAAAACTAAAAAAATCCTCATGTCATTCTGAAAATATAGACTGTCTCCTCATTTAGCTGTCAAAAGAAAAGTGTTGCCCCGCATTTTGCTTGATGCAAATACTGTATAGCATTAGTAAACTCCCATTAGTTTTTACATTCATAATATACCTCTGCCTCGATACAACATGAATTCGGATATAATACGGTAAAGCAGCCCTCGGGGGGTGGGGGTGGGGGCGGCTGTGCGCTCTGGCGGATCAAAGCAAGTTCGATATAACGCAGTTTCATCTATAACACAGTAAGATTTTTTGACTCCCAAGGACAGCGTTATATCGAGGTAGAGGTGTAGTTTTTTATAACATATCAATTGTCAAAGGTTCTTTGCAGCTAATATTGAAGCTCTTACATTTCTCTCTAGGAAAGTACTTTTAAACTGACTCTTTCCATAACTATTTCTCTTCCACAAGATGCATTTAAAACATTATTATTCTCTGTTTCCTGGATGGGAATGAAGCAAAACTGAAACTTTTACTCACTTCAGTCATTTCAGAATAGTATTACATCTTCAGGCAGTACTGCAAGCTCTATTGCAGGGAAACAGGTTCCCACTGTATGGGACTATACAAGGAAAGATGATATGGAAAATCAAAGCTGATGTCCTCATGATCCAGCTCAAATCAATCTAACATTTCCAGAGCTACAGCGGCATCTCTCAGCATTCACCCTTTGAAGGAAATAAAACCTAGCCTTGGAAATAATGCCAGCTGAAAAATCCAACGCTACTGACAAGACAATTATGCCCTTAAATTCAACAACCTGTTTGGGCCTCAAATCCCTGTTTCCGTTATTACTTTTTGAGAAGCAACAAGCTTTAGGTAAATGTGTAAAACGACAAGATCTCTGGCCACAAAGAGCTTACTGTTCAATTTTCTGTTTTACACTTTCCCAGACTGAGGGATAGTTCAGCAGGATTGTGTCCTCTAAGTATGTCTACGTGTGAGTGGGAAATTTCTTCTCTGTGGAAATTTTCCCTTGCCCAGCCTGAGGTTCTCTCTTATCTACAAATCAAACTCCACTAACTAGACACACGGAATTTGAACTATACTTTATATTCTTAAAGCAGCTATTAGAGGCCTGATCCTGCAAACCTTTGCTCATGTGAGTAATCTTTCCTTATGCTAATTATCTGCTCCAATGAGCCTACTGACAAAGCATAATGACTGCTCACTTGAAAAAGAGGTTGTAGATCCATATTTTTTATTTTATTTAGCAATTTTTCATTACAAAAGGGTTATGATTATTTTCTAGTGTAGGTCTGGTACTGGCCACTGTCGGAGACAGGATACTGGGCTAGACTGACCATTGGTCTGACCCCGTATGGCAGTACTTATATTTCACGCACTTTGGTACTCAGTTAATGTACTATATTTTTAGTAGCTTGGCCTCCTTTTTTACTTCCTTTTATCACTGAGTGAAGTCCAATTCTAATTATTGCTAAAGTGTATTATCCCTTTTCAAAACTAAGCTCCTCAATACCTCCACCTGGAAAAGGGACATATTCAGTTGACCATCACATGATAATCATAATCTTGAAGTAAAATCCATCCTGATGTGCCATTGTATCTCTCTTCTCTTAAGAGAAGAAAAAAAACTACTAGTCAATCTTGGATCCTGAGATTCAAAAATCTTTGTTTTCTAATACTGGACAATAAATCTGTGTGAATCCAACAGCATGAACTTTCAAGGGAACTGTCTGGTTACAGCAAAATCTGGTTCTCTTTGTTTCAGTGTTTTTATTTTTGTGTTTCTCCCAGAAGAGAGCTGACCCAGATGACAGATTTTTGTTTTGTTTGTTTTTTAACCTTCTGGCATGTAGTAAGCTACTTTTTAATGTTCCTTATCATCTGATCTTCATATTACCCATAAAAGACATTTTAAAACTAAAATTAGTGTAAGTTTACAAATGTTAAGTGCTCACTAATTTGTTTGTCATGCTTAACAAACATAATTGCCAAAAATAAACTCCAAATGTATTTTGATTATTAAAACCAAAGTATGCTGCTCCTGGTCTGGAAGATCTAGCAATTACAAAACATTAATCATGTTTTGTACAGATGGCAAACAAATTAGCACCAGAACCAGAACCATACCCATGCTGGATCAGAACCAAGGTAACTACAGCTATGCTTTTAAAGAAGATTGTTTCTAGCACAGTTTTCTTGATCAGTGTGGCAATTTTTTAGAATATTAGCCAAATTACGCTACAGACGGCTTCCTCATATCCCACAAGCTGTCTATAATAGTATTGTACATAAGCATAACTCTAACACTTTTCTTGAATCTAAAGATCCCTTTCCACACTGGTAAGAAGAAACCATACTAGACCCTGCTAGTAACAACCATATTTCAATGTGGCTATGTAGCCTGATTCTTTAGGGGTTATTGATTATATTTCCAATTAATTCTAATTCAAAGAGCGGGGGGGACTGTAGGGTTCTAGTATGGGAACCAGGCACAACAGAATCATGGTTATTAAGTTCAGTATCTGGTCAGGAACCCTGGTGAGCACAATGGAGACACTCACACTGAGGGCAGGGCAAATCTTTAACCACTTTTATAGCACAATTAGTAAAGACAGAAAAGCTCCACTCAACTTAAAATGCCAAAAATACAGAATTAAGGTGATATTTTGTACCACTCCTCTCACACATGCTCATATTTTCAAAGGTCCAGCTTCATTCCTGGCATGCCAAATGAGTCCAATGATCCAGACTGACTGAGAATGACCACCCATCCACTCAAACCACCCACTTACATGCTGGTCTGGCCTATTCAAATTATTCATAAGTGATCTGGAGAAAGGGGTAAAAAGTGAGATGGCAAAGTTTGCAGATGATACTAAACTGCTCAAGATAGTTAAGACCAAAGCAGATTGTGAAGAACTTCAAAAAGATCTCACAAAACTAAGTGACTGGGCAACAAATTGGCAAATGAAATTTAATGTGGATAAATGTAAAGTAATGCACATTAGAAAAAATAACCCCAACTATACATACAATATGATGGGGGCTAAGTTAGCTACAATAAATCAGGGAAAAGATCTTGGAATCATCGTGGATAGTTCTCTGAAGATGTCCACACAGTGTGCAGAGGCGGTCAAAAAAACAAACGAGATGTGAGGAATCATTAAAAAGAGGATAGAGAATAAGGAGAATATATTATTGCCCTTAGATAAATCAATGGTATGCCCACATCTTGAATACTGCGTACAGATGCGGTCTCCTCATCTCAAAAAATACACTGGCACTAGAAAAGGTTCAGAGAAGGGCAAATAAAATGATTAGGGGTTTGGAAATGGTCTGAGGGGAGATTAAAGAGGCCAGGACTTTTCGGGGGATATGATGGAGATTTATAAAATCATGAGTGATATGGAGAAAGTAGATGAGTTATTTACTTATTCCCATAATACAAGAACTAGGGGTCACCAAATGAAATTAATAGGCAGCAGGTTTAAAACAAATAAAAGGAAGTTCATCACACAGTGCATAGTCAACTTATGGAACTCCTTGCCTGAGGAGGTTGTGAAGGCTAGGACTATAACAGCGTTTAAAAGAGAACTGGATAAATTCATGGAGGTTAAGTCCATTAATGGCCATTAGCCAGGATGAGTAAGAAATGGTGTCCCCAGACTCTGTCTGTCAGAGGATGGAGATGGATGGCAGGAGAGAGATCACTTGATCATTCATTACCTGTTAGGTTCACCCCCTCTGGGGAACCTGGCATTGGCCGCTGTCGGTAGACAAGATACTGGGCTAGATGGACCTTTGGTCTGACCCAGTACAGCCATTCTTATGCTCTATTACAGGGCCTAGGGCCTATAATGAATATTCATTTGAAAGCCCAGCCTCTCTTGTTCATATATAACTTCCTCACCCTAATAATGTTGAGGTAGTCTTTATCCCACAGATTAGTATGTTAACAAATTTAACTTATTACCATATGCATCAATTAGTTGCCAAGACAAATTCAACATTCCTGTGGTTACCTGGTAGCGTTTTAAACACCAACCCCCTTAAAGTTTGAAGTTCCCCAAAACTCAGGGTAATTGTTGTGCCATTTATCTATGCTAAAGGTCATAGGCCTCAAAGCCTCATGTTAACTTACTTATGCCGTATGATAACTGCTTAAGCCAACACCTGAAAGGATACAGGCCTGTAGTTTCCTTGTGTTCTAGCAAAATAAAATGCTAAATCTGTCTCTATAGGCTACAGCTATAAATACGTATTTGATACTGATTCACATGAAAATCAGGGAGATATTTCTATCTCACTGTGCAGCACATTATAGGACAAATCCTTATGCCTGTACTTAAAACCATTTCCCTAAAGCTATTGCAGCACAATGGAATGAGCTGCAGATAAGCAGAGAGCTGTAAGCAAATCATTACAAATGAGTTGATTCAAAATTAAATACAAGAACTTTGTAGTTGGATTAAATATTTCTGAGGTTTAATCATCCCAGAATCAAAACAATGAAATGTTTCTAAGAATTATTTGACAAGTCCACGTTGGTTCTGTGAGAGTATGTAAGCACACCATGGTATCTGACTGGAATACTGTAGTGTTTGACCACAATCCAGAAACCTGCAGGTGTTGCAAGTAAGACAAGCTCTGTTTTGGATTCCAGTTTCCTTAGGAGAAAAAAAGGGCAATTAATCCCTGGTGCTGTTCCTTGTAGGAGACAAGTCCTATCTACTTTAAAAATAGCAGGATAATTTTTTTTTCTCTTTTCTTTTGTGCCCACAAATCTTAATGATGGTGGCTGCTTTGGGTGCTCATGTATATAAAATATGCAATCACACTGTAATTTAGCCCACATTAATGTCTAATAAGACAGTCTTTTGTGTGTGCGTGTACACACACACACACACACACACACCCCCACCCACCCACCCA